>NW_009954407.1:4494100-4604398 GCF_000747805.2 Chaetura pelagica
ATTCCTGAAAATTAGGTATTTTTTATTTCAAAATTGAATATTTTAAAAAGGAATAATTAAAAAATACTCTAGCCAGTGCTTTCAGATCAATTACAGCATTATGTGTCATGCAAACCTGACCATATTTAGTAACAGGACGAAAAGTTTTCAACTGCTTGTACGGAAGCGATGACAGAACATGCAATCTGTCACCTGTGCAATCTGGCATCTCAGAAGATTCTTGCAGGAATTGATCCAGACAACCAGAAAGCAAGAGAAGAAAATCTGATGGTGTTCTCAGAAGAGGCTGAAGTTTAAACTAGAGAGAAGAACATGGATCATGTTTCAGACTGGAAGGGTCCTCCCACTGAGTGTGCCTGTGTATCTGGTCTGGTTCAACTGTTAGTGTAAATGACAAGAACGTTCTTGATAGAAACAAGTATTTTAGGTTTTCAGAATGCAGTTATTGTATTTAAAATACATTCGTAAATTTGTATTCTTCTATTTTTAAAAGAGTAAGAGATTGTTTATTGAACTTGTCACCAAGAATATTTTTTACTTCTATTTTCCTTTGTACTATAATCACAGAATTTCTGTAATTATTTTTGTTTGAACAATAAAAGTCAGTCTCAATTGTTTTTCTTTTTCAGTTAAGAGAAGGTTAACATTATTTTAATAATATATCCCATGACAGGCAGTTGTTTGAAAAATATCTGCCTGAAGGTAATTTGGATGACTGAGTTTTGATTTCTGCAAAAAGAAGGGTATGGGAGAGCAGGACAAAGCTAAAACATTTTTCTTTGTCAAGTCACAACTAAAATGACTGCCTGTATTATTAACTCATTTGAAGAGGCAAAAGCTTTTATTTAAAGATTGATAATAAGTTGTTTTTCCATTTAAAAACACATTAAATTATCATTTAAGTTAATGAAGGTGTAACCTGGTTTTGCAAATCTAAGCATTTTTTCCTCAGCTATGCATTACTTCCCATTATCTGTCTGCACTTGAACACTTAAATATGTGGTGATTTCCCAATTTATTTTTAAACTTCAGTCTTGCTCCTGAAATACATATTCTAATGATTTTGTTAATCCATGTATGTAATTATGTTTCGTAAGGTATGGAAAGAAGTTGAAGCACTGAAACACTGAAGAATGCTGCTTTACTTATATAAAAGAGTCCAGGTAAGAATGCCTGGTAGGTCATTCTAGTAAGTAGTAAAGTTGTCTGTGTCAGTACTTTTGGACAATGCAAAATGAAGTTAAATGAGAAAACCAGCAACTTTGATATCACAATCTATGCAAGATCACTCTACTTGTTTTTTATTCTAAATTCAAAACAAGCATGAAAACCAACTTTATAAACAAAGCAGTAAGCAACTACGAATGTGTAACCAACCATACTTTATATAACTACTGATTCTGAACTGAAAACCATAAGACTGAGCAGATTCTGCATTTGGAAGTTTTGAGTTATGTCCACTTTTTTACATAGGGAAGCTGTGACAAGGGTTAACTTTCATTGTACCCTTCTCCTTAATTCCTTATTCGTGGCTCAAACCCATACCCTAGATATCTCTGGAATACATAGTTAAAACAACCATTGTAGTAATTCTCAAGCTGTAAATAAATACCAGAAAAGCATATGACACTATGTACAGAAATGAATGTAAATAAATTAAATGTAATATTCCAGAATAGCAATTTGGATTCTTCTCAGCACTGCAACTGAAATTTGGTTAAAAAACACAATAATAGGTAATTGCTTAAAATTCAAGCAAAGGGGTTTTGGTTTTGTTTTAAAAGAACAATTGGCATTTACATGGCAACACATAATGCTTCCCATCCTTAAATACAAAGGCATGTTTTTTTAAAAGTTACAGCCTTAGAGATAATTTTAAAATAGGGTACATATCAATTCCATTTAAAAAAAACATTTTTACTTTCTGCAATGGTACTTATTATACATTATACCTATTTACTGACTGCACCAACATCAGACATGCTCCTTGTGTCATTTAAACCTCACATAACCAATTAGTGGGTATTTTAGCAGCAGGGGAACCTCACTACAGATCACTCTGCAGACACCAGAGACCTGTTTTCAGCATAAAATACACTAGAACTCCTAATCAAACAACCCCTGAATGCCTGTATCTCTGGCCCCCAGAACTTGTAAAACCTGGGTAAAGAGCCTGACTCCCCTTATGAGGACTGGTTAATTAAGTTGAAAAATTCACAAAAAAGAAAGAGTTTGAGTAAGACAGCTGTGTCATCTGTGACGTTTCTTTGTACAAAGATGATTATTTGGATTTTAAAAGCTTCTTCAAAAACATCTGTAGCTATAAACAACTATGTTTGGGTGAAGAAGAGCTACTTTTTAAAAAAAAAATAACAGTGGTAGCTCATATTTTTTCCTCAGTGTTGTAATATAAAAACAGCTTTCTAAAATAAACCTGCCACTGTTAGACATAAAGTTATTAATTTGAGAATACTTTTATTCATTAAGGCTTGGAGTTGCTTTTTCCTCACTCTGCAAAGGGTAGTAATTTTTTTGCAAACTTCTTTATTAGTGGAGATGGAACAAGAAAATTACACAGTATGCAAGTTGCCCAACAATTCTTATTAGAGGATGCTTTCAGTTGCTTATATGTGTCAACTTCTAAAAGACACTGATTTTTTCCACTCCAAAGTCCTGCTTTAACAATTTTGACCAAAACACTCCACTGCTTCTGAAGATAGCAGGGAAGACAAGACACTGCTGTATCCATAATAAGAAAAATGGTGACCATCTTGTCAAAGAGCTCTAGCACCATTTTGCTTTGAAGTAAGGATCTGAAATTTAGCAGGGCCCAATCTGTGAAAATCAGCTCAACTCTGGCCAAGTTAAGAATCTTTGAAAAATGAAGTTCACAGCAGTTAGGCTGCAAACAGCCACTACCATAGGCTAAATCAAATTCAGTTTTAAGACTCATCTCCAGGTCATGCTGCTCTCTGTCTTGAAAATGCATGGATTCTATGCTCCTCAGATTACTTTCTCATTGAAGAAAGATTGAAAGCTTGTAAAAGTTGAAGATCATTATTCAATTCAACAGCATGACATCTTGCCTGACAAACTTTTGTTTAATTTGTGTGCGTAAACAGCAAAGAATGGAAATATATCTGAATGAATTATATTCACATATTTTAAAAGGCTGGGAAAGACTGAATACTTTTTGATTCCTACTTATATAATAACTTGAAAAAAATATACAGCCTTAAAAGGCTGTAAAGTATTTGTGTATTTTGGTGCAGAAGAATGATGGTACATGGGCAAAAAAATCTGGTTAATGTGCAAGATCAACTTTAGGTAAAAAACAGTACTAACGCTGCCAACAGGTACTGCACTAAAGCCCATGGCACTCATTTGCATTCCTCTATATACAAAGGAAGTCAGATCTCCTTTGCCCAAGAAACAAGATGAGTTTGAGTATTAATGAATACCAACCTGCTGCAAGCTATTGTTCTTCACATTCACAAGTGCTCAAACTAACTGATGGTTCCTCTATTTTATCAATGTTCAGTCAGTTTCCCCGCAGCCTTCTAATTCACAGCAACATCAACATGACATTACATTTACCTGCCCAGAGACATCCAAATTTCTCTACATTGAATGACTAAATTGACAGTACACGTATCTTAGGACTTGCTCTTATTTCTGCTATACAAAATCCTAAGTCTTCACTCCGTGTGACAGTAATGGTCACCTTTTCTTTAAAGCTACTATTTTGCCATACGAAAACTGGTCTGGACCCTGCTTACCTGATAAGCTTTTTGTAAGGTAACCTGCAGGGCCTGTCCCTGATCACTGACAGCCAAGGCAAAAATTGTCAACGAAATGGAATAAAGTACTCGGTTTAAAAGTGCTGTGACTACATAATGGTGGAAAAAATGGATTTCTCAAAGTAACTAACGGCTTCCAGCAACAAGACTGGAAAAGAAAGTCAAAGCCAGAAAAATCCCAGTGCTCAATTTTGGCTGTCAGTTCAGCAAGCACCAAGCAGGCAGTAAGCATGTGCAACAGATGCAAATACTGGCATTTTTCAGACCATTGTCCTTGCTGCTCTTATCTCTGACTCTAAAATAAGGAGTTTTGCTTCAGACTGACCTGTCACCTCTAATGTCTACAGGATTTGTTCCCATTCTTATCATTACACAGTCAGAATTGTTCTAAGGGAACAGACTGGATAGAGATTAAAGGAGTTTACAGCCTCAAAGAGCTGCCGTGTGCTGACAAACAACAGCATGTGGTGATTCCTGAAGTTTCCCAAGCCTGTGAAACAACATTAGCAGCTACATATGTAAAAGCAGAAGGATCAACAACTTCCAAGTTAGGTCGAAAACACAGTGCCCAACTCCAGCCTATGACAGCAGACCCTTTTGGACATGAATTCAACAGCACTTAACTTCTGAAGAAGATAATTGTGACAGAAGTACATTGCTTCCACTCTCTGTGGGAGGGGAAAAAATGCATTTGATTAAAGGGCACCTGTGAAGCTTTCTGAATGGCTTCTACTGGAACTTTCATAAACCTTCTGCCTTTTGCTTCACAGCAAGACACAGCTGTAAAAGAAAAGCAAATGTAAACACTACTTTCAGAGGAGGCTATGCCATTTGGCTTAATTCTTAAAATCCCTCTTCTTCCTTGTGTATGTATTTTACACAGGATTAGTTCAGATTCACAGAACAGATTAATAAATTGGTATTTACACACTCTCTCATGTTTTCTGCACCCTGCAAAGCCTCTGTGATGTATCATGCAAATGGCTATGCTGATGGCTGGCTGACCCTGCCTGTGTGACAGTGAAGTCCTGTGCATTTCCCACAGAAATCTACAAAAGACAAAGTTTAAAAACTCGAGTTCCTAAATCTTCCTCTTCCCAACTCACTCCTTTTCCCAGTCAACAGACACAAACAACATCAGATTTCTAGATTTGGCAAATAAACTCAGATATATGTTTTAGAAAATGTGTAACAGAATCAAAGTGAAACATAAGAGGAAGGATGTCAGAGAGAGAAAATCTGTTAATGGTTAAAATAAAGGGGGGGGACCCACCTGTTTTTGAAATTATTTCTCTTGTGGAATACCAGTATACATCTTTGCAGCTAATTCTAAATCAAAATACAAACTCAGCAACCACTGAAAGCATTTCTATCTTCAATCTGTCTGCATTAAACTTTTAAAAGCAGACAGGTCCAAAGCCTGTATGAGGTGTCCTAACAATCTTTTACAATGCACCATCAGGCCTCACAGCCTTTCCTTATCGATCTTGCTCTAGCAGAGAACAACAAGATTGCCTTTCAGAGACCTGGCCAGGCTGATCACTCCATTTTCCTACAACACAGGGCCGATAGAAAAGCTCAAACATCCATTGGAATTAATTTCTTTAAATGCAAATTCTTACTTTTTTTCATTTTTGTTTTTTTTTTGGGGGGAAACAGCAGATTTACAGTAATATAAATGTTGAAATTAGCATGGAGGAGCTATACATGAAAATAGCAAGCAATTAGCATATCACTTATTCTGTAGCCAATACTGTTAACAAGTAACAATGCAGATAAAGAACAGGGCCAGTCAATTGTCAAATACTCTAGAGTGGCTTCAGCTGAATAAAAAAAGATATCCAATCAAATCAATGTTTTTGAAAGCTGTACCTGAGTACCATCAATAACTTCAATAACTCTGTAAGCCTGGCTCTTGTCCAAAGCGCATTACCCTAATGATAGTTGTGATAGTTGTGAGAAAGTGAGAGGGATGTTAGAGGATAATCCCATTACCATCAATTTATGAACCTGTTCTCCAGGAACTTTTCCAAACTATTGTGAACCTCCTGTTGCTGTCTGCCCTCATCACTCCCTGTGACAAAATGCTCTGGAAGTTCTCCAAAAGCCAGATAAGCAAGCACTGCATCCATTTAAAGCCTCCAACAGACTTCCTTGAGTGTCCCAGTTTCTTGTGGTGTGTGTGGCATTTGGTGAACAAAGGTACACATTCACCTTGGCCACTGCCTTGATAAATCCGTACACCTCAACCATACTCCTTCCCATCAGCCTTCTCACCTCCAGACTGAATAGGTTCAGCCCTTTCTGTCTCTTCCATGATTTGCAATGCCACTCTCTAGTCCTCATTGACTTCGCCAGTATCCCTGGGATAGGGAGACCCAAGCTGCACACGATACCCTAAAGTGTGGGCATAACATAGTGTTATATAAAGTAGGAAACAATGCTACTGTTGGACACAGATTTCACCCCAAGGAACCCAAAATGTCTGTGCATGTTCAGTTCAGCATCCTGTGGGTGTGCACTAGTTTGCTCCTCCTCAATGTATTTTACCTTATGTTTAGCTACATTAGAACTTAATTGTCATGTTTTTGCCTATGCAGTTTTGTGAGGTCCTTCTGGAGTTCCCTACAACTAGAGCAGCATCGGAGTACCCAAAACAGTTTAGTATAATTGGTACACTCCAAGATTTCCCTTACACTGTCTTCTCCAGGACATTAACAAAGATGTTGAATAAAGATGCAACACTTTTAACTAGATCGATTCAGATAGAATCCACACTTAAACTTGGAGGGAATCAATCAAACAGAAAAAGAAAGAAACATTCCCCCCAAATCTCCATCTAAAAAAGACTGCATCATAAAACCACTACCATCAGTCATTGGAAATTTACTACAGAACTGGTCATTCTGAAAAATGTGTCATGACAAGTCAGCCTATTGGCTGTTTGAGAACAGCACTGGTTTTAAGTCAACAAATATTAACATTAAACTCCAAAAGCCACATTAGGATCCATATTAGTGGCTCAGTAGCAGACTACAGAAGAGAAAAAAAATGTCAGCACACCTCTCAAAGTGTCACTACAAGCAATTGAAATTTTTGCCTCTCATTCTCTTGGCATTTGTGACAATTGCACAGTCCAATTGCCAAAACCCAGGTTTACCTTTCTTGCTGGTTGAAAGTGAAATATTCAACGACCTCTGTTGGATAGGTCAAAAACCCAAGTAAAGCATGTTGTGCTCAGAGAGAATAGTAGGCTCTTAGCATTTACAAATCTACTCACCAAATATTAAGAAGATAAATCAAATAAGGGGATGCAAGGCATTGTTCTTTTATTAACGGGAATGAAAAAATTAGTATCTGTAATATCACAGAATTGTCATGGTTGGAAAGGACCTTTAAGATCATTGGGTTCAACCATCAACACAAAAAAACCCCCATACAAACAGAAACACACACACTTCACCAAAAAACACCCACCAAAAAAACCTCTACAACCTCAGCCACTAGAACATGCCCTGAAGTGCCACATCTACACATTTCTTTAATACCTCCAAGGATGGTGACTCAACCACCTCATCACAGCACTGTCTCTCCTGCAGTGTAAGAGTCAACTCTTCAGTTGTTGCTAACTATGCAAAATGCCTTCCACCCCAACTACACAACCATAAAATTGTAAATACCCACCCGCACACAAGTTTAACTTTTAATTATTTTCCACTCAAGTCTTTGTCTTTTTAATTGAATAGGTGATCTTCCTACAGGTAGGCAGTGAAAAAAAGCTTCAGAGATATGCATAGAGCCTATTGTACCATCAAAATCAAGTATTTTTAAAATTGGAAACCTAGAGTCCCTGTGTAATCAATAGAGAGACAGAGAAGGCTCCAGAGAGTTATTAAAAGCACTTAAGCAGTTATCTACATGCCTACCATAAATACTGCGGAGGTCCCAACTGCACTGGTAATCTCTGGAAAAATGATCAAAGAAATGGGTGTTATTCTCCCTCTCACCTTCCCCCAGCCAGACAAGTTGCTTTCAGGTTCTGGCTAGGGAATACCCTCCCACATCCACCCTAACCAGGAAGTGATGGGCCTTAAAAGAGCTGTGACTCATGTCCTGATCCTACTTAGAAAAAAACCTCTCCATCCTCCTCCTTTCACATCCACCTGCACAGAGATTACCATTATGCAAGACACCAGAAAGATTAGCATGCAAACTTTGTTGGTGTATGCATATTTATGTCCTGCAATACTAAATGGGCTCACAGTGCTTTATACTTTCCCAAAATGATCCTTGCTTCAGAAGGAAATCCCCTTTCCTTTTGCTTACATTCCTCTCTCTCCAAAAAATATAATGCAGAATGTTTTTGTGCCTCAATAATAATTGACGACATTTTCTTTGGAGTGTTGAAACAAAAGGGAATATATGCAATTAGGGCAATGTATGTTAATGAGCATTGCATTAAGTAAGCAAAAACACATTGAACGTCATGCCAGCATTTTTCTGCAAATTATGTGTGGCTGACTTAACTAGGCAGAAAACTTAACATTCAGGCTGACAACTCACAGTTGAAGCACTGATTTACTACAGATTTTCAAAAAGCTGTATAAAACGTTGCTTTCAAAATGCACCATGAAAAAAAAAACCTAACACCCCATGCCAAAAACACTCAGTTGCATATAAACAGTTCCTCTTTCAAATAGGCAGGATGTTTCTATTTAGATGAAAATCTGCATTTGTATTTATATATATATGTTTATATAAATACATACAGTATCTGAGCATTTTAACAAGAATATACTTTTAAAATAGTTAATTAGTTGTTTTTTAAAATAGTTTATTAAATTTATTCAATAAACAATTTAAGAAAATCACTGGGTACAGGATATACTAAATCTGTTTGTAAATATGATGGAGAAAAGCTAGAAGATGACAGAAACGGAATCTTACTTTCTCCCCTTCTATTCAACATCACAGCATCAGCTGGAGAATATTCTGTATTGCTACCTTTTTCTAGAAGCCAGTGGTACTAGTGATGTGCATGAATACCTTTAAAAAAATCCCATATAGTTGAATATGGAATAAAAAGAGCTGTAATCTAGAAGTTAATGTATAAGAAAGCAGGCTCCATCTACAAATTTGTGTTGCACCATGGAAAACTGACTTCCATATGTATGAGGGTTCTGTTTGAAAATCCTCCTGTGGTCAGGGCATGTAGAAAGCTCTCTTTCCATGTGTATACACTAAATACACAGTAAGATATGACCAGTTGTTCTTCTTGATGGAGAACTGAAACCTGCTACTTCAATCAAGAAACCTTTTTATACAGTACCCTAAGATATCTTTTAAGTTCATTTCTTATCAAATTTCTTTTGAATCAGCAGATCAGTTGAAAAATTGCTAAGGTGACTACAGCCAGATCTCTACTCTATTCATTTCCAAAAATGAGTTCTGTGGACTGTATTAGTCATTGTTAAAATTGCTTCAATTTTCCTACTATTCTTCATGCTCAAGACTCAAAATGAGTAAAGGATTCTTGGCTGCAAGTTGACACGAAGAAAGAACTCATGTTTGGAGTGAGGTTGGAAAGAAAACATACCCTAGGCCTTCAGTCTATGTTCTGTTCACCTAATGATCAGGAAAAAGACTTTAACAAAGAAAATTTAAAAAAATATTGCTTAAGAGCATATAGCTAGTAAGTCCTTAAAGTGGGTATCTTCTTTTTCTTTTTTTATTTTGTTTTTCTGGTGATGCAAGAAGAGAGCCATTATCTGCTGTTCCTTATAATTAACTGTAACTATAAATAACTATTCTGGAAGGAGTCTTTGTAATCAGAAAATTCCCATGTTTACAAATAACTTCACTGGTAACATGTATCTTAGAAAATAGGTCAGAGAACACCTCATACATCAGTTATCCCCAAAGAAGGACAAACTCTATTTAGTCCAGCCTACAAGGGTATTTCTCCAACTTACAAGAAAAGAGCTGACCAGTAAGAAAGGGGTCTATTTGATACTACTCTCAAGGTTCCACTGCTTGGCTAGATCTCCACTCTTACAAGGCTTTGATACCTAGTACACATATAAAAAGAAGTATTTAGGTGTTCTCTTCACAAACTGTATACCATTGTCATCACCTCCTATCAACACTCTCTTCATTTTTGTTCTAAGTACAAGACACAGCCCTGTAGAAACATCAGTTAGAAAGGCAGGTTGAGGTTACTAAAAGCAGTCTCCTACTTGATAACAGTAGATGAATCAGTTGCGGCTATAACAAGTCCTGAAAACCTCCCAAGATGGAGATTCCACAGCTTCTCTGGCTGACCTTTTCCTTTGCTCCACTACCTTCGTACTGAAGTTTTCCTTTAAAAGTAATTGTGAACCTCCTAAGTCACCACTTGTGACAGTTGACTCTTTTGACACCATCTGCAACTACACAGGAATACCTCTGTCATCTTTGTCTTTGAAATATCCCTCCAAGTTGCTTGTCAGGCTGCTTTTTAGACCACTCATTAGACTCTTTTTTGTGAGGCTACACAAGTCTCCCTCACCACTGCCAGGCAGAGGGGAAAAACTGCTCCTCCAGTCTCCTACCTACACCTACTTCTAATGTAGCCCAGCATCATCTCATTTGCAATTCAAGAATGTTGTTAGCTCTTATTCAATCTGGCATCTGTCCTGCACACCCTCAATGCCCTCCCATGCCAAACCATGCCTTTCAGCAAGGCTGTAACCAGTTGGTTCTTAGCCCATAATCATGCCCAGGGTTACCTTGCCCAAGGTGGAAAACTTTCTGCTTCTCCTTGATGAACTTCATGAAGACTGTTAGCTTAATGCTTAAGATTATCCTTAACCTTTCAGCATGCCAGCTGCATCTCCCTCTCCTCCAGTTTAAATACTGACCACAAATTTGCTGAAGATACATTTTGTCTCATCATCCAAGATGTCAATAAAAATACTTAACAATACTAAACTCTGGAGCACTGTGCTCCCGTTTACCAACCAAACCTTTAAACCACTGCCTACAATCCTTTGAAGTACAGTGACCTAGCAAATTTTCAAGCCCTCTAAATAGACAACTTGTCCAGACCAGATGTCCTGAACTTACAATCTGAATGACATGCATGACAATGTTAAAAGCCCTACTGAAGTTAAGGTACATTGCCATGCCCAGCTCTCCTTATTAACATAGTTTCATGAAAGCAAGCAATCATGTTGGTCAGTCATGATTTGCTCTTGGTATCCATGTAAAATAGTAATGATTACCTTTATGCATATGAAGGTTCACAAGAACTTGTGCTCCACAGTCTTACCAGGGACTAAGGTAATACCAACAATTCTCAAACTTTCTGTACAACAGTATGGCTTGCTCCTGAGCTCCAATTATGTTTTCTCAAAAAAATCAGCCAACTCCTGGGCTTATTCCCCACATAGAGGCTTCTCAAGTGTTTCTCCATAACAATTCTTTAAATAGAGAGTAATTTCACAGCTTATCTTCTCAGCCTAACTCCTGAACTGCCAGTGGATGATTTCTGCAACCCAGCTGCTACCTGTGGTCACATTCACTCTCAAATCTTCCGTGTTTGTCAGCAGCAAGTCAAATAGAACACTAAGCCCAAGTGATCCTTTTGCATTCGTGTTCAGAAATTATCACCAACACAGTCTATAAACTTCATTGATTGCTTGCACATTGCCGTGTTACCCTCCCAGATGTATGAGATCCACACTAAGGATCGAGGCCTATTAATTTGTTTGTAGATAGGCACATCAGAACCACAGTGTTTCTCCAAAATGTAGTCTGATATGGTGGTGTAGTCCAGATTAAATAAATTTCTGTAGGCTGTACTGTGATGAGTCCCTTGCTGGAGGCCTAGTAACTGGCTGAATGTGTGCTGAATTTCTAATTTAAACAGACTCCCTTGTAGTTGTTCTTCATGAATGCATTTTATTTCACTATGCCCACGCTCAGAGCATCTGCCTATGCCATGATCCAGCTGATCCAGCTGGATCACCTTGGGTAACACAGCTATGTGTGAAATACCTCCAGTGCTTCAAGAATGTCTTTATAGAAATCACCTCCAAAAGTGAGTTCCTGAGTAATAACCAGACATAGTGATCTAAAAGGCACAATTAAAACCAAGGTTTTCCAGTGGTCATCTCTTCTGCTGAAGGAGGAATAACAGGTAAAAACTCAGTGGGAATTTTATGTACATTTATATATTTACTTATTTATGTCTACCATGAAGTCTGTGTGCTGTTCTTCTCTCATAGCCCTTAGAGTGCTTACCACACAACTGCTCCTTTCAACAGTAGCTAGAAGTCAACATTTCTACTGAAAGAGTATCCTCAATTTTATTTCAGATTTTTCCTGTTTATAGCTAAAATGTCTGGAATTCAATTAATTTATCTGTTATCTCAAGAAACAGATTCTCAAGAGGACATAATGTACAGATAAATCCTATTTTTACTCTTCTCTTACTCTTCCCTTTTCAAGTAGGTTGTCTGCAGCAGCAGACTGGGGCAGTTGAGAAAGGGAGTTATTTTGCAATCTCTCTTAGCTTTTAGACTAAGGGTTGCAATTATTTTTTTCTTCTCTCTACTCATGTTACTGACCAAAAAAAGGTTATTTCAGTTGGCCTGATAATTCTTCATGCTTGTAGCAGAAAACTAAAATGAAGATAATCTACATACTGGTAGAAGACCTATTAAGAGTGAAACAAGCAGCTTCTTGTAAACATATCTGGTCTGAAATGATGAAGATCCAATCAACAAAGCAGAATCAGCACTGACATGAGAGTGAATCTGGATGATCTGAACAAGTATCTTTGAATCTTGTAAAATAAAATATGGGAATAAATGGCAGGCCAAGGAGCATCTGCATGCATGTTGGTCCTTCTGTTGAGAATAAGTTTTTTTTTGGGGGGGAGGAGGGTGTCTGGGGTGGACAGCCAGGAAGATAAGAGATTCAGAGATTAGATCCTAGCGATTAGGACAGCATCAGCAGATGTGACAGCTGAAAAGGTGATCTGAGAGTTCTCTCATTTTTAGGACAGCCAAAAAACCATATTCCTAGAAGATAAAACTAAACACAAACTATAGCATATTCAAAGAGAGCTGCACATATCTCAGCCATTTTACATACACAATTACTCTTATATAGGAAAGTTCATCCTCTATTATGGCTGTGCTTTAATATCTCTGTTTAAAATATAGATCTCCCATATATATTAACCAGCTTATTTCCAAATTTACCTTAATCTTTCCCTTTAGTGTGACTGAGATGTGGGAACCCATATGAACCTTGTCTGTGCAGGTTCCTAGCTGCAGAAGCCTAGCTGCAAAGAAACTTTCTCTAAAGAAGGGAGAGCTAAGAGGATTCTCCCTCAAAAAAATAAAAAATGGAGGGACAGAAGCAGCTAAGCTTCAGAGCAAGACATTCAGTATCAGTGAGAGGAATTTGGAAACAGAGGCTCATTCTTCTCCTATGGCTTTTTCAGTTGCTCTACTCACTTCACACTGCCTGCTGAAGGCACCTCACAGAATAAAAAACTCTGCAGAGGAACCAACCTAAATCATAAAACTGATCATTGGGATGGAAGTGACTGTTCTAAGCAAACCTGCATTATTTTGAATTGATAAAGAAATACAGAATACTACCATACTACCATACCAAGGAGAACAGATGACAAATTCATGGGAAGGGTCATCAACTTACTCAGCTTGCTCACAAGTATTAATTCCAAAGCACATATAAAGCAAATATAAAGTACATATAAAGTAGGAACCAGACACATTAATAAGCTTAATCATCAGTCTAAAGATGTGGCTGTAAAATTGTTTGGTATTTATTTACCTGAAGACACAGAATCTCTCCTTAAAAACAAAAAAAAACATTAAAAAAAAAATTAATTCTGCAGTCTTTGGGGGGGGAAATATTTTTATTGCTTAATACCAAACTAGAGCAACTTTATCCTTGGCTAGTAATATTAAACACTATGAGTCAAATACACCGGTGATTTTAATGTAAGTGCAAGTTAAATGCCGGATACATTTGGCTTCAAGTGTTAAGGCAGCTTAACTGCCTTAGATCTGGAAATCAAGATAATATCAAAAGAGCATTAATTATTTCATGAAGGCTCCAAAGACTATTTCTGGGGAAGAAACATAGGGAAAGGTAAAAAATAGAAGCAGTTGAAAAGGATCTCCTTTAACAAAGCCAAAACCAACTACCTTATTTTTTTAATGCTACAATGCCCATTTTGTTGCCACTTTCCTACACTTACTGAATGCCAAAGAGTCTTAGAAAACAAAACAGCTTGGAAGAAAGATCTGCAGCCAAAATCCCAATGCTGATTATTTCAGTCCTCAGAGGAGGCGTAAGAGAGAGTAAGGAGATGGGTAATTCTCAACTTCTCTGCTGATTCTCAGTTAAGTCTCGTTTACCTCTTGTGACAAGATACACAGGAGAACTGGGCTAGAAGGATGCTAAGTTTGAAAACACAAGTAAATCCACTAGTCTATGAGTACTGATGGTCTCCCAGGCTCCTAGAGACCATACTTATCCAAATCCTTCAGACAGATGAAAAACAAAACACAAGAACAGAAGCCACATATGCACAAAAAGAGATCTATGACAGAAAAATCCACAAGATTTTTTTTCTTAAAAGCAATTACAAGCAAAAAGCTATCTATCCCTCAGTGTTTTTTCTTAACACTCATACTGAGTAAAACTTTGAAGATTTTCATGGTTTACAGATGTCCCAATCAAGTGTTCCTTTTAAATGCAGATGTCAAAGACAATTTTGCTCACGCAACAGTTGAATGTAAGAAAGATACTGCAACATCTCAAGTACTGAAAATGCATTACTGTTGCCAACACACCACTTCTCTCTGGTATTTTATGTATTCCTTCAAGTACCAGCTTAAATATTTCAGTGTACTTCTCATTACATAACTTGCAAGGCTTTTAAATGTTGCTCAGAGTCGGATTTTTAAACATGCTAAAAAAGTACCTTGCTTCTCTGAGGATGCTTTAATAGTTTTTCCATCATTCTTCTACCATTAGAGTAAATGAGAACAAATCAACATCCTTTGGGGCAATAAGAGACATTTTTTCCAAAGTAAACTCAGCTATTATAGAGAAAAACACTTATTTACAGGGGCAAAAACTTTTTTTTTTTTTTTTAAGTATCACCCATGTGTATTAACAGAACAGAATAACTTTGGGGCTCCAAGACTTCCTTTTTCAACAGAACTCACATTATTAAGCGGAAAATCCCAACTGGCCTATTGGACACTGCTCAGCTTAGCTCTGGATTTCTCACAGTCGCACTGCAAAAGTAATCTTGGGTGAAGTATCTGATGTTGCAGCACTATTTTCCAAAGCATGGAAACTTTTGCTTTGTGTAAAATGTCTTCAAACTTCTCAAATGGAGGTAAAAGACAAATGAAGAACCTCAGGAAAAAAGAAAAACAAACTAAATAAAAACAGCTGTTGAAATAACTTCATATTAAACTCCTATGTGCATGAAATCAAAAGTGACATCTCATCAAAAAGAGACAACATCTAAAATCCTGTGGGAACTGACCATTTATTTCTCCACTGAAATATTTGGTTTGAATTATTCTGCTCTCACCCAAGAACAGAAAGTGGCATATATTTTTCCCCTTGAAGAACAGGGAAAAATCAATCAGAAAGCAGATTTTTTTTTGTGAGGAGGTGGGCATGGGAGAAGTTGCATTCTTCTATTTTCAGGTACTAGAAACCAAAGGAGTTCATGTGTGAGCAAGCCTGAAGAGTGAAAATTTGAACATTTCTGTTATCGAAGGCTTGAAACACTTTTCAGGTTGATGGACACATGACAGTTTTCCTAGAATCATAGACTTATAGAATGCCAGGTTGGAAGGGACCCCAATGAACATCTGGTCCAACCTGTTCTGTAAGGAAGCATATCATTACTGTATCATAACTGTGCAGAAACTTTCTAGACTTGCATTTATCATATAAAAATGTGGTCAGCACTAGAATACTGTAACCCTATAGTCTCCCATTGTTCCACAAAATGATTGTTTTTCATCTTCCAATCTCCCATAGCACAGTTCTTTCTGCCCACAGAGAGCTTGGAGAGGTTTTCCCTTCACTCCTGCCCTGCCTGCATTTGACGGTCTCTGCAAAACTGTCTTTTATCTAGGGGAAGGCATTGGTTACCCAGCAGTAATTTCTTACCATGTAAGGCCTGAAGGTAGCTGATCCTCTGTATAAATCAGACTATCAGCATGAGGTTTTGGTTGTTTTTTTAAGCAGAGGAACAGGAATATCTTGGGCTGGATAAAAGCATGTTTTCAATCCAAAGGGATGCTTAAGACATCAGTGGATGTCTTATCTAACACCCAATGCAACATGGAAAATACAGTGATGGACCTTGCTAACATTTTTCAGAGGTTACTTTGTTGCATCAGGTATAATATATCTTGAAATATGTAACAACAGCTATTGGTCACCATCGGAAAGACCTAGTTGAAGCCCTGGTCACACTGTAACATCTCATGGAGCTAGTATCTTTGTTTTGACTAAAAGACTCAGATATACATAATGCGTAACAGTGCATGCTCCATAATATACAGCCCAAACAAGTTTTGTTATTTTTCATGTGCCTTGTCTGCAATTAAAGAATTACTGAATCTGTTTAAGTTTTGGTTTATATACTAAAGGTAATCTTAACACTTGTTTAATTGCTTCAAAAACAACATTATCCTCTATACCAAAAATTTCTTTACAAAGATTTCATTATTCTTTGGGCTTCATACAGTTGCATTAGTCCTTAAAACTTATATAGGATAGAAAAATTTCTAAGAAAAATATCCAGAACTGTGGGAAATTCTGTGATCTGTGACATTACTGCACTACTTCTCATTATTTTACTGAGGAAAGGATCAGAATTACAAACATTCAAAAGTCATGAAGTCCTTGTTGCAAATTAAATTACTCTTAATTCGACTTATTTCCAAAACTGCATAACTAACTGGACTTCAGTGAAATGCTGGGTGAAAAGAGTCCAATTTATATTGAGCACCATAAGCCAACTTCAGTTCAGGAGAAATTTTTGACATAAAATAATTCTCATAATGAAAAAATACAAAAATTTATTATGGAAGATACAATATTGTCCATCATTCTCAATAAGACACTTATACAAAGAGTTACATCTTGTAAAAGATAAAGATAATAAAGGATATGAACCAGATGCAATATGAGGCTTTTAAACATAATATGGTATCTTGCAGTAAAGTACCATCTAAATCTTTTCCCAGAAGAATTAGTTTGTGGTGAGTCCCAAAAAGTCAACACTAGAAGACTTAGCAAACAATTCATCGTAAAAACTGTTACATTATTCACAAAATTATTTATTACCTGTCAGAAAAGAAAATGTGACTTGCAACAATTGTCTTATTAAAATAAGTGTTGTTACCTTCTCCCCACAGACAAGGGGTTTTGATCAGCAAAAATGTGAACCTTATAAAGGTACTCTCAAAATACAAAAAACTCTGTGTGAAGTTATGATTTACTTGGTAGAGAAATTCTGGTACTGGTGCAGTGGTGTAATAATAGCGCATGACCACATCAGTGTGAGTTTGACTTTTAGTTTGACTTTCTGCATCAGTTATCCAGTACATCAGTGAATAATTAAAGAAAAAATAAAATAAAAGAAGACTATATTGTGTTTGATCTTTATAAATCAAAGAAACTGTACCAATACATTGTGGATAGGCAGCTCAAAAGCAAGTTGAGGAGCTCATTAAGCCCCAGCTAACTGGCAATCACCTTTTTATCATAAAACAAAGCTCAAGGCAACACGACATAAATTAAAATCAGGTGAATGTGTTAGCACTTACAACACGGAATCTTTTACTGACAGAGATATGGGTGGTTGGCAGCAGTTGCTGGACTTGCTCTAAACTGAAAAGTTAAAAATGAGATCACAGAAGTCTTCAACATCCTAATGTGAACACTCTGTTAATGTTCACTACCTAGCTTAGTATTTAGCATATGCTAAAAGCTTAGACATATGCTATAGCTTAGGCATTTAGGATATGTTAAAAGATTGTGACAAAAAGTTATTCTTCAAAGAAAAAGACAAAATTCTCATAGCTATGTGTCCTATGTTTGCAAATGTCAAAGAGCTAGTCTATTACTACTCACTATAGTTTTGATTAAGCTTGTGTGCTGATTGAACAAACACTGCTTCTCACTGCTAACACACAGAGGATGGAGACTGGCAACCTGTCTGGATCCACAGTAACTCACACCCTTGCAGGATTGTCTAATGAGCTGCTGCAAGATACCAAGGGGATTAAGAGTTGAAGGGAATGCTCCGTTCAGAACAGGCTGGGGAGGAAAAGCTGATGAAAACCAATAAAAAGTTTCTAAATGCAGAGAAAGTCACAAGGAGGAGGCTGGCAGACAATACCTCCTACTGTTACAAATAGCATCCCTGTCTGCTTAGCAGCCCTGCAGGTGCAGGGTAATTTACTCTTATCGTCGGCATTGTAAGACATTTTTCTGCTTCTTATTTCCAAAGAGCTGGAAGGAACTAAAAAAAAGAGAAGAAAGAAGACAGAGTTTTCTGCACAAATTATAAATGTGCAGATTTGCTGCTAAGGGCAGCTGTTTATCAGAGCTGCAAAATATACAGAATTTCATATATCTGATCCTCTGCTAGAAGAACAGGCTAGAAGCCAACCCATCAAAACCTCTATCAAAAATACAATTTTAACATCTGTTTGGACTGTCACTTATCTCATTGCTCCCAGACACTATTGATTATCATTATCTGGAAGTCTAGTATTCTAAACAGCACCAGCAAAGGGAAATGAAAGTGAGCATTTTCATGCAAAGACAGATAGAGGCTTCTAGGGCAGAATGAAAACTGCTGGTGCTGACTCTGTCTCACTTCATCTCATCTTCTATAAATACACTGTCAATAAAAAGGAATAAGATACAGTCTAAAGTAAAACATTTATTAAAACTATGATGAGAAATAAGGGATTTTGCCGAAGGAGAAAAGGCGTTACGTTATCAGAGCCTGATTGCTGTCTGCAACACACTTCCTGGGAAGGCTATGATTGCTGTCTCTCTCCTTGCAACAGACTTTTCCTCATACCTCTGGTGCTATATGTGCTTGACCGAACCACAGGAAAAGGATATAAGTGTATGGTTAGCAGCAAGTCTGTTGGAGTACATAATGACAGTTTTGCTTTAGCAAAGTAATCTCATCCTTGTCTCAGAAAACTAAAATCTACAGAAAGCTAGAACCTGAAACAAGAAGGCTTGAAGTCTTTCCCTCTCCATTCTTCCCAGCTTCAAATACTTAAATGCTCCTATATCTGCTCCCAAGGAAGTAGGTCTCCTTTTCCCATCCTCCAATACTTGTAAACAATGTTTACTTTGGAGACCTGCACAGGAGATTTTACAACCTTCAATGCTCAAAACTGGGAAGAGCAAGAGAAGAGTCTTCTCTTTATCCCTGTTGAGTCATCATCACACACATCAGGATGATCAGTCTTACTCCCTTCCTACTTACCAGGAGATTATTTCCTCTTTAATTTGCAATTAAAAAAATAGAAAATAACATCACCCCATGCTCAAAATTCTACCATGGTAGTAGATAAAAAAGAGTCACTGTCATGGTTCAGTCTCTGTAGGTTATGGACCAAGAAAAGACAGAAAATTGTAGATCTCTGCCAACTAGTTTTGTTCTATCAATATTCCTACAATTAAGAACCTAAATAAAAATGTCTTCAATTATACAGGTACAAGAACCTAATGGTGTATGATCAGAACCACTTCTAGACTAAGAGAAAAAAATTTTTCTTTAATTGTTAAAACCTCTATAGTCACATTTGTTTGTGTTCCTCTAGCACAGTGCAGACTAACAGCAGATTTTGACTGTTCACAGTGAAATACAGTAAGATTCAGCAATCATCAGACACTAGAGGAGGTAAGAATCCATAAGGAGCTTCTACTAGATAAGTAATGGGTTATCTACTTTCGGGGAAAGTAGACATAATTATTTTTTCATGTTTTGAGGTATTGGAACAGGTTGCCCAGAGAGTTTATGCAGTGCATGTTTATACTTGGAAGTTTTAGGACCTGACTGGTTAAAGCCCTCAGTAACCTGGTCTGTTCTCAAAGTTGACCCTGCTTTGAGCAAAAGGTTGGACTGAATGACCTCCTGAAGTCTCTTCCAAACTGAATTATCCCATGGCTCTATGTTCTATTGTATATATTTAAAAAAACACAACAAAGAAGCAAGATTATCCCCAAGATTTCAATGCTGCTTCATCTTCTTACCAACCTGTTATGTCCCAGAGGTTAGCTTCCTGATTTACATGTATGCGAATTAAGAGGCAAAAGGAAAAAGATGGGACAAATAGGGAAAAAAAAAGAAGGAATCATAGAATCATGGAATGATAGGGGTTGGGAGGGACCTCTGGAGATCATCGAGTTAAACCCCCCTGCCATAGCAGAATCACCTAGGGCAGGTCACACAGAAACGCATCCAGACAACTCTTGAAAAGTCTCTGGAAAAGGAGACTCCAAAACCTCTCTGGAGAGCTTGTTCCAGTGCTCTGTAACCCTTACAGTTAAGTTTTTCCTCATGTTGAGGTGGAACTCCCGTGTTACAGTTTGTGTCTGTTGCCCCTTGTCCTATCACAAAGCATAACTGAAAAAAGATTGGCCACTCCTTCTTGACACCCACCCTTCAGATATTTGTAAACATTCATAAGATCCCCTCTCAGTCTTCTCTTCTCTAGAGTAAACAGCCTCAGGTCTCTCAGCCTTTCCTTGTAAGACAAATGTTCCAGTCCCTTAATCATCCTTGTACCCCTCCAGTGGACTCCCTCTAGCACATCCTGGAATAAGAAATACTTTTCTACCTCTTTCCATTCAAGACTGCTCATTCAGAAGTCTCTTTCCAACCTGTCAGTAAACAGCTCACAGTGAAAACAGAAGCCCTCATAATTTGATGCAGAATAAAATATTACACTTTCTCACTACAAAACTTGGATCTTTGGCCCTGAGCAGTATTAAACACCACAGACGATTCAATCATAGAACAGTTACATGATTTCATGCCACACTAATCCATAAAATAAACACGTAACAATGTCCAAGATACCTCACTGTTCCTGCATTAAGATGGCCCGTAACTACAAGCAAACCTTCAGCATATTAGATTAAAAATAGCTTAGATGTAGTCTAGTGTGCTATTTTATAGACAGCGTAGAAAGTCATGTGAGCTCAGTTTAAATATTCATGCTGACTGTTTGTGAGTCTTTCAAAAATACCTTGTTTTGATTAGGTTTTTTCCTCTCTAGTTAATTGCTAATTTATATTTGCATGACTATGAAGACTAGCCAGATAAAATATTTCTACATATCATTTACACTACTGATTAGCAATAGATTTTATATATATATATATAAATCCAAATATGACTGCTGAATAAACGGTTTGTCTTGGCTTTAGTTTTTTATGGGGAACATCACTTTTATCCAACAAAGTAAAAATGTGCAAACTAGTTTTGTAGATGGTGTCTGAAACTAAGCACGTTGAGTCCTAATAGACACCAGATGGCCAACAGCATCCTGAATTCAATCACCTCTCACCTATCTATTTATGGCAGCAAATTTCTTTTAAAGATGTACAGACATACACACAATTGTATGCACATATATCTGTAATTTATATGGGGGTCTGAAGGTATACAAAGCATACAAAATCCTGCAGAATCACCCAAATCACTGGAGCTGTGACAATATAAAATGTCTCAGGAGATCCCTGTAGCACATGTACCATATATTCTGGCATATCCTTTTCCTCCCCAGTGACAAAATGATGCAAAGATTCCTTCCTGAGGGGGCCTCATCTCCTTGGACTGTAGAGATAAGACTTAAAACTGAAGGCTTCTACACACAGGGAGGAAGTACTTGACCTGTTGGCAGGGGGAAGATATTCTGGAAATAACAGAACTGAGTGACACCAATACTTACTTGACAGGCATTATAAATCAACTGGTGTTCCAATTTTTTGATCCCTAGAATCTGCTGAAACATTTCATAAAGCTGTTCCTTGCTCAAAATCAGTTCTGATACAGCACTTAAGGCCATTCTATTCGGCTGTTTGCAAAAATCCTCTTCTCCCCTGTATATAGCATCATATTTGGCTAGCCAAGAACTTAACACTGTCTCTTTGCTTAATCCATCAATTTCCGGCAAACTGCGGACTCTCTTTTCTATGTTTTTCTTAAAAACATCTCTGAAGTCATTTGCAGAACATCCTCCACTGTGGACCATTCTTGCAACCCGGTCACTCTTGAGAAATACCTTTTAAAATAAAAGAAGAGGAAAAAAAAAGACAAAGTTACATATGGACATAAACACACAAAAAAATCCCTCATTAAGGTATTATAAGCTAATATTTTGCTTCCGTGTAAGAATGCTTTATAAAGAAGAGTTATACAGGCCAAGTTTGCTCTATTTTTCATAAAGAAACAAGTAAGCATGTTGAAAACCTATGTTTCTGCATTGAGTAAGTATCTAAACTAAGTAGCTTTTAAAGTAGCCCCCTGGCATCAGCTCGCGACAAGTACTTATACATGAATTTACAATAGCTAAACTTGAATAAAGTTTGAATTAACAGCACCTAATTTAAAACTTACCAACAAGATTGATTTCATCTTTTCTCCATGAAAACCACACAAATCTAAAGTTACTTGAAAGTAACTCCTGGATAAGCCACACTGTCTCAAAACTCTGGAGCGTGAGTTAAAACATGATATTTAAGCCAGCCAAGAATCTCATGGAAGATGAGACAGAAATCCAGGGTAAAAAATATACTAGAGGAATTCTACAATCAATATTAACAAAACAGAGAAGAAGGACTCAATATAACTGGTTCTACTACTGTAGATAGAATACTAGAGACACAATATGGGATTTCTTGTGTAAAAAAGCCAAAAAACCCACAAAAGCCCCATCCCAAATACACATACTTTAAGATAGGACAAGGCAATTACAACAATAAACAAATAAAATCAGCATCAACATTCTATAAGAACTGGTCAGTGTTCAAGGATGGTTGCATTCACCTCTTCTTCAAACACAGGCCTTGGCAAGGTTGATCTTCCCAGCCAGTGCGTGGCCAGCTCCTTCCTAGTAGCAAGATCCATGAAACCATTACTCTACAAAACGCAACCAACAAAAATATGACCACAGCAGCAGGACCAGCCCTGTAAACAACTGCTGTGTGTCTTGGACAAGGAATACACTGCATTAGACCATTGAATGGATAACTCTGAGAGAACCACCTGGCTTCCTGCAGCAGAGGGAGATGGGTTGAGGCCCTCCACTCTGCAAGGCTTGGCTGCTGGGGGACCATTGGGGTGCCACACCAACAACTCAAGCACAGCTGAAATGCAGAGAACAGATGCAAGTTCACACAGTCAAAACAGATTTCCTATCCATCACCTTTCTGTTTGCTTTCTTCAGTCAGATGCTATGAAGTGGCAGATGAGTAAATTATGAATTTTCAGAGAATCATTTTAGTCACCAAGAGTTATGGAAACACAATGAACAGGGATGACAGTACTGAAGAGCTCTGAATATATGCTGTCATATGTTGGAAGATGGTGCACATAACAACCCACCTAAACCACTACTGTGGTTCACTTGGAAAACACAAAATGCAGGAGATGGAGGAGAAGCCCTTAAAAAAACAGGGGAGTGAAGAGTACACAGGTGAAAATAGATAAAGAAAAACATATTCAGAAGTTCAGTACTTGTTGATGCATGTTTCTCTGCAGCATATTTTAAAATGCAATTATTTACAAAATATATCTTTCAAGAGATGTCCTAACTGATATTGTACAGAAGGTTGCAGATTTAGCCTCAAAGCACTCACCCAGACAGATTATAAAAAAAAATAAATCACCAATATCTGCTAAAACACATTTTATGCTCTAACTGTACCATGATGGATTTCCCTTTTTGGAAACATAAGGATTAAGGTTACATTCTTATTCACGAAAGGACCTGATGTGGTTACTGCCCATTAACATTGATATAATTTCCTCAAAATGCTACACAAATATTGAAACTCAATCCAAAACAAATAATAGTCAGAAATACCACTCAGCAGTAAAGCTTATCAACAAGAACAGGTGCAAAGATATTAAACCTTTCCTTGTTTTAACAGTCTGCAATTACAATTGATTCATTCCTGCAAGAGCTTCACTGGAAAGTAAACATAAAAAAAACATTTTAAAAAAAGATTACTTCAATCTAACTTCAGCTACTTTGTACTGCTTATAAAAAACATTAAATCCTCCATCACATTAGTTTGCATACCCAATGAGAGAGAGCAGATGCAGAAGAAAGAGTGAAATTAAGAATATTTATAGGCTCTTCCCCATAAAATCTCATGTTTAGCTAAGATTACGTGACCCTATGCATTGCTAACATAACTACATCAGTTCAATAATTTAAAAAAACTATCTGCAAAATACACACTGTAAGATCATCAAAGTACTATTCACCTTTCATTGCCTTCCTTCAGTCATATTATTCAAAACTGTCAATCCAGAATGCAAGGTCTGAAAAGCTGCTAGTGCTTCCCTTCACTTATGAATGAGACAAATTCAGAACTTGTTTCTGACTCTGAAGTTCATTTTCTAAGAGACTGCATGAAAGATCTGTTCCATTTTTTCAACACTTACCCATCAAAGTGGAGCACTATTGTAACACTTGGTGCCCTTGATATCAACAAAAAGATGGCATGTTCATGTTAGGTAAAAAAACAGATATGTGTAAATACAGAATACAATTTGCATGTATTCCTAACCTTAAAATGTTCCCTTCTGAAGTGTTTCAGGTCATAAATTGCATTTTTATTAGATTTTCAAAAATTATTCCAAAAGAATTCTTTCACAAAATATACGGTTGATACTAAAGGAAATTACTAAAAATATAAACCTAAGGTGTGAATAACAGACTACAAAAAAAATCAGTTTGTTCTGAAAAGGAATCCATTGGACCTAAAGCTACTATCATACTACATTTCGAGCAGTTTACCAAAATTTTTCACGTAACCTCATCTTTAAAATGAACAACTTGTATTCGAGATAATTAAAAATAATAACATTTATAATAATAATGTTAATAATAACATTTGAACAGAGAGACTCAATTTTCAAGACTTTGCAACAGAAAACCACAAGAGAATGGAAATTCAGTTAAGAGTGTACCATATGTGTCTCAAATTTGACACAGTGAAATGCATTAAAAAGCTATTAAATGTCTCATTATTCCTGTTCCTGAAAGACATACGGTACACTTCACGTTAAATGCAAAATCCTTTGCTTCAGTTACATTTATTGAGATATGTCTCTTCAGTTTCAAAGCCTTTCTGAGTCATTTCATGACTGCTTTTAAAATATATATATATATCCTATATAAAAGTTTATGGGAATTGCTACTATATGGAGAATGGTATCCTATCAGTTTCATGCCAGTGGAGTTACTGTTTCCACTATTGTTTCAGAAAGTCCGCCTGTCTGATACCTGTGGGTCCAGAGTCTAGGGATACAAACACGCTTGACGATACCAGTGTTATTCTCTTGGCAGCATTTATTTTCACAAAGAAATATGTAAGATTTTGTAGTACCTTTAACATAGTCTGTCACTTTTCTTCAATGTGGATTATGTGCACAGCCCAAACATCTCTGAGGGGAAGTATTTGTGTTGTTATTTATCCTTAAAGCAAAATGATAATGAAACACATCCACTAAATTGTTGTATCTTCTTCCATTTATTTGCTTTCTCTGATCATTAGGCTTAGTTCTAATTAAATAATAATTCAAAACCTTCCAGTGTTAAAATGTTACCTCGAATCTCTCAACACTAAGGAGAAACTGGGGAGAAAAAAAATATTAGAGGTCCGAATGCAAGATATGAAATAACTGAAAAAGTTATGGTGGGGATAAGGAATTCTGTTTCTAGATGGAACTAGATCTGGCAGATAAGCTATGATGCTTTGGAAACCCTTATATTATTTAGAAATAATTTTACAGGAGTCAAAGTTTTGGATAGATTAAATATGAGGCCCATTAGGCCATGCAAGAAAAACTTTCATACATTTTCTTTTTATTTTTTTTTTCCATTTTAAAGACATACACTGGTCAAGTTTCTTATTAAGGTCACCTTTTTAGTCAGTTTGGAAGAAAAGCGCAACATGATAGTTACACATATCTATAATGTTTCTACCCTTTTGCATAAGTTGTGTTATTAATAAAAATTAAAGATTTGTAATTTTGCTACATATACCAGTAAAACAAGACCCTTCAGCTACTTGCTTATGTATCAGTTCTAGCAGAGCCTTACTCAGCTCAGGCACAGCACCAAATGAGCTTGTGCTGACCAACTTATTTTCCAAATACTCTCAGGCAAAGAAAACTTTGCAAAATAGTTTGACAAAGAGAAACTTTATTATCTAACCTCCCCACCGCACTTCTTAAGCAAAGACTTGGGGAAAAAAAAAAAAAAAAAAAAAAAAAAAAAAGTGATCTAAACAGTACATTACCTCAAAAGTGGAATATATATATATTAGGATTTTTAACCAAAATCTCACTTTCATACTAACATTGTTTTCCAAAGTAAAACACAAAGTACTCATCCCCCAACCCTCTTCTATTTTTTAATTGCAAAAATGTTATGTCTAACATACAAACCTCTTGCAGAACATCACCCACATCTCTGGCATATCCAGGGCTATAAAATACAGATCCTCAGTTTTGTAGTAATGAGTTAGAACAGAGCACTTTTTTCAATGTAAAATTGCTTTCATATTAACATTATGAAAGCTGGACTTTTAGTTCCAGGAATATGTGTGTGTGTATATATATATATATATACACACAAATACATGGATATGTGTCTATGTAACATGTGTGTATACACACACACAGAGAAAAGCACTGCAGTCAGCCACGCTCACCCATTATCCATTCTAGTGACTAACTCAATTCAGCTATTACAGCTTCTTATGTTTTGAGTACATGTTTTGTGTGGTAACACAGGAATTTTTTAAGCAAAACTTTATTCTTTTAAAATTCAAAAGGACATTGAGAAGGGCAGAAGGACCCAAGGAATGATTTCTCAGTCTCTGAAAAGGAAACTTTACTCATGTGGCCCCTGTACACCTTCTATTAGTGCAACTGCACCGACATACTCTTAATTAAGTAAAGCAGTGCTGGGAACTTCATTTGCCACAAGAGCAACTAGATGTTTTTCTTCATTTTTGACAGTCACTGTCATTGCTTTAGCTTAGAAGAGATCACATTTGCACTATAGACTCACCCCATGTCTTAATAGCTGGGTCTCAATGCATCTCTTGTGGAAACGATGGCTGCAGCTCAAAATGCACACTGTCTCTGGGACAGTAAACTTTCAGACGTACTAGACATCATCTGAACCAGCTTCCTTATCACCTTTCTTTACACCACATAGTTCAGGCTGCCCAACAGCTTTTTCACTTCTGTTAAATTCTGGCACCATTGGATCCAAGCTCTGCTACTGTACATGTTGCAGCCCAGTAACAGGTGGAACAAAACACTGTAGGCCTTATACAGAGAGAGGCTGTCTAAATCATGGCTCACCCAAGCTGTGGTAGCTTCCTACCTCTATTGCTATGATTACTTGTATGTCATTCTGAATCAAGCATAAAATGTCTTTGTCTTCCAGACTACCAATCACTGCTACAACATAATCTTGTGCACTGATGCAGACCACAGGAAATGCTTCATTACCTGCACTTGGACATTTATAAGCCCCAATTGTTCCAACTGATGCTGCACACTTTATTTCATCTGTGAAAGTCCACTATCTCCTTCTAATCAGGACTATCCACGTCTCTGTTTCTGCTGGCCGGCTGAAGCTTGCTAAGGAGCTGCAAGCACTGCAGTGTAGTCATTTGGGTGGTACCACCAATTCAGACACATTCTTCAGTGGTGTATTTCTTCCAAAGACTCCACCAGCTGTTGACTCCTAAAACACTTAGGCAAGCAACTCGCAGTTCATGGGCTTGTGATCAAAGCAGACAGGGCATCATCAAGACTGCAAAACATAACCATTGGTGGGATTTGTCAACTCTTCTCCAAGCCCCAGTCATATCCTGTTCATGAAGAAATATACATTAGAGGCATTTTTCCCAGTCGGAGCTGGATCTTGTCACAGAGGCTTAGTCCGCTGGGAGTCGTGTTGCTTCACCATATTTCTTCCATCAGTGATGGCCCGACTGCCATTTATCTGGTGGGATCCTCCTCAGACAGGTGGGATACACGTCCCACTCCTGTGTTCTGTGGTACTGCCATGTCTATCTCCTGTGCTCAGTGCAGAGAAATAAGACTTAAAGATTTTGGTGAAGGTAAGGATGGACCCACTGTCCACTTGGTAACAGCTGCCCCAATTTAATCTCTTTGTTATTGTTACTATACAATACTTTCATTCTACATTCATTGAATATCAATGTTTCCATATAAAACTTCAAAGTTTAGTCTAATCATGCTCTCAGGGGAAGACAAAAAAAAATAATTTTAAAAAAAAGAGCAAATTTCACTGTACGTTCATGCTCTGACACCTCACTTTCCACCTTTCCAGTGTTTCCAGAGCTTTTAAACTGTATTCCATATGTAAGTTATAAGTGCATTGCTATATGAGGGCCAAACACTCTCACTCCTACACTTGCTCACAAAGACTGATGAGCCAGGTAGTTCATTATCTATATCTCCTACGTATTTATTCATGCCCATGTACTGCAACTGGTACTTGGCACATTCTTATACCATACCAGTGTTGAAACAGAACTTTTTCATGTAACTAAGAAAAATTTGGTCAGATAATGCTTATAGATACTTCTCTTTGGAATTTTTTTTCCATAGAACCTCATCAACTCGTCAGATACACAACTACAGAGGGCAGAATTTTGTCCTTAAGGAATCACTCTTGTATTAAAGGGTATTTTTTTTACTTTAAGCTTGTTTGAAAAAAGCTAGAACTATATGAAGATTAATGGCAGCTATGTCATACTGGAAATTGTTAATTAAAATTTAAAAAGATAAATTAATAAAATAAGTACTTCTCTGACAAAGACTGAGCAAGGGCAAAAAGGACTTTGATGGAAGTCCAAAGAATACCCAAGGCTGTGAATGCTTTTCAGGTTTCTGATGTGCTTTTCTGATGTATTTTCCACTCAAGTTCCTCATGTGCTTCTTACAGTTCCCAGAACTGGAATTATGTATGACACACAGAATAAGTTTTTTAAATGCCCAGCAATTTTCAGGACTAAATTGAGTCCTAAAATTTCTGCAAAAGAAATACAGTAATTCTGCTTCTAGGAACTAAAAGGTTTTATTTCTTATTTAAAAATTGGATGTGACATGCATCATCATGCTGTGCTAGAAGCATTATTTGACACAAAACAAAGCATAGGACTTTTACTGTGTGATATTAAATAATACCTTTGCTGCTGCAACAGCAGTTCCTCAAAGCACCTCATACAAAAGCTCATTAGCAACTCTCATGGCAGTCAACAGCTCTCGCCAACTTCTTACGAGTCCTTCCTTTTCCACCAGAATAAAAATATTTCCCATTTCAGTCATTAGTGTGAGCAGTGTTCTCTGGGACCAGCTCACACAGCCCTCAGTAGTTCTACTGGACTCCGAAAATGCATCACAATGGATCACAACAAGAATTGGGGTTAGTTCGATCAATGTACAAAAAACTTTTGCCAGTTTGAAGAATAGCCTCCATAACTGCATATTTTAAGAACAAAAACCACCAAACCCCAAATTCTTGCTAATTAAAATGTGTGCTACCTCTTTAGGCTTACATGCTTCTAAGCACACTGCACAAAACTGTGGACTAAGATTTTTTCTTTGCCTCCTTTTTCAAATTGGCAAAAGCAATTGCCCAAAGTCTTCCCAAATTTCTGTTCCTGATGGCTACACATTTCACAGATTCTTGTACTGCAATGTTTGTGCCCTGGGCACAAGAACAAATAGAGCTACAGTGACAATCACCGTAAAAAAAATCACGGAACTATTTCCCCCGGAAGCAGTGTTTTCTCCCAGATTGATTTATTAAAGTTTTCCAGACACCCCTTTGAACAAGGATATTTATCCTCCTTTCAAGGCAAAACCCAGCAACAATAGTTTTTGCATCCTGGTGAGACATAGCAAGTTATATACTGTTGTCTTTATGAATATAATTATGGAATACTTCCGAAACAGCTCTACTTTCTACAGACATTGCTATCTTCTCTTTAAGAGAACAATCTCCCCTTCCACCAGAGTTCACTGGCTGTCTGAAGCACGTTGAGGGACCCTGTGCACTAGGGCACTGGCCCTCAGGTGGTACCTGCACTCTGGAAGAGTCGTTCTCTAAATACCACCTGAATGAACCAAAGCAGACCAGCTTTCCTCTTGGCTGACTTTGCTCACACAGGCCATTAATGTTCATATCGTTCAAGACCTGTGTGGGCTGATCCACAGCCTCGTATTCAACACTGGCAGCTAGACAGAAGCAAATCCTCTTCCCTAAATATGATGGCTTGAATACCTTCATGCTGGACCCTGCATGAGAGCAATTACAAGCAAGTAATTACAAAAATTGTTTCTCATCTTCCAGTTTTCCATGGCAGGGAGAAATTAGCTGAATAACAGGTAAAAGGAGGGCAGAAATAGATCTGCATATTTCAAAATATTGTAATGCTTAGTTTGTTGAAACAAAAGAAACAGCCTGTTGTTGGAAGAAGTCTCAGTAATTCTGTGTTCAGTAATGAGACTTCTACAGAGCATCTCAAGGCAAGTGGTGCAAATGCTTTCTGAAAATTTCTGAGCTGGCCAAATAGAAGACTCCAAATTATTTAGAGGGAAAAAGGATGGAACAACACAGTCAAGTTTAAGTGTCAGCTGATGCAGTAGATAATAATTGCTTTGTGATGACAACATATTTGGTGTTACAGAAATTGCCTCCTTGCTCCTCAAAAAAGACATTCTGTACTTCAATGTGTTTCTGTTTTAAAAGACATGAATAACAGAATATGAGAGAAAAATGCAGGTAGGGACAATGCATCATGAAAATGGGAGTGCTTGGGGAATAGTTAGGTTTGTTTTTACACTTAAAATGCATTATTATTTGTCTTACAGCAATACCATGTCATCACTCATTAGAATGTATTTCTATTCTAGAAAGTGGTATAAAGGTTATACAGAGCTGTTAGACACCAAGCCATTGACACATAGGATTTAGCTGTTAACTTAAGTTTTATAAATATTTTTATTCCAATATAACTTTCTTTAAAAATTAGCCTTCCTTTCTTTCTCCCATGATCAACTGTAATCTTTTTGTGTCAAAACAATCATGCATTTTCCTTGATCAATTTTTCGCAAGGATGATCAATTCATGACGTTGGTAGAAAAGTTATAATACACATAAAAGCTTCAAAATGCATGCTGAATCTTAAATCCTTCTTTAGATTTAATAATCACCCAGCTGGCTACACTTCAGACAGCAATGCTTCAATAGGAAGATTAATGAACATTTGGTCTGCAGTTTAATCCCTCTAGATTTCAGCATGCAAGTGCAAACTATTATAAATTAGTTTATTTTTATGCATTCCAACTATATGTCAAGGTCCAAACAGCTTTAATGGTAACTTTGAGGCTTCTTAGTCATAGTTTGCTCTTTCTTTAGAGTACTTAAGTTTTTGAAAATACTAATTCAATCCACTACAGTATTCTCTAGACCATTTTAAAGATGATTTTTCAGTATAACATCTCAAGTCAAAAACACCTTTCTTTATTTCATACATTCACCAGTTATTTTGCCTTGCCAGCAGTATAATCTATGGCAAGGATTTAAATGAGCAAACGATTTAAGACACAAAAGTTCACAGTAACTTCCCTAGAGACTTCCCTACAGCCACAACAGTCAGTCACTGCCTCTACCTCTTACAGCAGCAATTGCAAACCCTCAAGCTTTCGCTGTCCCTGACCTCCATGGTGCCCATACTGTTAAGATATTGCACAAAGTCCAACAGAATGCTACAGGTGAGGTAAAATAATCTGCAACCAGGTTGGGAACAACCTATGAAATTTCCTTTGCAGTTAATGGGGTAGTTTGAAATAATTACAGCCAGAGGAACCTCTTTCTTAGAGATAACTTTGGTCGTTTACCAAGACACAAAATCTGGTTACCAAACCAGTGTGTTTCAAGATTGGACAGTGGACAGTTTTGTTGGACAGTTACACACAGCAGCAGAAAAAAAATAATAATTCATAGAGCTCTAGTAATTGAGCACCCTCATCTAATCCCCCCTAAAACCAAGAACCATTTTGCTCCACAGTTTGCAGCAATGAGTACCCACTAGACAAATGAAGGTGGAAAAAAAAAGCAAAACCACAATGATGTTGAAAAGTTTTCCTTCTCCAGTTTGCTCCTAGTCCAGTTTCAAACTCACAATAATAAAACTTCATTCTCTCTCTTTTCTCCAATTATGGGCACTTGTTCAAATAAACTAGAACTATACAGGAAGGCATGCTTATTTTTAGTGTTTGTTTTTTTTTTCATTTAAATGCCTGTAGTAACTATACAGATATTCCTAATTATCTTCAAGCTAAGACAGTAAAGTGTTTTGGCAAGAAATGCAAGTGGTATACAAGTCAAATGTAATAAACAAACAAACATTACCCTTCTGCTGTAAAAACAGTGCTACTTACACGAAGGCTTAAGTTATTTGGTTATTGTGACTAGCCTATTAGTCAACATTCTAATGCATTTTTAAAGCACAGAGAGAACAGCACACACCTCTTGTCACCTCTAAGGCTAAATCCTAAACACTGCAAAACCAAAGTCGTGATCACAATGTATTCTATTTTACTACTTCTTTGTTATTCCACTCAATTTCTACTCACAATTCCACTAATGCATACAATTTTTCATTTTTATTACAGCTTCTTCTAGACTATTCTGAAAACATATTTCCCACTTACTTATCTAAGAAGCAGACTTTCACTGATCTAAGTAGTTTTTATAAAAAATGTAACTCAATTCTGTGTCAAGCTATTTGGAAACATTTGCAGTATTCGTCTGCCAACTTCTGAAACACATTACTCATACCAAGAGCCTTCTGCCATCTTCAAACACATATTTTATAATTTGATGGTCTGAAAAGCCCAGAATAATCTCCCAAGGTTTTTTATTTTAATCATAAATTTTATGATACACAGAAACAACCTCCTTATCACGGTCACTTCTACAAATGATCATAACTTTGAAGACACACTACAAACAGATTAATTTACTGTGGAATCTTAATCACTATTTAAGTAACGAAAAAAATCAGTAGAAAAGCATTATGCCACGTATTTAGAATTCATATTGTTGGTGTTGTAGAATTAATGCTTGCACTCAGTGAAATAATTCAGATTATCTCACCGTTACACTAAGAATTGAGACCATCAATCAGGAAACAGAGAAAAGGCTGGTGAATTTGAACAAATAAGTGATAAAGATTAAGAGAAGGAACAAAACTGGAACAAAAGGCAACCTATTAAAAGTTAAGTCTTACGGCTGCTGCAGCCCCAAATTGCACAGCTGCCAAAGTAGAGAAAAAGTGAACCATCTATTGCCAAGTCAAGGAGGAAAGAGCTTTTACAAGAATGTTCGATATAAACTACAAAGCCCAACAGATGGGAATACAGCAGCACTGCCACCTCCCAGCAAGTGCTAGTGGAGCAGCAACAACTAGGAAGATGCACACATCTACAACAACACAGGCCAGCTACACAGGTGGAATTACCTGGAGCTGCCTTAGTTCTCCTTGCTCAGTGCATGCAATTGGTTTTGACAGGTACTTCTTCACACACTGACAGAGCCAAGTTCAACATCTTCAACTTCCAAGATAATATGTATCTTGGCAGGTTGCATTTGGAATCTGTCTGCATTAAATCATACCAAAAGCTTGGAGCTCTCAGGCAGAGAGCAAGGTGCAGCATCACTCTTGTAACCAGGAAGCAATTAAAGCTTCAATGTCATCACGTAAGAGACTGGCAATGAACCGATCACAGCAACAGCTCATAAACAAATTTTCAAAAGGGATGAAAACTTCACTGTCATTCTCAGTATTTGATCCTTTGAGATGCAAAGCGTAACTGGCACCAAAATAAAACAACATCCAGCTGAGCAGCCACTGCTAGGTTTGAACAAACACTAAATTAAAACTTCAGCAAAGGCAGTTACGTTTTAATGTCAGCAACAAGAACAGATTTATATTGAAGTTTGACCAGATCTTGGCTTCAATTTTAATAAAGATTCAGTACAGCTTTCCAGCAATTCTTCCCTGTTTACTTGATTAAAAGCAAGATGCTACTTTTTGCCATTATCTATGGCATTTGAGATAGGGCTATACACCAGCTTTGTCCCAGCTTCAGTTTAAATCAAGGACATTAGAAAATACAAGAATATAGATTTTTAAATCTATGTTTTATAAAAAACCCACAACCCTGAAATAGTAATCTAGGGCATGTTTTTCCTATTTATTTTTTCTAAGACATGATGTAATGGTTTCATTTACAAACAAAGTATTATCCTGAAGTGATTGCTCTCTCCTATGATTTACTTCTAAAAAATCTGGTACAATCTTTTCCTAATTTTAGGTACCAGTAACCTAGTTTTTTTCTGGCTTAGGTGATGCCCATCTTTTTCATATAGCCCTCTGACTACTGAAACTTTTGCAAACCTCCTCCTCCTTGCAACATTTTCCTCAAGAACATGCTGAAAAGCTCCCAGCACAAGGCACAGGGCCAGCTAAACAGGCAGGACGAGCTTCAGAATGCTGCTATGGAAATTCTACTCTTTAAATCCTATTTTTACATGACCCAAAAGAGTTTCTTCACTTTAGAACTCTACCCTGTATGAAAAAGCATTGCAAGAAGCCTTAAAAGAGTTGGGTATTTTACAATCAACTACATGAAATGCCCAGCCAAAGCCATCTAACTATAATTTTTCTATGACAACTTTCCCCTCCCTGAAACAGAAGTTAAGAAACAAGTTTCTCCCACTCTCTAACTTAAAGCAGTAGCCTGCATGACGTCTTCTCTTTTAACTGTGAAGCTAAATTTTCTGTATTTCCTGTAATTCAGACTGTTGCTTCCATTATTACAAAGAAGTATGCATAGCCACAAAACATATATGATTAGAATAATTTCTTAATATAATTACTACCTTTTTTGTTTTGGGGTGCTTGAGGGGGATCTGTTGTGGGCTGTTTGCTTTTTCTATCTTTTCCTTGAGGTTAGATACATCCCTTCATTTCCTATATCTGGTTATCTTGTTTGTTATTTAGTACAATACAGCAGACCCTACCCTGCTGGAATTTCTTTTTCCAGAAGCGTGTCTCAGGATGCTGCTAGCAGACAGAGGGGCCCTGAAGAGCAGCGCTGGGTGCTTTGTGCATGGCAGAAGTCTCAGGCTAGCAACAAAACTCACAGCCCATCCAGCAACACCCCTTGGGGCCAGCTGTTGGAGCCCTGTGCAAGAGTGGGCAGTGCAGCCATCCAGTGAGGCACGGAGACACAAGAGAGGGATGACTGGAGCACTCAGAGAAGGAAGCCAGAACAAGCAACAAGATTTATTGCTACGCTGGTTGCAGTTGGAATAGTTAAACATCATGCTGCAGAAACACAACCACTGTTTGAAATGAGTGGCAACACCAACAAACCCAGCTGAAAGTTATTCCCAAGGGCTCCTGAGAAACTACTCCATCTACCCTACTGAAGGATAATTTTTTAATGTGGCTGAAGTTTCCTTGTTCCCCAAATGCTGTAACAACACCTTCCCTCTGCTGCACCGAGTCTATTTTCCTGCATCTAGTTTTCAGCTTTCCTAATGAGTTGTCAATTAGTTATGCAAATTTGGAGAAACAAACATTAAGCTCGGCTTATGGCAACCTCTTGCTTCTTGCCATTCAAGTTCACTAGCCCTCTGTTTGGGAGTATGCATTTGATTATCAAACCAGCAGTTTCTGCATAAAACACAGACTTCATGGTAGAACATAAATAAATACATATATAAATGTGTATAAAATTCCCACTGAGTTTTGACCTGTTATTCCCCCTTCAGCAGAAGAGATGACCACTGGAAAAACCTGGTTTTAATCATGCTTTTTAGATCACTATGTCTGGTTATTACTCAGGAACTCAAAAATTTTAAATCAACCTCAATGTAAGGCAGAAGGTGAGCTTTTGGGCCTTGTACAGGAACTGCTGAAACTTGGCACAGATTTTCTAACAAATTTAGGGAGATTTCTAGTTTAAACAGCCCTCTCAACTCAGATGCACAGCATCAGAACCATAGTGTTTCTCCAAAATGTAGTCTGATATGGTGGTGTAGTCCAGATTAAATAAATTTCTGTAGGCTGTACTGTGATGAGTCCCTTGCTGGAGGCCTAGTAACTGGCTGAATGTGTGCTGAATTTCTAATTTAAACAGACTCCCTTGTAGTTGTTCTTCATGAATGCATTTTATTTCACTATGCCCACGCTCAGAGCATCTGCCTATGCCATGATCCAGCTGATCCAGCTGGATCACCTTGGGTAACACAGCTATGTGTGAAATACCTCCAGTGCTTCAAGAATGTCTTTATAGAAATCATCTGCAAAAGTGTTACTGTGGCTTTTACAGATCTTAATTTTAAAGCTTCTATGTATTCCAGACCCGCTTTACCTTCCTCCACCATAATGCTTACTCAGTTAGTGAACAAATTAAGAAAAATAAATAAATTAGTAATTTAGGTATTTTGTACTTATTCAACATCTCTGAAGTGCAGTGGGTTTCTCTCTCCACTTGATTTCAACCAGAATAACCACTGTTTCAGGACTAGATTTGCATAGTATAGAAATATGTTTTAGAGGTGAATAAATACAAGTTTTAAAAAGCAACAAAGACTGAGCTAAATAGTTCCATTAGTTCAAATATTCTTAATATAAATATTATTCTATTATTACATTGGTATCCAAACAGAAGAATGCTGGACACTAAGTAATAAGCATTTCCTCAAATAAATCAATGGCATTTGAATATGCAGCAGGTGGATGAGACATTTCTGCTACCTGCTCTACACTGCTGCTTGGATGTCATTAAGTTTGGGAAATTTGTTAATTGCCCATTAACTTTTTTTAAACTCAAGTTTTGTAGAATATTTGGCTGTGTGGTTCTTTCATAGTTTTCTGTTAAGTTTTATTGATCTACCAAAAGCTCAAAACCCAAGGAAAAAGGTAACTTGCTTTCATTACAAATGGTAAGATTTTAAAAGCAAAAGACTACTTTTTAATTAATGGCAAAAGTGCAAGATATTTTCTAATTCAAAGATTCATCTCAAATGAGAAACAGCTGCCCTGCTGCCCTGGAGGATAGTGCAGAGGTATCAGATGACAGAGTAAAGCCAAAGGGGTTTGACCAGGCCGTTTCAATACTACTGATCACGTTGCATGTGCCACAGCTCATTACAACAGTTCAAGAAAAACAATACAGAAACCAGACAGCTAGCTTTGCTTTGCTTCATTTTGCTTCCATCAAATTTATCTATTTATGAAGGATATACTCCTGAAAGCATTAAAAACTGAACTGCATTCAGAGACAACCAGTAAAACAGGCTAGGGACAGTACCAGGATACTGACTCTTGTAATTTGTCCAGCTTTCTACCACAAAAATCTAGACTGTAGGGACATAAACAAAAAAGCAGAGAAACCAGAATAGACCAAATAAACAAGCCATAATTCCATATATAAACTGGAAAAGGTATACTACTAACACTCCTTATACTCCTTGTTCAAAGGCAGGTTACAGAAGACTCAAATAAATATACCCAAAAACAGGGAGATAAGTATGCATTCAGAGCTCATTTTACACTGGTCAGGAAGAAAGGTCTGAGAAAATGTAGGATTTCATTAAAATAAAAACTGATCTCTGATTAAAGTACTTTTTAATCTTAGATTTGGAAGGCTCTGCTGCAGCAGAATCTGCATACAACGAGCAGAATAACATATAGTTCATGGTGCATACTTACCGCAGTGACAGTGCAGAGCTAAAAAAACATACCAACAAAGGATGCCTACTGCTCTCAGAGGAAAACTCTTCCTAATTTTAGAGAAGGTACACCAAGAACAGAACACTTCAATGTAACAAAAAATCACAGTGTCACCCCCAGGAGATTATTTATTTTCCCATACTGGGCTGTGAACCAGCATGCTGACATTCCAAACTGAGGGATAATGCTGAAAGATATGCAATGCTCTCAAGTTCCAGGCACCCAGTTGCAGCTTTCTAGCTGGTAAGTGCTGGCCTAGTAGCATGCCACAGGTGAACATCTTAGCATTTATTTTGCCATCACTGCTGTAAAGATGAAGAAACAGGACGGCCAGATAAATCATATGCAAGTCTAGTACCATATGAATCTATAAATATAGATGCAGAACTGCATCTTTTGACTATTTCATTCCAGAAGAGAAAAAAAACACAACAAACCTGCAGCACTGTCTTTAATCATCTTGCCAGTCACTGGCAAATGTGCCAGCAGACATGCTGTGTGGGACTTGGGTCTGAACATGGGAGTACACCTCCTTGACAACGTGCTGGCAAGCAGACAGAAGCTAGTTCTGCACTGGCTGACTGAGGCACTACAGACAGGGAAGCACTGCCTACAGCTGCCATAGACACCTGCTCAAAACACCTGCAACTACAACTCCAAGACCCACAGCATTTCCTATTCTAGTACAGTCACTTGTGAATCCTCCTTCCTTTGTATCAGCTTTAAAATTTATATCCCTGCTGATCTCCTCCTTCTGTAAAGACTTACCTGGCTGGGTGAGTGGAATTACAGGAGTAAAAAAACATAAAGCAGTCCAAAGTATCAGAGTCTCACCTGGATTTGGAGCTGTCTCTGAAACCCTCATTAAGAAACAAGAAAAGTGAAAGGTCCAAAGAGGGACCATAATAAATGCCTGATATTAAATTGTTTATTACAGATTAAGAATATGTAATTTACTCAGCATTTTTGTTTTCCTAAGGAGGCACAAGGCAGACCCATTTATACAAGGGATAATACAATAAAAGCAGAGATTGAACAATTTACATTTTAAAAACAGCAAGCTAAGCAATGAGCTGAAGTTAAAAAGTAAAACTGTACTAGGAAATTAGGGGAAATGGTTTGATGGCAAGGTCAAGTGGAAAAACAGTTTCCTTAATGAGATAGTGACTGTTCACTAGCGGTGCTCAGAGCAGGAATTTACTAACTGGAACAGACCGGGTCATCTATTTATCTTAGCATGCTCTGTTTAAGATAATGTTGCTTCTTTTTGTGAATCTTGTGTGGATAGCAACTTTATGCCTGGATTTAACTTTGAATAAATTTATTTTTTGCTCTGTGAGGACTAAAACCTTCTTCAGGTAAGATGAAATGGGAAAAGCCATCACTGCAGCACCATAAAGCTTACTTCAGAAATTAAAAGGTTGAGAAGAACTTTGGTTTCCAGTTTGGCTTTTCAGGAGTACCCTATGGTGGGAAATGTAGCTCAATCAAAACCTGAAAATAATCACTAGGAAAATATTTACATCATTATTGTCTGTGTTCTGCCTTCAGAATTCTCATGATATAAGCATTTGTTGTCATCTTTTGAAATTAGCAACAGAATAGAAATGAAGTGGGGTTGTGAGAGAACAGTGATAATTTAAAAGCTCATTACCTGACTCCTGGATCTCAGTCATGCATTTGCTGACCTTTTTTACCCCCTACTCCCATGTTCTCTCTGGCTTGGTTTACTCAGAGATTATCAATTCACCATTAAGAACAAAATGCCACTTTTCCAAGACATTACTTTAAAATTTAAAAAGATTATGACAAGTCACATTTCTCTACGGATTTGACAGGTAAATTTTCTATCACGAAGTAAATGACTGCAGAGATGTTCAATCAAAATATGCAAACAGAAGTTATTTATCGAACTGCTTAAAAATCTAAGAGTAATGAAATAATATCCAAAGTAAACACCAGTCCTAGAAATTCAATCTAATGCTACATAAAGCAGGAGGCTTTCTCCTTCACTATTTGTTCATTCGGTGGGTTGGTTGTGATGTTTTTGTTTGTCTGTTTGTTTTTAAGATAAAGAAATCCTTTAGCAATTAGTTGCTTGCAAATTCAGTGGAATGATCAATTTGAAAAATATGGCAATTTTTGCCAGCAGATCTCCAATTGAGACTTGAAGCCTAAAGAAATTATGTGAGAAAATTAGAGAGTCAGGAGATACCCTGTTTGAACTAACATTGGTGCAAAGAGACTCCACAGGTGTCTGGTAGAAATATTCGCTTGTCTTGTATCCAGATACTTCAAGTGACTTATTAATGTGAATCTGCATGTCTCCTTCTGGTCATGGAGAAATACATAAAGTTAGAGATTAGGCTGAATATCCATTTGATTGCTGAAAGGAAAAAAAGTGTCCTGTTGCTCCCAATTAGTTTGAAGAGTCCCTGCGATACTGCTGACTAGAACACAGACATCACAACACCAAAGTACAAAGGAAAATTCATCGGCATTAACATTTTGAAGTATTATTTCCACTTTCAAAGGGCCTTAAGGTAAGTTCTATGCTGAGGCCTGGAAAAAGCAGTGGGCAGGATAACTTAAAAAGATGAAGAGCTGTCATCTTTTCATAACCTAGTGAGAGAAAAGTCCAAGTTAAAAAGAGAGAGAATTTTAGCATCTCCTCCAAATTTCTGCAGTGCTTATGTTAAACTGTCACATTCTTATTCCTCTCAGTCTAGCTGGAAAGAACTCCACTGTTTTCAGTTTCCCTGGCAACAGCATCAACAAAAATGTGTATAGTCCATGTCTCAGTGCAACATACTGTTAACTATGCAGAACCAACATCCAGATAAGTTTTGTTTTCCTTTGAGGCCGAATAGAACAGCAGTGGGATTAAGAGAAAAATAATAAAGTAATGCAGATCATATTAACTTTTGTGTAACAATTTGAGCCATTCTTGGTTTTCTAATATTTTTTTTTAGATTAAAGACATTCAGAATTTACCTAATAACCAAGTAAATACTGTCATATAATGCTTAGTACAGTAGAGACCTCTCACTACCAAACATGGATTACTTCTGCTGTGTAGTGTCAGATCTACAGGGCATTCCTTATTTGCCTTGCAACAACAGTGGTCAGAAAATGAACAAATAAGATACCCATTATTGGGATTTTTAAAAAAATCTAAATTCAGTGAGCCATTTCTTCCTCTATTCCTGTCAGCACATATCAGTTGCAAAGATAAAGAGTGGTACAGTAAATGCACTAAACTCCATCTGTCAACTCCCTACCTCATTTGGAAGTTTGAAATACAGGTCTGTTATATCTATAATGTTATATCTATAATGGAAACTGCGTGAATCAGTCAAGCGAACAATGACCATCCACAAACACCAATGTCCAAAGATAGACATAATTTCAACAGTTAACAATGATGTTCTGTGGCAATGTACAGTAAAGAGTCAGAGGCTGGACTTGATGATCTCAGAGGTCTTTTCCAGCCTCCATAATTCTCTAATTCTGTGATTTGTAAAGCACAAGACTAGAGGATTTCAGCACTGATGCACTTCCCATGCAAGTGCAATACAGCAACAGTCTCCGAAAGAGAAAGCTGTGTATCGCAAGGCCTGCAATTGACTCTTATAGGTCTCTCCTTAGCACATAAGAGGTCTTGATCAGGTAAAACACGGTTTTAATTGGCTGTATCTTATCTCCCCCTCCCTTTTTTGAGGAAAATAATTAAACTACTAACACTGAGATAATCTCCATTGCACACCAAATTGTGGTTGCTGATCCAAAACATTGAAGGCATTCAAGCTTCTTCAATTAGATGGATCACCTAGATAAACTTTAGCTACACTCCTTCTTGGAGGTGGCCTAAAAACATTTTTATCAAGCTTTACAAAGAACTGGCCTAAAAGACATCCCTAAGATAACATCCCCCCATGCCAACATTACACTGACCTCAAGTTTGCCAGTGTTTTAAAGCAACTGAACGGAAACTAACTGTGTATGTGCTGATAAGGGCAACTATAAATGCATATCTTGTTGAAAGGCTCCCTCACAAAGCATAACACATGATAACCCTAAAGCTAATGTAAGAAAACAACTTTTTAAAACAGCTTCTCCAAATAAGACTGTATCAACAATAAATCCCCAGTTGGCCTAGTATAGTTTTTGAAGAGGATCTGAACAGGGCAGAAAGCTGGTATCATTCAACATATGTCAGTTATGACTTTTGAGAAAAGCAAATGAGTTTTTGCCCTGAAACCCAGTAGCTTCTACAGTTATTATCCTAATGCATTTAAATAAATGTTTAATGTGCTGATTCCATTATTTTGCCTTGATAATATCAAAACAGAATGTTCCAACATTTAATTACTACTTATTTTGTGTGTACTGTGTTTTGATTCTAATCAATGCTTTTTTAGTTCCTTTAGGGGTCATTTTCATCCCTTAAATATTCCTCAGGATCAACTATGTCTTTTTTGCCTTGAATAAAAACTGTGTACCTAAAACAGCTAATACTAAAAATCAAGCTGTAAAAGCAACCAAAATACCGCTTAGTACAGAATGCTAGTTTTTTCCTACAATTTCATCAGCAAGATCCCTCAGCCCCTCACTTCTTTGATATACATGCAAAAACCCTTCAGACCAAGTTTTCCACAATAACAGGCAGAAATAGCATCATTGCTTCACTCCTTCCTTGCAGAAATACCTCCATGTTTTTCATACTAATCCAACATTGAATGTCTTAATATAAAAAAGCTCCAATAAACACAATCCTTTTCTAAGGATAAGTGCAAGAAATAATCAATGTTTTTGTCACACGTGTGTTCCCACTATGGTACAAACAACTGCTCTGTGTTAAGGCAAGGAAAACATTTTCAGGATGCCTGTAAATGTTCAGAGAGATTTGATCAAAATAAATACTGATATTATCACAGGCACATGGACACTAGCAGATGTTTACGGGATTATTTTGTAGATCATTTTCAGTCTCTGTAGATAGAACTTTCAAACTCCGTAACAGCCCAGTGTCAACCACTCTGAACATGCCAAAGTCGGGGGTTGGCCACTTTTGCCTCACACCATGACCATCTCAAGCAGCTGCCAAACTCCACATGAGGAATGCTTTCTGCAGCACAGGGAAGGAAGCTGTCCCGGGCCTCAGGAGGAGAGAGAAGGCAGAAAGACTGACCAAAGCAGACACATGAGGTTTATGAGAGGTCTGCCTACAGACACTGGTGCACACCTAAGAAGCAATGTGCAGTCAGGAATCACACCCTGCTCCTCCCTTGCCAGCATATTACCCAAACGGGCTTGAACCCAGCAGCTCAGCATTTGGTACTGAAGATAGACAAGGACACTTCTTACTGCAGAAGCTGAAAGGTGTCACCTATCCTCACTGTGGAGAGGGAAGGGAAAGAATTTCTCTTACCATTTAGAAAGTTGTAGAGGGTATATTTGCATGGGATAGAAGGAAGAAATTTTTCATGGTAAGGGTGGTAAGTCACAGGATGTCCAGAGAAGCTGTGGTTGCTCCATCATTGGAAGTGTTCGAAGTCAGGTTGGACAGAGCTCTGAGCAACTTGATCCAGTGAAACATGTCCCTGCCCATAGCAGGCATGTTGGACTAGATGATCTTTAAGGCCCCTTCCAACCCAAACAATTATGAATCTATAAAATGAAGTATTTTTTCTTTCTTACTGTTGGTTTTGGTTGTTTTCTGCTGTTAGTTCACTTTTTAAAAATTCTCCTAAACCCTGTCCCCCAAGCCAGGCAGTGACAATCTATTAGCTAGGTTTGTACATGAACAAACATGTACATGAACTCCTCTCCTGCCTCATCAATGTTCGCTACTGGCCATACCTCATTTGTTTCCTATTGCCTGACTGTGGAAGACAACAATTTAATTTGTGAAGGACTAGAACATTTGAAGTTAAACTCTCTATGATCTCTGTATCACAGGCAAACAGGTACAGGCAAACTAGGTCTGATTTTAAATTCTGAAAACCCCTTATAGAGCTAATTGCTACAGATCCTGCATTTAACATTCAGACATAAGCAGCATGCAGTAATTAAGACTTGGAAACACATATTTAAATTTAAGCAGCAAAAAAACCAGGAAAAATGCCAGTGCATAAAATTTCATGGAGGTGCACAATGCTTTAAGCAGAGTGGAAAACCTGAGAACTTGCAACCATTACAAAATGGAAAAACTGTGCACAGTATTTCAAACATTCATAACAGTTCTCTGCACCCATTTTACTCCTATGCATGCATTCTGCATACATTCAAGACTAAAGAATTGGTAATGTGAGTTTAGCCAAAGGTGTACACATACCTTTAATAGGTATATATATTAAAGGTTGTGAATGAACCTCTCAGGGCTCTGCACAAGTGCATTTTTCAATCTTCATGAAAGAGCAAGCAAGAAATGATAAATGAAAGATTATCTACTATTTCACTGATTACTTGTTTTAAGATATGGGCTGAAATACGAAAAGAAAACTGTATTTCATAAGTCACTTTCTCACTTAATTTTACACTTAGCAGTGTGTCCAATATAATTACTCATGAGAAATTGCCATATGATTGAATTTTTCTCTTTATCCAAAAAGCATCATCAACATCTGATGTTCTACCAATTAGAGTCTGGCTCAATGTCTGTAATGGAATTTTCCACCGAAAAAATTTGTGCTAATTCTGAGAGAATTATATCAGAAAGAGAACTGTAAACACTTCCATACCTTCTCTAAATCTGGGATGGAGGAGGAAATAATTTCTGATGAGAATCTTAATTATATGTGTACAAAACCGAATCATGCCAAATTTCAGTGAGACTTTCAGGAAGTGTGGGGGGATCCTGGGCAGACATGATGCAGAAGATGAAATTAAGATAAATTAAAAACCATGTCAGAACATTAATAGAAAGCTCCTAAAAAACACAATGGTATTAAAAAATACATAAACCAGGAGGATAATGAAACAAAGCTGACCAGTGTAAACCTTCCCAAATAGTCCTGACAGAGGAGCATGACTCTCTTACAACACAGTGAAATTTATGCTGAAGTTTATTTATTTAGTAAATAAACTCCTCTTTCAGGAAAAGAAAAGTAAATCAAAGACTGAGCCATAGTAAGTTCCTAAATCTTAGTATCTTAGTCTTAGATTCTCAAGAGTACAAATTATGGACAGATTTAGTGACTCAAAACACCTGTAACTAGTGATACAGGATTTACATCACATGCCCCAAACAAATATTTTCTTTCACATTCAAAGTAAAAAAGTTGGGTATGGAAAGTCAACTGTAGTAATGATTAATAGCCTGGCTTTGCAAGCAATATTGTAGTAAGTCTCAAACCATAACTACTGCATAGGATTAAAGGAAAATTACTAATTTTCAGAGTAATTAATGTGCAGACCATGTATTTGCTTCCTTTCATTCCAGATAAAATTGAACTGCAGCTCAGCAACTAAAGTATCTCGAACAGGAGATGTGCTGGATCGTATGTGGAAGACAGAAATGCAGAAGCATCAGAGCACAGCAGCACCAACACACACACAAGGAAGAAACAGATTAATGTTTTCAACAAATGGGTAATGAAGCAAATGAAAAAGGCATAAGAGACAGATAAGCAATGATATGAAAATAGGTGGTAAGATGCATAAAGTTTGATTAAAATGCACTGAAGAGGAGCAGTAGATTGAACCACATCTCCAGCTGGATTCCATTATTGCAATGTTCATTAAATCTAATATTGCATACTGGTAAGTATCTACCACAATCTTGAAAAAAAATTAAAAGTTACTAGCAAATGCTAATTCAAACTGCACAACTGGAGAAGGTCATACAAATCTGGAAGGATATCTCTGGAAAGAATGGAAAATTGAATTAGTGGGGTGGAATAAACAAACAAACAAGACTAAAGAACCAAATTACAGCTGGCAGATAAGCTTATGGTGTATTAACATGGAATGAAGATCCCACTAGCCCATGGTCTCATTATAGCCTTGACGGTGATGTCAAGACCTTTGGAATTCTCTGAAACTGGACAGCTAGAACATCTGTACACTTACTTCAAAGCAATGAATGGCTGAAAATGGCTGGACAATTTGAGTCTTGTGTTTTATAGGGCCATCTTAAATTACCCCTCCATTGCAACAGTAGATAATATAGTTCTCGATGTGCCCAGAAGTCTAATTAATGAGAGACACAAAGTAAATCTTAACAGGACAGTAACTGTTTAGGTGTTTATTTTTATTCCCTATCACATCCTTTTCAAAGGACAGGCCACTTCCTCTAATGCATCAATCTTCTTACACAACTTGCTGAAAGAAAGAATCAGAAACACTACGTCCTTTTTCAATTCTACCCCACATTCAGCATCTTAAGACATCCCACTCCCCTGAAACCTACTTCTGGGCAGTCAGCTAGTTTACCCTTGCCCTGCACCATCTTTCACACTGTCCTTCCTCCCAGTCCTAACTTCCTTACCCATTATACAGAAAAGATTACTTTCTAACAACTTCTATACTTATATTGGGTTTACATGGCCAGGTTTTGGTAGTGGGGGAACTACAGCAGGGGCTTCTGTGAGAAGCTGCCAGAAGTCTTCCCTGTGTCTGATAGAGTCAATGCCAGTCAGCTCCAAGTTGGACCTGCTGCTAGCCAAGGTCATGCCCACCAGTGATGGTGGTAGTGTCTGTAGGATAATCTAGCTAAGAAGAGGAGGAAAAAAAATCAGACCTGCACAATTGCAGCCAGGGAGAGGAGTAAAAATACGCAAGAGCAAAAGCTCTGCTGACACCAAGGTGGGGGAGGATGTGCTCCATGAGCTGGAGCAAAGATTCACCTTCAGCCTGTTGTGAAGACAATGGTGAGGCAGGCTGTCCCCCTGAGGCCCATGGGAGTTAATGCTGGAGCTGATATTCACCTGCAGCCCATGGAAGACCCCACACCTGAGCAGGTGGATGCCTAAAGGAGGCTGTGACCCCATGGGAAGCCTGTGCTGGAGTAAACTCCTGGCAGGACCCATGGACCTGTGGAGGGAAAAGCCCATGCTGGAGCATGTTTGTGACTCCATGGGGGACCCAAGCTGAGCAGTCTGCTCCTGAAGGACTGTGTCCTGTGGGAGATCCACACAGGAGCAGTTAATGACGAACTGCAGCCTGTGGGAAGGACTCATGTTCAAGAAGGTAATGGAGAACTGTCTCATATGGGAGGGACCCCATGCTGCAGCAGGGGAGGAGTGTAAGGATTCCTCCTCCCAAGGAGGAAACGAACAGCAGAGACAGCATGTGATAAACTGACAACAATTCCCATTCTCCACCCCCCTGCACTGCTTGGGAGGAGATGGTAGAAAAATCGGGACTGAAGTTGCACCTGGAAAGAACTGGGGGTGGAGGTAAGGTGTTTAAAGATTTGCCTTTTATTTTCTTATTACCCTACTCTGATAGGACTGGCCATACTTTAAATAATTTCCCCAAGTCACATCTGTCTTGCCCGTGACAATAATTGCTGAATCATCTACCCTGTTCTTATCTCAACCCACGAGCCTTTTGTTGTATTTTCTCTCCCTTGTTCAGCAGAACAAGGGAGTGCCACTACACAGTGTCTTGTGAATGTTCATATTCTTGTTTCACCTGCAGACTTGTAAATTTAAACCCATTCTCATCCTTTCACAGGTGTTTTTTTGAGACTTATTTGATTTCAACTGCCACAGAGACTGTGATTTGAAGAAACTTGCACTGAGTTTTCACACTTCTGTACAACAGGAAAACCATTTAACCACCTCTACCTCTTCTTTTTTTGCAACATAATTTAATATAGATAAAACCAAGCTAGGACATAAGTCACATCGTTTTCTCCATGAAGAAAAGTTTCATTCTCTAGCAACGAATAGCTGAGAGATAAAAGGGCAAATAACAGATAAAAAATACAGCTAAAGAAACTGAAAAATAATATGTGGTAGAATGAAATATGGAGAAAGATCCTTCAAAAGAAATAAAAGTTTAACATACAGTCCTTGTGATTCACTGAGCAAGTGCGAAGTTAGAGGAGTCAAAATGAACTTGCAGTACCACTTCATAAGAATAAGAAAATAAATTCTCTAGCCATATGCTGCTGATGTTAGAAAAATGGACAGTGAACTGTCTTCTTAGTTTGGAAAGGGACCTGTCGCTCAGGCAGTAAGAACCACATCTAAAGAACTGTACTGGTGGCCATAGGTATTGAACATGCCTGGGAGGTCACAGGAGAACATGAGAGCTGGCCCACGTGTGTGGAAAGAAGGGAACAGGAGGTTCCTCCTCTCTAAAAAAAACCTACACAGTAACTAAAAATCAGACAACATATGCTCAAGATGGTAACTTCCAACCAAAGCACTGATTAAAAAAGGTAACTTAGACATATGGAGATAAAGATAGCACTGCTTGATTGTAAAAAATGCTGCCAGAAAGTTTTTTAGCATCAAGGTTTTTTCATTTTGTGTTTTTTGGTTTGTTTTTTTTTCCCCTTCTTAAAGAAGGGTGGGTATTTTTCAGTTCAGTTTATCTCTTGTGCCCAGGCAACAGATTTTAACTTTCAAAACAGCAAAGCTGGAGTAGGAGGAAGCTGTTTCTAGAAGATTTGGAAGCTTACATCCTTTGAAACTTGCAATTCATTTTCTTGTACATACATTAAAAGAGATCCCATTAACTTCTTAAACAAAACAGAAAACAACGCACATAACTTACCTCATAGTAACTTCGCACAGCATTGCAAAATGCTTCATCTGCTACAATTTGTGTCTCCCCATTTAAAAAGGCCTGGAAACGTTCCTTCAGAGTCTGCAGCTGCTGCTTATTGAGCTATGAAAAAAAAAAAAAAAAAAAAAAAGTATCTATTGTCAGTAGAAACAGAGAAAATCTTTGTAATTACTTGTTTGGTAGTGAATATCTTACTTGCATTTATGAAGTTGTGTCTATCACAAAATCTCCTTCATACACTTTTAGTGCATATTGCAGTCCAGACTCAAAGTACATGTTTCAGACTAAACAACTGAAAAGAGAGTTGCATGAAGAGTAGGTGATACTAGCTGCAGTTAGTCAGTTTTGAGGCTAGCAGGAACTGGCTCATTTTGTTAATACTGATGTTTGGGGTTTTTGCTAAATCAAACCTAAAAATGAGAACCTTCTAATAATGATATGGAGAGGGAGAGAACAACAATAAACGCAGTTAGTCTCAAGGTAAAAATACGCAGCACTACATGTACTCATAAGATGTGAACAGGAAAGAAAAGGCAGAGGCTCCCTGGCCAGCCAGCTCCCTACTGAGTCACAGTTCTTCAGATTAGCACCTGGGCAAGCCAGGTTGCTGCAGCATGTCATGCAAGCACTCAGCATGCAACTAAAGTACTCTTTACTGTGTGTCCTTTGGATGCTACAGGTAGGTCTGTATGGATATTTCTTCTGAGCAGTATTTTATATACATATGCTGAATAGAAAGACTGACTTTCCTCATTACAGCATTACCGGGTATTAAAATGTAGCTCTTAGTTCTGGTCTTCAAATTATTTCAAGCTTTTTCACGCTTTCAATAAGTGATAAACAACTAAAACGCCTCCATGTATTTAAGTAATCCAGGAGCTACCATTGGCATGTTTTAACAAACATGCTCACTGTCAAAAAATGGACGAAACATGCTTTCTATGAAGAAAATTGAGTACTAGTCATTGATGTTATACCACTATGAACAACGTGAAACTAATCTTGAGGAACAGCAGCCACAAGGCTCCAAGACTGATACCAAATTACATCTGGTGGATTTCAGATCAAAATTGAGTGTGCTTTGAACACAGACTCCTAGTAGAGAACATTAAATGATTAAACCTTGCAATCAACCCATTTTTATTGAAGCTTAATGTTATGGGGAAAAAAAATCAAAATCCAAAAGCTCTCCAGGGATACAGACAAAGGCTTTTTGCCAAGGCTCCTATCAACTCTAGAAATATTTACTAAGATATTGTCACGATCCGGTATTCGGACACGTGGCAATTTTTCATAAAGGTGATCCCAACTGGTGAAATTAAGACGCAAACGAGGTCAGATGTCACATGCACAACAAACTTTTATTAGAGTAACAAAGCAAAGGTCCCTAGAGCGGATAGGACAGGCAGGAAAACAGAGACAGAAAAGAGAGGAGAAAGCAGAGAGATAGAGGACAGCAAGCGAGAGAGCACAGTTACCACCCACGGTGCAGCGATGTCGTCGGTGGGGAAGTGGTTCCTGGTGGAAAAGTACTTCTGATGCACCCATAGAGTCCCAGACTTTTATACAGTTCTTTCCCACTGCCCCCCCCCACTCTTCTTTCCGGAGTAAGGAAAAACTCCTATCTTCTCCGTGCTCCTCCGAGGTAACAGGGGGGGTAGGTATGGCGCCAGGTTAAGTCCTGCAGATAGTCTGAGATGTCTGCATAACAAAGGGAGGTATAAGGCCACTGGCACCACAGGTTTAGCCTGCTCCCAGAGAAAGATGCAAATCTCTTTAGTCCGTCTGCAGATCTCAACAGATGTTGTTTCCCAGATGTCACAGGACACACATCTTGAGTGCCAGAGTCTGTCACTTATGTCTTGGATTGTTCGAGACAAACACTGTGAATTCTGAATACCACAGATATTTCTCCTTATCAAATCTCTGAGGAGTTAGAATGCCACAAAGGAATCTGTCACTAACATACTAATACAACAAAGCAACAATTAATAGTTGTGCTTTCCCAGAACTTTAAAACTAATGCAAAGCCTTTATTCCAGTGAACATTCCTGAACTTCAAAATTAATATTACAAAAATTCAAACACAGCTTATTGAACAATTTTTTTTCATTCTTATTCTGTCTTTCTTAGATAAAAATCAACAAATATTTAAACATATAGGCAGAAATTAAAATTTTTTCCCAGAGGGCAGAAAGTTATATTTGTAATGGCTAACCTGTAACAAACAACATTAATCTGATCACATAACTTTTTCTCACAGAAAAACTTTTTGGCATCTACAGAAGTACGGGACCTTATGCTTTCAGGTCTCTAGTGTCAACACTTTGAAGCCATTTAAGCTACAACACTGTTACAAGATTAGCAAAATAACTGATATCCTCATAATGTACCTACTTCGGACAATCTCTATTTCTGTCATATCATATCAAGGGAGGATTTTCACCCTACATTAAGTTTCCCAACTCCTATGCTTCTATGAAACATGTAGCAATTTCCTGCAAAACTCTCTCCAAACTGAACGCAAACCTGAAAGCTGTTCAATTCTCACAGAAAACAACAGTACAGGTGCCATATATAAACACTTGATAGGAGAAGTCCCCTGAAAATGGTGAAATGTAGGCAGCAGCATAGCAATTCAAAGCCAAAGAACTGTGCCTTTGGAAAAAAAAAAAAAAAAAGCCAAACTATTTAAAAATACATGATAATTCTGTTCCTCATCTTAACAAAACAATTAGCAACATGGAACAAGCCCTAAGAAATCCCTAGAGAAAAGGCCTCCTGCTGAGGCAAGCAAACTTCAACAGAGGAGAGCAGCAGCCCAACACCAACACATTGCCAGCCTGCTGGCATTTTTAACTGCTAGTTAAAAATCAACGGGAGCAAAGTATTTGTATTATGTCTGCACATACACCAGAAAAGGCCTCTATCCTCCTGTCTGCCAGACATCCATTCCCTGCACATAATCTGCACCACAAAGGTTAGCCATTTCTAACAAATCAAACTTTATTAGCAGGTACAAATGACAGGTCTTTCCCTGTATTCCTCTCATTCTTTTCTCATGTTCTAAAGACACTGGACAAGCTGAGATATCAGAAAATGTAAATCATTAACAGTGGTCTGAGGTTTTCTTAGCATGTACTTGTTCTTGTAGAGGACTTAAAAAAGAGCCAAGCAGTCCCACAGAGAGTGTACCACTGCTGAGCAAGCAGCTCCTCCATCCCATGGAATATTCACAGCTTTGCCATGAGAACATTTGGGCTTCCTGCCAAGGCAATTATGGAAATGTGTTTTCATGCTTGTAGACTTCATTCTTCAGGTGATTTGCTTGTCTATTACCCACATATCAAACAAAAGCGTTATGAATAAGTCAACAAAATATAAATTTAATTCTGACTTCCTCATTTCCAACCATCACAGTTCAGCAAACTGAAATGCCTTTAAAATATTTACACATGGCTTTCATATTCACTACTTCAGACAGTAAGTAATTCTAAGGGATGAACGGCATTTTAGGATTACTGTACACTTCTTAAATTACTTAAAACACTTAAATTACTTAGGTTTTAATGCAATATCTGGATGTAAGGGGAATAAAGTTCTCCTGCAAAACTAAATCATTCCAATGGCAAATATAAAAAGTTATACCTTGCATTAAATATTATTTTACGTCTATTTTACAGTTCCAAATTACTGTAACATTGAGAGACACAGTTGCATTAACTGTCAAGATATAGAATAATTTATAGTAGTCTGCTGTAGCATACTGTTCCTGTTTTTTTGTTTTCAAAATGTTGAGTGTACAGTGAATTCTCACTCATCTTTTTTTTTTTAATATTGATAAATTTTAATTGATTTATTAACACTCTTCAATTTACAGCCAAGTGCCTTTAAAAATGAAACAGAACTAAAGTAACAGTAAAGGTAGTAGCTTAGAAATCAAACGGAAGTGTAATTGCATTAGATTGCCATAACAACAAATGGAGTTGAATAAGCAGCTGTACAGGACATTAATTCTTGGACACAGCCAAACTGCTCAGCCTATCCAAGCCTGAGCTACCTTTGAAGTTGTACATCTTGGTTAACAAAGGACAAGAGATAAGCACATCATGCACAATCCAAGTCCCAAGTGAAATGCTTAAACTTAAGGGCAATAACCCTGGTCAGATTCTCTCTGGTAGAAGTTCACATAATGGAGCTCAAAAACCTTCTGCAGTCAGATTACCTTTCCACTGCACAAGCCCTTTCCTCTGTGCAATATATGTCAGACCTTTGCTTTCAGTATCTCACTACTTCTTTACTGTTAGTGCTTCTGTGTTCTCATTTTAATTCTAATAGAAAGAACCATGAATAATTAAATAAAAAAATTTAAAAATTACATTACTACATGCACCCCCAAATGTAAATTGAACTCTGAGTATTACCCAAAGCGTAATTCTGTTGCTTTCCAACAACCTGTGTCTGTTTTGTGTTGCTTATTTGGATTTGTCATTCTCAATGCTATGAAAACTGCTGTCATAACTCTGTGATACTTCATAACTAAGTACTGCTGCTTCACGGGAGAAGGTAAAACTAAACTCCAGAAACTCCGAATATCATGTTTCTTTACATTCTGCAGAATGACTGAAGATAAGCAAAGACACCTTTAAGGAAAAACAAGATTAAATGCCCTCAAATTTGCTTTTTCTTTACTGCAGCCACTCAACAAAATTTTTTCTTCACCTTCATCCTTGTGCCTTTCGCAAAAGTAACATTTATTTTATACTTTATGTTTGCTAACCTTTGTAGATTATCAAAGAATGAAACCATAATTAAGATAGAATAAACTTCCAGAGGTATTTAATTAAATTAAGAATAACTTCTTTCAAGTTGCAGTAGCAATTTAACTTTTTATAATGTATAGAGTAATACAAAGGTATCAAAAGAGCCTCAAGCACTTAATTACTAAAAAAAATTCTCACCTTGCATTTAACATTTCAAAGAAGTCTTTTATATCCCAATATATTCCTCTCAGTATTAATTAAAAAATTTCCTTTTTCCCTTCTAGGGGAAAACTTGGGTATGAAAACCTAGAGACATTTCTGGTTTAGCTCCACTCATACCTTTAAGCAATTTCAATAATGTATTTTACACAGAGTTTAAATTCTTATTTTTTAGCAAGCTCCATTGCAAACAGATTCAGCAGTTTAGGGAGTTGCTCCCATGTCACAGGTTTTACCTCACTGAATAATAAACTCCCACACTTGGAAGGAAAAATGAAGCATGCACGGCTTTGTAACAATAACACTGCTTATCTTCTCTTTGAAAGAAAAAAGCAAAAAGAACAAAAACCCTGGCTTCACAGAGCTTGATACTAGATTTAGAGCGTTTTCATCTGCTTCTCCCTGCCTAGGCAGACCGAGCAGCTCACTGCTGCCTTCAACACACGCAGCCAACAGCAGCCGGCAAAGACATCACTCGCAGCACAGCTGTTCCCTACAAAACTTTGGCCTTTAAAATGACTAAACTCAAAACATGGCCTGTGTGTTGGCCACAACCAGCCCCTTCGCCCGCGCCCCGGGGCAGCAGCAGCGCCGAGCGGGCACCGCAGGAGCCCCGTTCTGAGCCGCCGCCACCTCGTGGCAGCTCCACAGGCACAGCAAGGAGAGAACGGCAGGTCGCACGTCTTCGCACTCCCAACCGGGGTCGTCTCTCTGTAAGCCGCTAACACTAACACAAGCAACTGCATTGCTTCTTTTCTGCACCCACACTGTATAGTGTGAAGTTACCCTTTCTCAGACCATATGGGTGTTTTTAGGAAAACAGCAGGAGGTGATGACTGCAATTACAGAGAGAGCTAGATAAAATACTTCTTATACAGACTACAAAAATAAAGGGGTAGGGGAGTAGCCAACCAAAGCCCCACTCCCCACATTCTCAGATGGAATTTATATGATCTGTAGCACCAAACAGGACTTAAGTTCCTAAACACTTTCTAAAAATCATCTTTGTTACTTCCAAACTATTCCATTTTCTCCAATGCCTTCCACAGCAGTATCTGCTTTTGGACAACTTCAGCTAGAACTGTACTCCACAGGCACAGCAAGGAGAGAACGGCAGGTCGCACGTCTTCGCACTCCCAACCGGGGTCGTCTCTCTGTAAGCCGCTAACACTAACACAAGCAACTGCATTGCTTCTTTTCTGCACCCACACTGTATAGTGTGAAGTTACCCTTTCTCAGACCATATGGGTGTTTTTAGGAAAACAGCAGGAGGTGATGACTGCAATTACAGAGAGAGCTAGATAAAATACTTCTTATACAGACTACAAAAATAAAGGGGTAGGGGAGTAGCCAACCAAAGCCCCACTCCCCACATTCTCAGATGGAATTTATATGATCTGTAGCACCAAACAGGACTTAAGTTCCTAAACACTTTCTAAAAATCATCTTTGTTACTTCCAAACTATTCCATTTTCTCCAATGCCTTCCACAGCAGTATCTGCTTTTGGACAACTTCAGCTAGAACTGTACTTTTTTGAGAGCAGGGAAGAGCAGGAAAAGAAATAACCCAATGAGCATTCCTTCAAGCAGCTGTCTCTCACTTCCATTTCAGTGAGGAGAGAAAATTTTGCATCTCCTTAATGAATAGAAATGAAGATACAAATAAATCCTTTTTCATTCAACTTCTAACACACTTCTTTCAATATAACTTTGTGTCATGTCCTGCCAGAAGAGTAGAAATTATGCCACACACTAATTTTCAGATATTTTAAATTGAGTTTCATTGCAGGATAATTCATCCCATTTGCCCATACGCTTGGCCAGAATCAAACCTGGATGATACAACAGGTGAATCCACTTACAGTGATGCTCTATTTCACACACCACTTCCAGGACAAGAGAAATTAAACTACCAACAATTTCCTAGTAATTCAAATAGACCATGTGTTCAAGACTCTATAACAGGTCCACTTGTACATCAAACCAGGTTTTCAACCTAAGCTCCACATGCCTACAAAAGGAACATTTATGCACTTTATATATTTTTTATGGGATTTTTTAGATTTTCTTTCATATTATTTCACTCTGCCTTGAAAGGTAGCTGCCCATTTAACTGCCATCTCCCTGGGCATTCCAAGTTAACAAATCCTCCCACTACAGTAATGTGCTCACAGATGCTGAGCTCAGTGATTGCCTTTCTAGGGCTCAGCTGTGTGGAGATACTGGTGAACCCATCACAGAAGACTATCTTCTTCCCAAATGAGCCTTAGAAACAGCAGGATAGCATCTAGCAACACTCAAAACAACTCTCACTTTTCTGATGAGCAAGATTCAAGAGCCACTCAAGTCTTACTCGTGACCAACCCTGCTGTAACCCCAGGGGTGGGCTTTATCCATAGGGCTGGACTCTGGAAATTCACACATGCACTTCCCCTCTCCTTCCAGAAAAACAATATGCCTGTGCCACATCCTTGGCCATTAAGCTTCATCCCACAATGGTGATGCGAATAAGGCCGCAAAGCAAATAACCAGTTATAAACAGTGATTCTCACTCCACTTCTCTTCCTTCTTGTCTCCCATATTCCAAGAATATGACTTGTGTTTTGGAGGACAGACTAAGAGTGTTAATTCATAGTGAATTACTGGAGAGATTTTCTTCTGAGAAAGAAGACTAAATAAATAGTACTAAAGAATCTCAGAACTAAGGAGTGATAGCTGTGGTTACTGTGCTGAATTATGCAAGCCTTCATCATGTACAAGAATGGTTTCCTATTCAGCATGTGGGTGGCACACAATATATGCTGTCTTTTACTATTCATTGCATAAATCAGTCTGATTTTCTAAGTAACGGATAAATATTTTGCTGTCACTTAGCAACCTTAGCTGTTCTTTGGTTTTCTTGAAGTTATTAGAAATAAAACAGTATCTGTAAGGATTCTGTTTGCTGTCACTCAGTACAGACTACCCTGTGTACATACTCACTATGCAACAATTGAGTGCCTTGTAGAATCAAATAACAAATTTCCAAAATTAGCTAATACGTTTATATTAAAAAAATCTCATTCTTTTTAATCAAACAAGTAAAACATGGCATTTACCTTTTGTTGGTCTGCCACATGTTTTAAAACAGAAACACTAACAATAATGTACTGGTCAGTTACAGGGCACTTAATTATAAGTTAGAAATATTTTCTGTATCATTAAGTCTGAAACTTCAAACGTTTTCACTGTCCAGGCCAGCATATTCAAGATTCTTTCACAGGACTGTAAAGCATTTCCTGAGGAACAGAGGGTTTACGGGTTGGTTTTCTTCAGGAAGTAGAGGGGATTGGACAAAATCACAGGCAGTGAGCAAAGGCAGCCTGATTTATGTGAAAGAATTAATAGAATCATAGAATGGTTAAGGTTGGAAGGGACCTTAAAGATCATCTAGGTCCAACCTCCGTGCCATGAGCAGGGACACCTCACACTAGACCAGGCTGCACAAAGCCTCATCCAACCCGGCCTTGAACACCTCCAGGGAGGGGGGCTTCCACAACCTCCATCGGCAACCTATTCCATTGCCTTACTGACTGCAAAAATATAGAAGCAAAGACAGTTTCCAAAGGTCAGACTAGCCACCTGAGAGGAAAAGAAAAGTATGTATATAATAATGAAGAGAAACAAATATTTTGTTAAGGGGAAAAAAGAAAATAATCAGACTTCTTTAATTTTTGGACAGGAGAATGAAATGATATGAAGAAATGCAGATTTAACTACTTTTAAGTTCATCATAGCAATGTTAGATTTCTTCATTGTTGAAAAAAATTGTCAACCTTTTACAGATTGTGCCACATGAGGAAAGAAAGCATCTGCTGTGTGTTTGTCCTAAATGCAGTAATTATCACACCCCAATAAAAGCTATCTTCTCTGAGATATGGTTGTCAGTGCAGTTGCCATAATGTTCTTTGTACCTACTCCTACTGCCTGAGATTTACTGTAGAATTTAGCTGGCAATCAAAATAGATTTTTATTCTTGTATTTGTTTCTTCTGGGCAGCAGAATTCACACATCTCCTCAGTCCTGAGTGGCTGTATAGACAGGCTGCAGCCAGGCCAGCTATATTTTGCTGTCCCTTGTGCTACCACTGTTTGGGACCATTTCCTACACAGAGTATACACTGGAACTGATGCTCTACTTCAATTTTGCCAGAACCACATGGAAACAGTCCTGCCTGATAGCTATGCAAGCAAAGCTTCCAGCCAAGAAAGCTGATGATGGCTCATGTGGGTGACCATGAAAATTATCTCTAGCAGAGATGCACACAGTGATCCTTGCCTGTGGTGGGAACCTCAGCTACAAATGCCTTTCTGCAAATTAAAATGGGGGGAAATGAGATAACTGTTGCTAACATGTAGATAGATTTACAGCTCTGACTCAAGTGTCAACATCAGCAGTTCAAACTGTGCTGGACTGAAGAGATTTACATCACTTCCTACAGCACACCTCCTGCCTTACTCCTCTGCCTCTGCATCATCTTTTCCACCCCACATCAACGGTGCCCACCCAGAACTATGTTTCAGAAGAACTATGTACTCCAAGAGATCAGCTTTCGTACTTTGAAAAATTTTGCCACACATAAATTAAGATATCAGAAATAGCTTTTTCATACATCAAAATCATTGCACTGAAAAGAGCTTTGTTTGCCAACAACCTTACCCAATGACACTTTGCCGGCAAAGATCACTTAAGCTGCTTGAATTAATGGATGCATCAACAAAACACATGTTCCTCCAACCTACCCTCATCTTTCCAAGGTTGACATTCATGTTCCATTTCAGCCCACTTTCTAAGAAGACACTGTGACCATAACACCATTATTTGGCTGTGCAAATATTAGTTTTTTTCCCACATAGGTAACTTCTGCATGCACTTCTCAGTTTCTCTCTAAGAAAAACATGTGGAGGTTTCACAGATAACAAGATTTTCCCTTCTTTGAAAAATGGAACTAAAAAGAAAGCCAAATAATTCTTCTCAGCTATGGAAATCCAAGCAAAACTAAGACTGTAATTTCTGTTTGGCCCCTGGCAAATACAAGTAATATTTCCACCACTCTCTGTGACAACATATTTTAGGACTAGTTTGGTATGAAGTCAAGGAATAGAAAGGATAACAAAAAATTTGTAATAAAATCCAAAACAAAGTATCAATTTTATTTTGGGGTTTGATCATGTTTAAAGAATTATTTCAACAAACCAGATAATTTTACAACATTTTTTTCACAAAAATTTATCTATTTTCATTAATAAGAATAGTATCCATACTCCATCTACCTGCTCTGTTTGGTCTATGAAACAGAGAAACTTGGAATGAATGCGACCTTCAGAATTCCCCCAGTCCAAACTCCTTGTCAAAGCAAAGCTAGCGCTGAAGATACATCATGCTGTTCTAGACTTTGTCCAGACAAGCTTTGCATATGTACAAGGATGCAGACACTGCAGATTCTCTGTGTAACCTGCTCCAATGCTTTTCCTGAAGTTCCCACCCTGCCCCCTAATAGCTAGTCGTAAGTTTTTGTGCTGTGGCTTGCGAATACTCTTTTCTGTTCTTTTCTTGTGCACCTCTAGAAAGAATGCAGCTCCTTCTCTATAGCCATGTCCCCCTTAAGGACCACAAGACAGCAGTTAACCTCTTCACCTTCTCCAGTCTGAACCAACTCAGAAGTCTCCACCTCCTCTTGTGTATCATGTCTTCTGCCTCCCTAAGCATCTGAGGGCACCCTGATGGACTTCATCTTGTTTGTTTATACAGGGGGACCCAAAAATGGACAGAGTATTACACATGTGGCCACACCAGCATCAAGCAAATGCAAAAATAAACATACTTTCCTTGATCAGCTAGCTGTACGGCTAATACATGTGGCCAGCCTTCATTCCTTCAACTCACACCAAGATCTCCACGTCCTTTGTTGCAGAAGACCCAGTCAGTCCCTTGCCTGTAAAGATGCATGGGGCTCTGGCCTGAAAGTGTGGCTTGGCTTTTGTCTGTGTGGAACATCTGGAGATTTTTGTTGGATCGTTCGTCCAGGAAGTCAGGAGTCCCCTGACTAGGAGCCCTGCCCTTCTGCTATGAAGTGCTCCTCTCAATTTGATTTCCCCTGAGAATGTGTCAAGGCTGCACTCAGTTTTATCGTCCAGGCCAATCTATGCTTGACTACTATACTTGTACATCAGCATCTTTTTGTCATCCCAATGGAAACAAGGAAGTACCACTTTTTTATGGAGACTGTAAAGATAAAATGTCAATATGTAACTGCAGCACAAATGGTATTTGAACTAAAGTTTTCTGGCTTCCCTAGAACTGAATAGGAGCAGACGGTTAAGTGCAATGAATGCACATTTAAAAACTCTTTCATTAATTCCATGCCTTCAACTCCAACTGACAAGTTCATCTCAAGAAAATTGAACAAGATTTGTAGATAACAGACATGTATCAGCACCTTGCCAAAGTACATTGTAGGTACCAAAATTCTACTTTGGAGACTAGACCAGCTTATGGAAGAGAAATCTACTACAGATTATATAAACAGAAATGCTACACACTAAATAAAATCCCCATTCTCCCCCATCTAGTGTAGGAAATTCCTGAGATTGATATAATTATGGAAATTACTACATACACTTGCTTAATTTTCAATCTCCACCTAGGCATCTAATTAAAGCCACCGTGAGAAATAGTGCAGTTGTCCAGATGATTCAATTAATAAACAGAGGAACCTAAAGAAACAGGAAATTAACAGTTATGACCTCGTATCATAAAGACACACGTACTTTACAAATGACCACAGAGAATCCAGTTTAGCTAAGTTCTAGTACAAACAGGGTGCTCAAGGAGCCATGACGTTAAGGCCTGTATAAAAACAAAAACAAAAACAAACCCACAAAACAAACAACAAACAACCAAAAAACAAAAACAAAACAAAACTGGGCTAACCCAAGTGGCTTTCAGTTTTGTCTGGAAAGGACACCTCTGCTGTGAAAGAGACTGCAACTCTGAATGAGCTATCCAGGATCACTTAATGTCAACCTGTACACTTAAATTTGTCACATACTCTCCTACCTTGGACACTCATAGTGGGAGAAATTTCTACTTTGAAATCTTTCCCCAGCCTCTCAAGATAAGCCTTCAAGCATTTCCAATCCCTACTTTTTGACAAGCCTCAGGAATTCATCTATCACAAACAACACCTAGACATTATCTGTGGAATAAATACAAACATCTGCATAGGCATCAGAATAAGCATCCTCTGTGACAGACACTTCCAAATCCCTGAGTACATTTATTTCTCAGCACATAATATGATTTTGAACCAGTGACAGCAGATGATCTCACAAAAAACACAGGGAAGAAACTAAGCAACAGCATATGGCAACCAGCTCGCACAAACACTTCCTTAACAGCCAAGAGAGCACTTCTCATAAAAGTGCTCCATCTCTGACCTCCCAGTCCCACGTCTCAGAGCTATCTCTGGGAACTAATTGTCATAAATCTAGAGGACAGGAGTATCCCATGAAGTTTTGTTTTGTGCTACATTATAAAATTCTACCAGAGAAATGTCCAAGTAGGTAAAAGCTTTATCACTTCCCCCAATACCAATGTATACTTTCCACAACTATCTATTCCCTAACATAGTCTGACTGCTTACCATAACACAGTTCAATGAAGAACAACTATTCCCAGCTAGCACTTAACTATGAAATTCTACACTTCTATCTCAAACTTGACTCTCGCACACACCTAAAACTCCCTCCTTCTTCCCTCCCCTCCTCTTATCATAAGGTCTGCTTTAATAGAAGGCATTAATTTTCCCCCACAAATCTTGTTTCCCTGACATCCAAGAGATGTGATGGCCACAGCATAATTCAAAATCTGCAATCTATCTAATATACTCAAATGACAATTCTCAATGAAAAAAAATACACTACTGGATTTTGCTCATCAAGATATGTAGGACATTCTCCATCATTTGAAAACTTCAGAACAAAGGGACATCTTCCTAAAGCAAATGTTACAACAGAAAGTAAGGGTTTGAAAAAAGGAACAACAGGATGCACTTTTAAATGCAAATTAAGAAGTCAGACTAGTTCATCACAGTCTTTCCAGTCACTTTGCAGAAAGTTCTCAGGGCTTAATTTACTTAGCTTAAACAACCAGGAAAGCAATATAGATTTTTTAACGACATCTGATTACCAGCTTTAAGCAGTTCTCCACTTAGTTTCAAATTCTCAAAATGAAAAAAACCCCACAACCACCTTTCAAAGGGGATGCAAAGATAACACATAATTCTCAAGCACACTATAATCAAACATGTTTTGTCAGATTCTGTGTTCACTGGACTCAATTCATCCTTTATGTACCAAAATACTATCCATATTTATACACTTGGTCATATTGACCCACATATCTGAAACACTAATCAAACATTAGACATTCAGTCTCATTTAGGTTATACATACCCAGCCCATCCGTGAGTACAGTTTCCTCTTTGGTTGAAGTGTTATTTTAGTCTATGAAAAGTTGACATTCAACACTCATACATCTGTTGACATATTTTCTTTTTTCTGCAGCATCTTTATTAACAGGCAAATTCCTCAATCAGCACAAATACACTCATCTTTCTGGGAAAATGAGCTTGTCTCAGAACTGTAAAATATAACACTAAAATGTAGACAGAAAATACAGTATATAGATCTAAATGTACACTCTTCACCTTTGAAATAAATCTGTCAGACCTCACACATTTCTTAAGAGAGTCCCAAGAAACTGCTATTCTGATTCTATCCAAAATTATATTTCCCTGGACAATTTTTTTACAACTAAGAGCCACAATAGAACACTTGATTAAAATTCTCTTAAATGGAGAAGTACTTTAAAAAATCCTCCTAAAATATCATAAATAAATCACTGTAGATATCAGGTCTCACTTAGAAAATGGGACTGGTGTTACATTGTCATTCTGCTATCTCTCCCACAGTGCCCAGGTGTCAACCTTTGGTTAATAAAGCCTTTCTCAGAGGCTGTGCTGCCTATGCTCCACTCCCCCATTCCTTCCTTCCTTCCCTCACCACTCATGGTTGGACACCACAATTCTTGACCAGGGTGAGAACTCTAAATCAGATTCAAACTTTTTCTACATTCAACACAAGCTACTTAGACTTGAGATAATATTTCTAATTCTACCTAATGCACACAGCACCACTGTCTTCCAAACTTGATTATTCACCACTCCTTTCTTTTGCCATTAAATAAAGGTAGACAGTTGAGATTAATTCAGTCATATCACCAGTTTTACACAGATGCATTTTTCTAAACCAATTCATTGAGAAACTTTGAGGTTTAGGTCCATAATATTCTTCCATTAGAGTGTTTATTACAGAATCACAGACTCACAGAATCATAAAGTCTGGAAAAGACCTTTAAGATCACCAAGTCCTGCCTATAACCTAACACCACCACATTGGCTAGACCATGGCACTACGTGCCACATCCAGCCTTTCCTTGAACACATCCAGGACGGTGCCTCCACCACTTCCTTGGAAGACCATTCCAACGTATAATCACCCTCCTGTGAGGTAGTGCTTCCTAATATCCAACTTGAACCTCCCCTGGAGCAGCTTGAGGCTGTGCTCTCATCTTGTTGCTAGTTGTTTGGAAAAAGAGCTCAGCCCCAACCTGACTACAACCTCCCTGCAGGTAGTTCTAGAGAGTGGCAAGATCGCCCCTGAGTCTTCTCCAGGCTAAACAACCCTCAGCCTATCCCTATCAGACTTTCCCTCTAGTCCTGTCACCAGCCTAGTTTTTTCCTCTGGACCTTCTCCAGCACCTCAATCTCCTTCTTGAAGTGAGAGGCTCAGAACTGGACACAGTGCTCGAGGTGAGGCCTCACCAGTGCTGAGTACAGGGGGAGAATCACATCACTGCTCCTGCTGGCCACACTATTCCTGATACAAGCCAGGATGCCATTGGTCTTCTGGGCCACCTGGACTCACTGCTGGCTCATGTTCAACCAGTTGTCAACCAGCACTCCCAGGTCCCTCTCTGCTGGGCTGCTCTCCAGCCACTCTTCCCCCAGCCTGTAGCGCTGCCTGGGTTGTTGTGGCCAAAGCGCAGGACCCTGCACTTGGTCCTGTTGAATTTCATGTCATTGACCTTGGCCCTGGTCAGGTCCCTCTGCAGCTTCTTCCCACCCTCTGGCAGATCGACACTCCTGCCCAATTTAGTGTCATATGCAAACTTACTGAGGGTGGACTCAATTCCCACAACCAGGCCATCAATAAAGATGTTGAATAGGACTGGGCCCAGTACTGATCCCTGGGGGACACTGCTGGTCACCAGGCACCAGCTGGATGCAGCTCCATTCACCATCACTCTCTGGGCCTGGTCATCCAACCAGTTTTTAACCCAGCAAAGGGTGCACCTGTCGAAGCCATGGATTGCTGGCTTCTCCAGGAGGATGCTGTGTCAAAGGCCTTGCTGAATTCAAGGTAGAACCACATCCACAGCCTTCCCCTCATCCACTAGGCAGGTCACCCGGTCATAGAAGGAGATGAGATTAGTCAGGCAGGACCTTCCTTTCCTAAGCCCATGTTGGCTGGACCTGATCCCCTGCTTGTCTTCTACATGCCACTTGATGGCACTCAGGATGATCTGCTCCACAATCTTGCCAGGCACTGAGGTCAGGCTGACAGGACAGACCTATAGTTCCTCAGATCCTCCTTCTGGCCCTTCTCGTGGATGGCATCACATTGGCCAACCTCCAGTCATCTGGGACCTCCCCAGTCAGTCAGGACTGGTGATAAATGATTGACAGTGGCTTGGCTGGTTCTTCTGCCAGCTTCCCGGTTTTCAAAGCAATGTTTAACTAAAAACTTCATGTCCTTTAGACCTGAATCCAAATAACTCATTTCCCAGACAGCCCTTTTGTGCAAGCAACAGGGACGGTCAGGCATGTTGTAATGCACAATACAAAGCATTGAAAGAATTTGAATTCTGACAAAACAGAGCATCAAATCTGGAGAAGTCTGGCCTTAACCCTATCACTTATCCTGCTTAGAAATAAGAAGGAATAAAGTCATAGCAAAATTCTGCTTCCGACAAGAAACAGTACTGGAAGAAATGACCTTTCAAGTGAAGTTTTAACTTAAAAATAAAATAATCTCACCTCTAATTATAAATCAGAGGTCAGATTTACGTAAGATTTCAGTATCAGTAATAACAGACTTAAGAGAAAACAAGGAAAACCAACAAACCAACTACGAAAGACAAGTTTAATTAAGGTGCTTTCCAATACGCAATAATATTAGCATTAATTTTAAAAGTTATTAAGCTGTACTTATTTCCATAGAAAGATACTGGCAAAATGTATTTCCTTTATTGCAGTCTTTGATGCCTTGAGGGAACAGAGTTAAATGGCTGAGTCAGTCAGTAAAACAGCAAACCAATTCTCTTACCTCACATTGTCCTCCATGCTCTGAATACTAAGCAGGACAGAATATTCAACACAAAAGCTGACTGTCTGCCAGTTGAAACATGACTAGTAACCATGCTGGATGCACTGGTAAGTTACTCCCTCTTCAATGAGTAAACCAAATTGCTCACAACAAACAATGAGGTTGTACTGAATAATACTAGAGATTTGTTTACTCCATACATGTATATTCAACTAAACAATAAATATAGGCAGTTACTAAAACTCATTCCCTCGGATAGTTGTTTTGTTGTTTTTTTTTTTTAATTTGCAATGTAACACAGGATTCACTAGTAATGTTACCTCTAAGGTCTTCATTCTTACCCTGCACAGCATACAGTAAGTATGTTTCATTTCCCTGCTCTTTTTGCATAGCCTCAATATATCAAATAATGAAGAACAAAGTCCTCAAGACATTCTCCAGTGTAACAATCCAAACAATCAGGTTAGGCAAAAAAATTACTTCAAATACAAGTACTTTCATTACAGAACCATATGAATCTGAAGATTTACCTATAACTATTTTTTAAAAAAAAACTATATTCTTTTTTATACTCATGGTAGGATTCATGAATCTTTGCCAGAACAGCTCATACCTGTGAACCCAGCGTATCCCCATTCAACAGTTCATGCCTCCCTGGTAGGAAGTGAAAGTGTAGTACACCTGCAGAAATGAGGCTGGATAGAGAAGAGGGACAGAAAACTTGCCACTCTCATATTACTAATTTAGACTCCAGTAATTCTCAGGGCATGCTGTGGAATCAGGTTTGGTAAAATACAGGAGACCAGCAAGACAAGGCAATGCAAGCTGAGTGGAGATAAAAGTGAGGGAGTCAAGTTTGAGATCATCAGGTTGTCACTTGCCAAACCATTTGGATAGAAGAAACAAATGTCCTTTGACTTGATAAAGTAACAAAAATGTGGAAAACATTGTACAGCAACAATATTCTGCTGACCTGCAACTCGATCCAGAAATCAGACAACCAGTCATCATGTTAATTTCCTCTTCTCTAATGACTGCTAGAGATTCAATCACTTGAACCAGTGCAAGAGTTTCTTCTGGAATGACAGGACACTGAAACAGATCAATTCCTTTTTACTACCTCCAAATTTTAACTCATAAAATATCATTTCATTGTTCAAGGAACAGAACATAATCTACTAAATTTTTCATGTAAATATTTTACTAAGTCTAGGTAGGACTGCTATAAATATCCCTCCAGTGGCTTGTCACAGATTGTTCATTAAGGTTTGAAAGGGAACTGGAGTGACAAAGTATTTTGTGATATGTCCATTTGTTGAACTCAGAGCAGATGAAAAAAAAAAAGTCAGAGGAAAATTAAATAAATATTGCATAAGTCTTACATTTCTGATTATCAGCTAGCTAAAGAAAATAGACAAGGCAAAGTACTACATAATTACAGGAAAATTAGTTGTAATAAATATTAAAATTCAACAACCATTTATTTAGAAATGGCAATTGAGGGAATACAGTCTAGCAAAACAATATTATAAACATAGTTTGGTAACTGCTTGGTTACTAAACTGCTTGGATTTTATGTACAAAGTAAATAACTATGGAAAAAAAACCTGGTCTTAAAACTTTGTCTGAGGGTATGAAGGAGATAATGGAGTCTGTCAACCAGCCTTTAAGCTTGATAAAATCCCTTCACTACTGACATCCTAACACAATACAATAAAAATTTATACACATACTGTGCTTAGTTTCTGCTTACCCTAGAACAATTTACTTTATAATTTTAAGAAACAGAGGGGGGAAAAAGACAAACACAAATTAAACTGGTTAGTTGTGAACAAATAGATGAAGTACCAGCTTCACCAAGGTTTCTGGCACTGAAAGCAGCCAGCTGCAAGGCAAGGGTCAAAGCTCAACATGATCCGAGCAGCGAAGGCCAACGTCCTGCTTCACAGACAAGTATGAAAGATAGTCAAGACCTGCCTGGATGCAGTCCTGAGTAATGTGTTCTAGGCAGCCCTGCTTTAGCAGAGGAAATGGGCTAGATTATCTCTAAAGGTCCCTTCCAATTCTGACAGTTCCATGAAAATTGAAGAACAGGAGCAGAGAGCTTTAAGAAAAACCCTAATTGGGTACATCAGCAGAGAGTAGCCCTCCAAGTAGTATGAGGCTGCAGATAAGTGAGCAGATATATGATTTCCTACTTATTTGAGTTATTCCTGAACATTCATTAAAAATCTATTTGGAATACTTCCATTGCAGCCTGCTGAAATTCATTCCCAAGTTTATGAAGTGTAGAAACAGAACCAGTGAACTCTTAATTTACCTTTACTTCTATGCTGACAAGTATTTGCAGTACGATGTGTTTGATTAACATATCATAAGATATGGTACCAAGAGTAATTTCAGTCCCTTAAACTGCTGCCATCCTAACATACATAAAAATTAGGTATCCCAGTAATCTAGGAAAAGAAGCAAGAAGCTACATATCATACAGCTCTTGGAAGACAGGCACTATTGCTGATACAGAAAAGATATTTCAAGTTTAACCTTGAAATTACATCTTTGCTTTTCATCTAGTTAAAAATCTCAAAAATTCTGGAGAACAGAAAAATCTGTGAAACTTGTTGCAGTTGGTTTTTTCAAATGAATTAGTCAGTGGAGCTTTTTGTCTAGTTAAAATTGTAGAGAGAGAGAGATGACAAAAACAAGCAAGCACAGATATACCAAAATTGCCTAGTTGACTTTCAACAGCTAAAGCTAGTGGTTAAACTAAAAACTGGAACTGATTTTGTCTCCAACACACTAAGCTATTAAATAAAAGTTTAAGCCTTCAAGGGCATACTATAATGATCTGGAAAAACACTGGATAACTGAGCCTTAGCAACATCTAGTGCATGAAGCAATAATTCAATCTCTTTACATATAATGCCCAAAAGATTGTATTTAAATTTTTGTTTTAAACCTATTATTTTAAAAAGCTTTCTAAGAATCACAAATAAATCTGTTCATGATCTAACTCAGCTCTTTTCCAAGGTATAGGTTTTGCTCAGGTTTTTATTTTTGAAGAATATTTTTAATAAGAACCCTTGAAAAACCTGTAGTTTCCCATATGCTTACAATTACTTGAAGTCACGTAAATATATACTAATTAGGCTTGTCTGTAACAACTGCATTTAAATTATTAATATGCTAGAAAGCAGGCAAAGATTAACCAGGGAGGGTATTCAGACATCACCAAAGTAAACTCAGTCACCATGAGTACTTCTCACAATTCAGGATTATTTCCAACACCATCTACAGTACCAGTGGCACCTCTGCAGCTTCAGCTGTGACAAGAGCCCATATGTTCCAGTGCAATGGCAGGTGGCATTGCTACAGTCCAGCTGCTCTGTTTTGACACTCACATCCAGCTCATGGTTCTAGATCATGTCACAAAATAAGCCTGCCCCATCCATCTCTAACTGGCATACCTAACCACACTTCCTTTTAGGATTTTCTTAAGAGTTGCTTATTTTTGGACAATGTTGTCACAGTGCAGTATGTCCCACACTTTTCAGACACATCTGTTTTCTTTTCCGTGTCCAAATACATCATACAGTTGGTATGCATATGCCCAAATAAATCAATCCAAAATTTCTTGGAAGCATCAAGCATACTGTGCAAGTACAAACCATTTGTGTTTTGCTCATGCACAAAAATCACAGAAAAAATTCAGATGGGTGGGATCTGTAGTAATTCATCTGGTCCAAACTCTTATTCAAAGCAAGGTCAGCAATCCAAGTTGCTATATGAAAAGTACTGCAGTGCTCAGGGCCTTGGTCAACCCAGGTCTGCACAACTCCAGGGATGCACATTCTGAAAAATCTCTGAGCAACCTCTCCAGGTAGAAAATAGAAAGACATGTCAGGAAATAGATAAATATGTATTCTGTACAGGTGATTGGCAGATGCAGGAACATTTGCACATGCAAAAAAAGTAGGCAGACCTAAGTACTGTTGTAAGTACTAAGTACTCCTAAGTTAGTTGACCATGAGATACTGCACAGCTTCAAGCTTCTCTAGGTAACTTACCTTGCAAACACCTTGCATTCTTTAAAGGTTCCTCATCCTGAAACCATGTTTGCAATAGCAAAAAACATGGATGTCACATTCAAGCTACCACAGATGGGAGAACCTGTGCTAAGGCCCTTAAAAGTGCATACTTGATTGTACAATCTCATGTCTCCTGCCTGTACCAGCAATTAAATTTCTGTCTCAGTGTTCCTCCATGTGAAGTTGTTTAATGAGGTTTTCAAAACTAGGAAGAGTCACAGCATATTGGAATTACAGGTACTAGTACAAGGTTTTTAACTTACAGATTGCATTAATCCTCCAGAACTATGCCTTACAAATAGTTGAAATTCAGAGTAAATTATGCTGAAATCCAAACTTAAAACTAAAAGCAAAAAAGTATGATTAAGGCACTCAAACACAGTTAGCTACTGCTACAATATCACACAGAGAAGAAAAAACAGAAAAACTGATGAATCTCTTGTTTCTGTTACAGTCAGATCAAACTCACTGTGGAGCAAATATCAGTGTGTCTGAATGCACCAGTTACATGGTCCACAGCAGAACGGGACAACTGCTCAGTACATGTCTTAACTGTGTTTCAAAGAGCTACTAATCCTATTTCACTACACAGCGCTTTTTTTTTTTTGCTTTTTTTTTTTTGCTTTTTTTTTTTTTCTTTTTTCCCCTAAAGGGAAAACCAGCATTACTTTGTGAATGTCCTGACTTTTTTTCCCCTAAAGGGAAAACCAGCATTACTTTGTGAATGTCCTGACTGTCAAATCATAGCCTTTACACTATGTAGCAGTAGCTGTGGAGATGTAATTATTTCTTGTGGGAGGTATTCAGGAGAGAGGAAGAGATTCAGAAGAGTTGAGAGCTTAGCCTAGATACTCAAAAGTATTACTTACCTGGATTGCTAAATATTGACTCTTCATGTTTCACTACCCTGACTCTAGAACATTCCTGTTTATTTTATTCATGGTAAATTACACTAAACTGGAAGGAATTAAAGGAAAGATTCCCTAATGACCTAGGTCTGAAGACCCAACCTTACATGAGGCTTCTTCATCACTAGACATGATGGCAAAAAGTGTTAAATTCTTGCTTATTTTTTAATAACTTAAATTTCATGTTCTGCTTCTGTGGGCCTGATAAACAGGTGTATATATTTCATTCCAGAATTTTTTAGCATCAGTTTGTGTAACAACCTTCATGTGGACTCTTTCATTAACAATAGAGTATGGCTTAGTTGGTATTGTGTATACACATCTGAAACCTATCATCCTGACAAGAGAAAGAGAGTATGTTGACAATTACAGATTACATTTAGTCATACATCTGCAGCACAGTTAGCTTATGTCAACTATGGTAAAAAATGTCTGCCAAGACTGCATATACTGATTCAGATTTCTTTTTCGTTCATAAGTATGTAATTCCTTATCACCTCTCCAGTTACTCTGCAAGAAAATGTGTTAAGGAGGACAGTGAGTTCTTGACTAGTATACTCCAAATGAGTTTTAATTCAGAGGCTGAGTACCACAGCAGACCAGCTTCTTATGGAGCAATTGGGTCTTTCAAGTGGCTTGAAAAAGATATTAAAAGAGACTCTTTAGTTAGACTCTTCTAGCTTCCTTAAAATGACTTTCACCATAAGACGATCTTTCTCCCACCCCCCTTCCAGTCCCTATTGGACTTCAGTTTTACATTATTTGTCTTTAGTTCATTCTACCACATTCCCATTTGCTCTCTGACTTCAAAGCCCCAACATCCACGCATCTCAAACTGGGCTTTCCAGCAGCCATGAATACAGAAAAGTAGATGCCAACTATTTCAACACTGACAGAATCTACACCTGAAAGAGGAAAAAGAAGACAGGGTTTCCTCACACAAGCCCAGCCAGGTCTCTGCCAGCACATAGGACTGATTTCAACAGAAGAACAAAGATAAGCAAGAAGTAAGAGAAGGATTACAGTGATATGGAGAGCAGGAAAAGCCTGTTTTTGTGCTTTGAAACATAGCCTCAGATATTTATGCCTCAGCAGTGGGGTAGCACTGCATCCAGAAAACAACCAGCTGGCAGTACTGGCTCCTGCTACCTTGCCAGAAAAAAAAAAAAAAAGTGGCAGAGGCAGGAATAATTGCTTCTGAAAGGCCCTCTCTTCTCAGCAAAAGGGTGAGTATAAAATCTCCAATTCTTAACAAACTTCTACAAAGGAGGAAAGACAAAAAGCAGAATCATTAGAAAGGCATAACAGCAGCACCTCAGTTAAGAGCTGCCTATCCAGTTACCATCCCTTCCACACTAGAATCCACCCAAAAGCAACAATTTGAATACCAATAATACCAATGAAGAAAACAATTAATCTCAAAGTTCCTACACTCTGGCTTGAAAAGAGAAAATAAAGAAGGCATGATTATCTGAAACCTGCACACAGGGTTTTAGTTTGGTGTCTTATTTCTGCTAAGAGGTTTCTTTCTGTTTGGTTTGGGTTTCATGTTTTGATTTGTGTTTTTATTTTCCCCTGCTCTCCAGTTTTTTCTCTTCAGCATCTGCTACTTTTTACAGAGAAAAAAAAAAAGAAAGAAAAAAAGAAGGAAAAAAACCCCACCCACAACCCTTCCCTAAATCAAGTGACTGAATCTTCTCATGATTTCTGGTCAAAACTCTGTCCAATAAACCTGCATTACACCTATTCTAAACACTCTCCATTTGGAGGAATGAACTGATGACCATTAGCTTGGTTGCAGGCTGTCAGGATTCCAGTATTGCTTCTAGCTCTTTACATAAAGTAACACATCCAATGTAGTTTTCTCTCATTTCAGTATTTTAAAATATTTGCTACTCCTACAAATAAGCACAGAAAATGCTGGTCTGTAATTTTCACTCCCTATCATTCTGTCCTCTTAGAAAAGAGGCACGTAGAAGCCTAGAAGTTCTGAATCTCAACATTATTCACAGCAAATCCTTGAAGTTAAATCAAAGTCCTAGACTTTGGATTTATTTTGTGCTTGCCCTGAAGGTTTGTTTAGATTCAGTAGCTGTATACATCTGAAAGTCTCCTGGCTTCCCATGTAGAAACTAAAAAATTGTGTTTCTATCAAGATGTTTGACCATACAGAGGGCCAAGCACAGCCAATATACTAATAGCAGCACCATTATTCTGCCTCTCATTCTGTAGTAATAGACATTCACAGCCAGTTCATAATATGTTCTCCAGAATTTAAATCCTTGCTCTGACATTTAAAATGTGATTATGGATTATCTTTTTGTTATTTAAAAGATAAGTAACTGTATACTGAAGTTATGCTTAAAATGCTAATCCAAATCACAAAAAACAAGGACTCAAAAAAACCCAGAATTAAACTTGCACCTTAACTTGCTTCCATTAAATCTATACATGCTAATGTCACATGAGTGACAGCACAAAAATAGTAACTACATATTTTTCTTAGATGACATTCATCTTAGTAAGTGGCTTACACACAGACGTGTGGTTTTTTCCCTGCACATCAGGTATGTATCCAGAAGAAAGCTTCCATTCTGAAGTAACCCAGTGCCCCACTGACAAATTCAGCTGTTGACTGTGCAGACAACTAAGGTGTTTGATCCAAAACTCAGTAAAGTTTTATAGGAGTAGCAGATACTTTAATTAGGTCAGGAAAGCTCTAATCAACTGATACAACTATAGTTCCACAAACAGATCATTTGTTGGGACAGAAGCAATGGCTTGTTCAGTCCCAGAATCTGATTACCTCGGTGAAGATGAGGTTAAAAATGCACATTATATACCATTGGTTGTTGTAAAAATAGGCAGTTAAATAACTGATGGAAATCCAAACTAATCACTTCATTCTATCCTGTGATACGGTGATCTCATTTACACAGATGAAGCTGAATCTCAAGAGGAAGTTTAAATAAATTATCAGACATGGAAAAGAACTGAACCAAGCAGTTGAACCAAGTATTTTCAGATCTGTGTTATTAACCAAAACACTTCTATTTAATCCCTTATGCAAGACTGCTTCACAAATTTCTTAGCAGAAATTGGGGGGGGGGGGGGGGAATAAGATCATTAGTATTCTAAATAATGAAAGAAAAGGATGATGGTTGGTAAGTTTGGTTGAACACATTGACTATAAAGGATACATATTAGTGTTGAAAGAAGCAGAACTACTAGCTAATGAACTCTGCATCCTAGCAGTCCAAGGAGGACAAGAAATCAATCCAAGTGATAAATTCTGAATCTTAGAAACTTGGAGTTCAGATTGAAGATTCTAAGATTGCAGTAGATATTAACACCTAAAAAAATTGTTTTACTTCACAGTAGTCAAATTATCCTTTACAAACCTACATGAAATATGAGTTCCAAATGGAATTTAACAAATTAACTGCCTAATCTGCAATCATACACACCATCAATCATGTTTGCAGCCCCAGAATTTTTAATTTGAAGTATCAGTTGAATCTAATCATGTAACCAACTGTTGTTCCAACATAATCATAGAGAAATCTAGATTGGCAGGAATTCCTGGAAGTCATTTAGTGTAACACCAAGACCAGAACCAAGCTGACTTGAAAGACAAATCAGGTTGTCTAGAGCATTAATAGGGATACAGTTGTCCAGGATAATTTAGAAATCCTTCATTTTGAAGTCCTATATTGATGAATTCTTATAGGAAAAGCTTAAAGAAAAAAAAAACAAAAACACAATAGATTACTTCCAAGTTATCAAAATAAAAGAAATTGTGGCTGTCAAGTCAGTAATCTAAGACAAGTGTTTAAAAGTCTTCCTGAGACAATTAAATCAATCCCGTATTTACAGTCTGTGATGTGTCTCAAGACACTGTCTTTTCACTATCCTAATTTGTCAAATGCATTGAAATAGTGGTATGTGATAGCTTGGTGCTTTCATAGTCTTTATTGTGTAACATGGTAAACTGAGAATTGCTCATTTTTACAGACTATCATAAACTGGTTCTCCTCCACATCCACTTCTTCCTGACACACTGAGAAACTGTGACAAATCAGCTAATTTTATCTGATTCATTAAAAGTGGGAAATGCTTAAGAAAATACACTTTTTCTCCTCCTTTTCTTCCAACCCTGCTCACCCCAAAACACCAATGTCCTACAAAAAAAAGTGGGAAAAAGTTTAATCTTATATATAAAAGAGAAGAAACTGTTAGATTTGGGAGTTAATTAGCTATTGAAAGTCAGTAAGCTTTCAAAAATCCCCCCAAAATACCATATACAACAGCAATTGTAGTAAAATCATAAATGCCCTAATATTACTACCTTGAGAAATGCTAAAAATGGTAACCCTCCCAGTTTCTTTGGGACATCTCAGTTTCTACCTTCCTTCTAAGATTTCATAGAAACATTTAGGGCAGAGATATGGAAAAGCAAAACATGGCAAGAAAGGTACAGAAACTGTACAATGCAAATTTGGGTGAAAGAAGTAAAACAACTAGCTGAGCCACAAAAGAAGCTGGAATTTAGAGCTAAAGCCAGAAGATGTACCTACAGAAAAGATAGTGCAGCCTACAAGTAACAAACATGAATGATATAATAATGGTCACTTCTCCCTGTTTTATGTGGGGTACAGACCAGGATTAATTTTTTAATTTTTTTTTATTGGCAAGGTTGGAGGGTTTGCTTTTTCTGTTTTCCTGGAGAGGGAAAGATTTGAAACATAGAGGAGAACAATAAATAGCTTCATGGCTTTCAAGCCTAAGAGTTTACATCAGCACAGGTAGGTCTTATATTTGTACAGGAAAGCCCCACTGAAACCAAATTTTAATATCTGCCATCTTCTCCCATCTTCCTAAGACATTGCTTAAAAGGACTTAAAACTATCCTCTGCTTCAGCTTCTACCTCTCATTTTATCCCTGGCAGGGTGGCACTACTATGCAAGAACCTAAAATAACAGCTCCTAGGAAAAATTCAGACTCCTTAGTTACTGGAGAAATATTTATATCAGTCTTAATAGAGACTTATTGCTCTCTTGTCCTGGATGGGGCTTCTTTAAAAAGCATCCTTCCAATAGGAGGTTGCTTACAGGTGAGAGGCTGCCTGATTTCCCAGGCAAGATGTATATGCAACAGAGGACAAAAAGTGAAATGCTTTTCCTTCACTACAACATACTGAACTGAACAACTGATGATCTGGTTCCAGGATACAGTGGCAACAATAACAGTTTAGAACTGGTGAGAATCTAGACCCCACAGCGCAACTGACAAAAATCATGAGTTTATTCCTTTGTTCACAGCACAAAGGCCAGAAAGTAACTGTGCAACTTCTGTCAGAATAAAAGGCTTCTGTACTAACCAAAGTTGATTTGAGCTAAACTATAAATTCCTGTTAGTATGACAAAAGCAATGAAACTCTAGCAAGGTAATGCACACAGTGTGTGATGGTCTGACAGCTTCAGAAAGCAGTCATTAACAACCATGCACAATTTTTACAAATTAAGTCAGAGGCCTAGCCCCAAAAATTCATATTTTTCCTGATCAGTCATCCTTTTTAGTCTACAACTGCTGTCTTTCACCTGATCAGTGTCATCTTTTTTAATCTGTGCTTTTTTTCACAGAGATATGCAGAGTGAGCTCTCAGATAAAGGCTCTTTTTCCCCCCATACATTGCCAATATTAAAAGTTAGCACATTACTGAACATTATTGCCAGGGAATGTCATGGAGCAGATAATTTTGAGTGTCATAAGAAGACATGTAGAGGACAACCAGGGGATCAGGCCCAGTTGTCAGCATAGGTTTACAAAAGGCAGGTCCTGCCTGGCAAACCTGATCTCCTTCTATGACCTGGTGACCTGACTATTGGACAAGGCTGTGCATATTGTCTATCTGGACCTCCAAAAAGCATTTGACACAGTTCCCCATAGAACTCTCATCAAAAAAATGGCTGTTCATGGTCTGGATGAGCACGCGATCTGTTGGATCAAGCACTGGCTGGACAGTCAGGCCCAAAGAGTGGTAGTCAATGGAGTCAAATCCAGCTGGTGGCCAGCCACAAGTGGTGTTCCTCAGGGTTTAGTGTTGGGACTGTTTCTGTTTAACATCTTTATTGATGACCTTGATAAGAACATAAGAGTGTATCATCAGTAAGTTTGCAGATGACACCAAGCTAGGCAGGAGTTTTGATCTGCATGAGGATAGGGAGGCTCTACAGAGAGACTTGGATAGATTATATCCTTGGGATAATATTAATGGTATAGGCTTGAAGAAGGCCAAGTGCCAGGTCCTGCACTTAGGCCACAACAACCCCAGGCAACACTACAGGCTGGGGGAAGTGTGGCTGGAAAGTGGCAGAAAAGGACCTGGGGGTTCTAATTGACAAGCGGCTGAATATGAGCCAGCAGTGTGCCCAGGTGTCCAAGAAAGCCAATGGCATCCTGGCTTGTGTTAGAAACAGAGTGACCAGCAGAAGTAGAGAGGTGATTGTCCCCCTGTACTCAGCACTGGTAAGACCACACCTGGAGTGTTGTGTCTAGTTTTGGGCACCTCAATTCAAGAGAGATATCGCGGAGCTGGAGTGAGTACAGAGGAGGGCAAGGAAGCTGGTGAAGGGCCTAGAAAATAACTCTTATGAAGAATGCTTAAAGGAGCTGGGAATGTTTAGTTTGAGAAAGAGGGGGCTGAGGGGAGACCTCATCAGTCTCAACAACTACCTGAAAGGTCATTGTAGAGAGGTTGGTGCTGGTCTCTTTTCACAGGTGATTATTGACAGAACAGGAGGGAATGGCTTCAAGCTGCAACAGGGGAGGTTTAGACTGGACATTAAGAAAATTTTTTTCACAGAAAGAGTGGTTAGACACTGGAATAGGTTGCCCAGGGAGGTGGTTGAGTCACCATCCCTGGATGTGTTTAAGGGTCATTTGGATGTGGTGTGGGTGGATATGGTTTAGGGGAGAACTTTGTAGAGTAGGGATGATGGTTGGACTCGGTGATCCCAAAGATCTTTTCCAACCTGAATGGTTCTATGATTCTGTTCTATGATTCTATGATTATGGTAACAGAAGAGGCTGGTCCTAAATCTTTTGTCAAGAGTTATTTACACTGACAATTCATACCTCTTTCCAAGAGGAATGAATTCTCTTGCTTAAAAGCATCCCACACAATTGTGAAAACGTACATCAACAAGGGAAACTGCAAAATACTATTGGAATGACTGCATTTTATAACTTCTCATTAGATACAGACAGCATTACTCTTTTTTCTTTTTTAAAGAATTGTAGGACTCCATTTTATATATATGCACACATATATATACACTAATGGTAATACAGCAGGTTTTAATAGTGTCTCGTGTCAGCAGATGGCTCTTTCGACGCTGCATTTTATTAGTTTGTTGTGCCCAAGAAATACTTGGCTACAGGAACTACAGCATGTCACTGATTTTATTAGATTGGTGAATAATCTCAGAGCCTGGTAATACAAACTGCTTAGGCAGTTATTAATTTGTTTTGTTGTTGAAGAAACCTCCTTGTCTTCCCCATGTCCCCACTATCAGTCCTCTGCTATTACTCCCTTCTCATCAATCCCAACTGATTGTCTTCCCATGTAATACTCCTGCCATGAACTCATTTTCCCCATTTCCTGTCCTTTTGGTGTTCAGTGGATTCAGCATCCAGCTTAGCTCACATTTCAATCCATGCCCTGGCTCATCTCCCTTCCGCCAGTCGGCACTGGTGACAGGAACCCTGCCAGCCACCAGGCTCTGGGACAGCTGCCAGCCTAGCTTTTCTTACACTTACACGCTCCAGTGCCTCCTCATCTCGCTGTGCAGGATGAAGCTTGAGCACAAGCTGAACACAGGAGGAGAGTTATGGTGTAAGACTATCCTTCATTCCTCACAGAGGTACCTGACACACTGGTGGCTCTTCCACATCCTTTTGCCAGCAGCCAATACCATAAAGTACACCTCCTAGTCTGAGAAAACAAACACTATTAACCAAAAGCACACAAGTGTTTTGCACAAAAGCAAGTGTGTACTTCTAAATGCAACTTCTCTGAAACACTTTCAACAGTTGCTCAAAAATAAGTATAGTAGCTTTAAAAAAAAAAAAAAAGAAAGTATACTTTTCAGCCTTATGTAGGTCATCCAGTGTTGGAACTTAAAACTCTCAGATCCACAACACAGTTGACTAGAATGACTGGAGGGGAAGCAGCATGTAGAGAAGCCCATATGGGCAACATATGCTCCACCAGGAAGCCACTAACTTTGTGACAGCAGCAGAATTTTCAGGGTAAGAAATGTTTATATGTGGCTCCAAGAACAGAGTGTGGTCTAAAGATGGCAGGCAGCATATCCAATTATAAAATATCCCATTAGAGTCATCTGTGGGAAGAGAACAGACATGATCCCCCACTAGAATACTAAATAGCTAAAAAACACAGGCACACTAATACAGCCTTGCATGGGTTCCTTGCACTGGTTCAGTTTAGAGGCAATGCAGTCCAGCCTTTTCTGTCTAAAAGACAACATATATTAAAAGAAAACAAACAAACAACAAAATTAAGCCAATGCATGTTACATTTTTAAATTATGCCAAGTAGCAACAACTTGTGTATCATCAAATACAATGTTAAAGTTTATCCAGTTCACCTTCATGAAGGCAAAAAATACCATAAAATTTCCTTAGCACAGGAAGTGCTTAAAACCACCAGCCAAGAAAAGATCCAATGAGACTGGGAAAACTGACTGCTTTGGACAGCAAAATTATAATAATCTTCTATTATTCCATTAAGAGGTGATAAATCTTCTTTATGTCATATTTAAATATGTGCAACCTAAAATAGAAATTTAAAAAAAAATCCAGTTACCATAATTTTTCAAGATCTTAAAAAAAAGGCCAAGAGGAAAATACTGTTAGTATTGTCCTAATTTAGATAGGAGCTAATTAATAAAAATAAAGGGAAAAAAGAAGTGCTCTGAGAAAGAACTGCTAGCAGATGGAAAAACATGTAAGTGAACTACCGTTACAACAAAAGCTGTTTGTCATCTCTAGGAAAGATTCACTGGTGACTGTGAAATCCAAACATGAATCATAAATTTCTGAGTATGCCACCATTTTTTATTTGATGTGCAGAAAGGTGTGGAGAAGTCTTCACACTTCCTATGTTGGATGATCACTGTAAATTACAGAGCTAAAGTCTATGCAGAACTCAGCATGAAGCCCCATGTAAGCCTACAGCTTTCAACTGTTAAATGGGTGACTAGCAGCTGCATCACACAAGATAATAATACATAAAATCTTGAACAGTTCTTAAAGTGTCTAAAACCACAGAAATACAGTATCTACAGTCTTTGAACAACCTGGGTTGTTTTGAGCAGAGTAGATAAAATAACATTTATTACTTTTTCTGCGTTCTGCTTTGACTAGACATTCAAAGATTTTCAAGCAAGCCTATGATTTTCTATGAGCAGAAATTAAAAACTGAAGTTAAGAATCTTGAGGGGGAAGAATCAGAAGACATTCAAAGTTAGCAATTTGTTGGTTTTTTTTAATATTTCTCAATTTTTTGTCTTGAAAGACTATGCAGTGTGAAGACAATTCCAACAACTCGTTTCTTCTTCTATTCTATTCTTCTACCCTATTTAGAGTACTTCATTTACTTGTATTCTCCCATTTAGTATTAGGGAACTAAAGTCTACTAGCTGAAACTTCAAGATATTATTGTTTACATCTAATGTTCAACCACCTTGTAGCACAAATTATTTTAACAAAATATCTGGGCTCTTTGGACAAGAAAATGTTCCTTATCAAATGCTTTCATTGCCCTCTAAATACATACTACCCTATAAATGCATACCATTACAATATATTAAGACATTCCAAGGTATTGTTGCCTTTCAAAAAAAAAAACAAACAGCAAAACCCAAACAAAACCCAACTGAATTCTCCCTTAAGCCCCCACTGTATCATACCCCAAACTTAAAAAGCAAATAATCCTATTTTTACAATCAGTGCAACTTCCAGCAAACAAGGTCTCTAGGATTCAAGTCTATTTCTACTCACACTACTGAAAATACAAAATGCTTTTGAAACAGAGAAACTCATGATGTTCTGATATACAGAAGACAGCATGTGTCTTCTTCTTGCACTTCTACTATTTATTTTGCCTCCTATTTCTCCCCCTTAAATCTCTCCTAAAACCACATCCTTCACATCAGAGCTCCTGCCATGCATATTCCTAATGCATATTTCATAGCATTTTTTATTGTATCTTTACTACATATTGTTTTATAGATATTCAGTCCTACATTCTTTGTCATTTCATTCATAGACATACAGATAACGCTGCTATTATATGTGTCAAAATCACTGTATTGTTGGGGTGACACTGTAAGAGCATGTAAAAGGAGCACAACAGTCATTTCTATCCCTCCTTTGCTTATTCATAAAAATGCATTTGAGGAGATGACCATTTAGTTCTAAGGGACTAGAAAGGGGAAAACCAGCAATTTGCTAAACAAATGCATGCTTAAAACAATACATTCTATATTTGTATATATTCACAGTTTCACGGCTCACCACTCTCTTTTATGGACCAGGAAGTATGAAGGTCAAATTATCCCTTAAAACTCACACATGCCAGCAGAGATTTCTGGCTTAAAACTCAGAGTATTCACTGGATGCATTATGGAAGAAGAGTGTATGGAAAGAAGAGCACAACACTACCAATTTTCTTTCTTCTCCCATATCTTAGTAAGCAGCTAGAAAACTGCAAACTACTATCTTAAAGAGTTAGCTAATTATGTCTTTATCAGCATTTCTTTATATTGTACTTGCACAGAAGACAAAAGTCATAGTTTGCATTTAAATGCAAATTACTGAAGATAAGCCAAATACTCAGAATTCTTAGGAAAATCCATTTCCTAAAGAAAGCAAGCCACAAAAATAATAGAAGACAATTTACTTTGCTTTTAAACAAACAGATCTCATTTTATTCTGAATGATGTAGTAGTTAATTTCCTGACAAGAACTTGTGATTCCAACTCATCAGTTAATTACACAGCAGCTTGTCTGACAATAAAATTCCTGTGCCAGAAGTCCACAGTCTTATAGCTCAAAGCCTTCCCAATCACAATTTTCCTCCACAGATTCAGGATATGTTATGTCAAGACACAGATTTCTAAGTTTATAAAGTTTTGGGGAAGATTTCGGGGATTCAAATAGATAACCTACATCCTAGGAATATTCTAGGCTCTGTCTTTCAATTTGAACTAGAAAGGTAGGAGGAAAAATAAAAAATCTTGAGGCCAGACTGGACATGTAAAGGAATCAATTTAAATTCTCAAGTATAAAGCCCCTGATTCACTAAGTAATGCAAAATAACACAGTCATTCACAGGAAAAGGAGAGAGTAACAAATGTTTAAATTATATATTAGTTTTTAGATTAGGTTTTTAGGTTAGGTTTTTAGATTGCAAAAGAATTTTAACTACTTCTACAAAAAAAAAAAAAAAAAAGCAGAAGAGCAAATGCATGTGAAAAAACATTGAGAAACTAGGAGCATGAAAATCACTATTCAGAAGATACTACTCTTTCTCAGTAAATATGGACTAAGCTGCTACAACAAGAAGTCCAAAGGACTCTGAAAGCCCAAGCCTGCTCACTTATCATGACTGCTCTTTAGAAAGCAATACAATAGAGCCAGCACATGCTGTAATGCTCCCCTTCTCTCCTTCAAAAGCCCAACCCAAAAAACACAGCCACTATCTAAGGTATATTTAATCTAATGTAACAGTGATATCTTCGAATATATATTTATGTCCACAGCTGAACTGTCAGCTTAGGCTCTTTCCAGTCAGTGGAGACAAGCAAGTATAGCACAATCTGCTCATCCTAATGCAGGTGTCTATAGATGAGACAAATAGCAACCCAGTAATGCCTATTTTTGTCTGCTGCTGATGGAAAGTGACCAGCAGTACACGATTAGCCAGACATCTCCACTTGGCAGGAATTCCACTCATTCTGCCATATCGGGTTCAATTCCCTCATCCCTGCTGCACCTACTAAAATTAAAAAAGACAAATTTATTATTTTAAAAATAAGTGTAATTCCTACATAAAAGTCATCCTCCATCTCACAAACTCTCAGAAATGTATTAAAAGATATTTCAACTAAAGAAGCCACTAAAAATGACCATACCACAGTTAAAGCCTGAGAACTCCTCTGACTATGAAGTATTCTCTATCGGTGGTTATTGCTGAAAGCATTAAATCCTGTGCTTCTACATCACACGGAGTTTTGAAGTCCACGCCATTAGACACCTACATATAGGAACCAGTGTTTAACTTGACAAAAGATTTTGGCCTTTGTAGAACTGGAGGTTCTATTCTGTTTATTTGTTTTCACATGCAAACTCAAATTGTAATTGACTCAACAGTGTGAAGGAAGTTAAAATAATTTTTGTGGTTTGCACTGTTTAAGAAAAAAATCTCTAAGTACTAAACTATTAAGATAGAATAAAACAGATGAGTTTACAGTAAAATTAGGTGTGCTTCTGTATAGCTTTTCCTTCAATCATACAGTCTCAAACTCAACTGGACTATCCAGATAACAGTGTAAATAAAACACTAAATCTGTTCCTTGTCAATGCTTCAGCTTGATTTTAATCAAAGGAATTTAATTCCTCCTTTCTTCAGTAAAGTACAAGAATGCATGTAAATGTGAACAGAAGCAGGCTCACATACAAACTTTTACATACGCTTGAGTATCAGACTAGTGCATATACCTAGCTGGCTTTCTCACTTACTTTGAAGAATTAAAAAAGTGTCTTGAAATCCAGAATAGAACTCAGTTGTCAATGCACCCCAAAACAGATGGGGGATGTAGGACTTCATGTTGCCTGCATCCTTATGTAAGCAACACTGAGTTCAGGTCTCCAGAGGCTGGCAGGAGCTCCATCCTTCCCCAGCTTTCCCATATCTTAAGGGCTGAGCTGTTCCCTAACTGCTGTAGCCCAAACTGACAGCCTTCTCCACAGCAGCTTTACTTGTCTATGAGTTCCCAATGCCAACCCAAAACTAACTACTCCCTGAAGTGTATCAGGTGGGAAAGAACAGAAAAAGCAAGAATTTCCACTATGCAATAAAGCACCAAAACCCTCAGTTTTTGCAAAGAGGTTTGGTTGCCTGTTCTTCCTCTCCTGACACATGAAAAGCTGGGAGGGATGAAAGTCAATCTCTGATCTCCAGTGGTGGTACAGGGTCATCTTTACAGACAGGGTGCTGCACCACAGCTCTCATCTCCCCTCCTGGAACTGATCAAAGCCACACTGGACTGAAACCTTTACGTTCATACTTTTCTTTGTCTCCTCCAAGTTACAGATAAAACTTGAGAGAGAGAATAAAAGAAAATAAGTAACCTCCCAAGAAACCTTCAATTAAAACAGCTCTCTCATGTTCCAGTCTCAAATCCAGTTTGGGTATAAATACTTGTGGCACAGATACTGCAAAATACAAAACCCCATCGAAGCCAGCAGCATGCGAAGGGAATAGTGCCTGCTTTGCATCTGAGTGTCCAGCCTCACACATAGAGAGATCAAGTTCAACTCACATTCCCTCTCTCTTTTTAATACTAAAAATGAATAATGAAAAACAACAATAATCGCTATGGAGCAATAACATTTAATACAAGGAGGTTTAAATTACTGTTTTTATCAGAAAAGCTCCGCCCCCCCAATCTTTTATAGGTAGACAGAATAAAAACATAGAGCATACTGTTTTTTCCTCTTCAATTATTTACGCAAACTGTTTTGTTTTAAATAAATTAATGAAAGATAAATATGACCAAGGACCATGCAGTTCTTGACTGAATGCTACCCCTTCTCTGGCTGCTGCAGCAGATTAATTAGAAAACGATAATATTCAGTCAACATAGACCTAAAAAAAAAAAAACCAAACAAGAAGTTAATTACATCTTTTTAAATAAGAAAAGAGGAAGAAAGATGGATTTAAATGTTATCAGAAGTAATCAAGATCATTATTCTACCAGGAAATATCCCAAATGCATTAACAACAAAACCCACAAATCATAAGCAACCACTGTGTTCTGTGAGCAGACAGTTCTCCTCTTAATAAATCTGGCTCCTCTTATGCATGATTAAACATACTTACATAGATGTTTTGCTACAGTAAGTGAGGTTGACAGCACTATATTGGAAACCCCTTAATCAGATTGCACAGCAAAAAATGCAAAGGAATTTTTAGGCTGCAACTCTGCATGTATCTGCCCTCAGTGATCCCCCCTCTCCACCAAGCCAATTCAGCAATGCCCAGAGGGGGAGCCCAGGAAATGCCACAGCTACCACAACAAGTGCATTGCTTGGAATAGATGTTCCACGTGAGAGAACATTTTAGAGCATGACAGAAGAATGTTCCTTGTGTCCAGAAAAGGTGTTTTGCCTTTTATATTCAGCCTCTGGTTTTAGACATGCTATTTTAGACAAGATTCCTGCTCTGGCAGGGAGGTTGGACTCAATGACCTCCAGAGGTCCCTTCTAACCCCTACCTTGTATGATTCTATGATTCTATTACTCTGTTATTCTATTGCATTTTGTATCAGGGCAGGGCTCTGGCAGCAGGGCTGGGGACGGCCTCTGTGCAGAGTGTCTGGGGCTGCCCCGGGCCAGCCACAGCCAGTCCCAGCCAGCTCCAACCAGCCACCGCAGGACGTGGCTGGTCCCCTTGGCCGAGATGGTGGCACCTCTGGGAAAAAGAAAGTTAAGAAAGGGCAAAATGTTGCATGGCAGCGAGGACTGAGGAAAAAAGCAAAACAGTCCTGTGACACCAAAGCCAGTGAAGGAGGGGAGGAGGTGCTCTAGGTGCTGGAGCAGAGTCCCCCGCAGACCATGGAGAGACCATGGCGGGGCAGGTCGTCTCCCTGCAGCCCATGGAGACCACACCAGAGCACCTGGTATTTCCTGAAGCACTGCAGCCCCCACATGGGACCCATGTTGCAGCAGGGGAAAAGTGTAAGGAGGAAAGTAGACTTGTGAAAGGTTGGGAGACGACAACTAAGGCAAACAGGAAACTAGAGCTGAGGCCATTTATGGACAACTAAGGCAAACAGGAAACTAGAGCTGGGGCCATTTATGGACAACTAAGGCAAACAGGAAACTAGAGTTGGGGCCATTTATGCAACAAGACTCAGAGGTAGCACAGGGAGGCTAAAATATGGCAAGGGAAGGAGACAATGACAAGACCATAAGGAGAGCTCTGTTACAGCATGATTCTTATCAGGAAAGCAAAATTAGCTGGGAAAATGAGCAAGAACTGGGTCAAAACTTCTCCTCAAAGTAAATTTGGTGAAATAAGGAGGGCTGCTGTCTGTGTGATGCCTGCCCTATGGCATACACTTGCACATGTGCAGGAAAAGCAGCAAGCTCTGACAGAAGGGAAAGACTGTCCACCATGGCTAAACCAAAGCCAAAACCCAGCCCATGCTGCGCAGCCACATGGGCAGTGATGTTTTGCATAGTGCTCTTACTACTGTTATGCCCCCTCTGATGGGGAATGACCAGACAGGATGGCAGACAGCTGTCAGTCAGGCATCCCGAGGGGCAGAAAGAGGGGCCCAGCACATCCCACAGCAGCCTGACAGTACTGCAGCTTGGCTGCTACATGAGGCTTCTCCCACCTTCTGTTCCCAGGTGGCTGCAGCCCAAGTCCCATCGCACTCCCAGCATGATGCTGACCAGAGGGCTCCAGCAGGATGGGCGCACCAGAGTGATGAGGGGAACTGCAGGCTTTTATGGACAGCCAGTCCTAACATCCAGCCTAGGAGTGATGATCCAGATAAAAGAAAGAGTTAATAAGTGATCAAAGAATGAACTTCCCCATCAGGGGAGTGGGGGGAACCAAATCCATACCTACACATTGTTAAGAGTCCTTCACCACTTCCTAGCAGAAAAAAAAATCCTACCACCAAACTATCAAGATAAAAGGTTACCATTTGGATATAGTCACTGTGGTTACATTGAACTAGGACCCAGGGAAACACTAACGGTCTGAAGGAAATAAACTCAAGATCATTTATAATTAATGCAAACTTGTGGAGGTTTGAAATATCTCCCTTTGCCATCAGTAGTTCCACATTAATTAATATTAGATCTTTCACAGCACATTACCACAAACAGATACCTCACAAAAATACTAAACTGCTTCTCATAAATTTTGCAATTCAGTAAACACAATGGAAAATGTTACTGCACTGAACTTTATTTTTTTTAAATCCTTAATAGCCTGTAATAATTTTTTAAAAACCTTATGATTCATAAAAAAATATGAATGTCACCCATTCCACATAATAGCTGTGCTATCCATGTGAAAAGACTACAATACCAAAAAGTTTCAGCTTCTTTATATCTTTTTTGAAGGAGCTTTCAAAGTCATTTATTTCATCCTGTAGTAATTCAAAGGAAAAAGAGAGCCCAAAGTGGTATGAAAAAGAAAAAAACACACAGAATGAAGAGATAAAAACTTACCAGCTCCTTTAGCAATTCCCTGCAAAACACTGAACAACAAGGTTTCTGGCCTTTGAACAGCTACCTAAATAAGCTTTCCCCTTCTGTCCTGAGGTCCATACAATTATCCTCTTGTACTCAGTCCAAACTTGCAGCCTCTCAGTTCCACACTGTTCCAGGCAGACTGAAGGCTCCAAAAATTGCTCACCAGGTTTCCTAAGACTGCACCTCAGCCCATAGCCACAATCTTCCTGACTTTTAGACCTCCATCGTAGGACTGTGCCTGTTTTTGCCAGCAATGTCTTCTTAGCTACAACCCTTCTTAAAGCTGCTTTTTTTTCTGGCATTCAGGTCTGATGGGAGTCTGAAGTCCAAGAAATATTTATCTATTATGATGCAAATTTGTTCTTGTGCTTTAAGTCACATATAAGCTTTCTACACCATCTGAAATGCTATAGGCTGCAACTACAAGTAGTAATTATCTGAAAGATGACATCTGTACAATACTTTTGTTTATTTCTCTGCAACAGCTTAATCTTTTCCATTCTTCACCTAAGTGAACTCTTCCATAGCAAAGAGTTTGCACAGCGATAGTCGGCAGCATATCGAAAGCATCTCTACCCTTGAGAGACAAGTGGCAACAGTGATGGAAGAGCTCTTAGGAATTCTCAAGTGTCAGACCTTAGAATGATGTTACACTTGAACACAAGACCTGCATCAAACTAAGACAGAAATCAATATAAAAGCTACATTATGCCCATAGCCTGCCTGCTCCCAGTTTCTGAGAGTCTCCTCTAAGTAACTGCATCCCTCTGCTGAAAGCAGAACGTTGTTACAAGTCCAAGTTCAAGCAAATAGAGCTATAATTCAGTCCCCACACAGATGAAGTCTGATTTCACACCTGTAAGAAACAGGAGGTAGTTGTGATCGCAGCGCACCAAGCGTGCTGTGGCAGGGTCACCGCTCTAACTACTGCAGTCCCTATTCCAGCTAAACACAAACCAACAAAAGGCCCCAATAAAAACAAATAGAGATATTAAAACTACTGTCAAAATGACTGTTCCCCATAGTTAATACAATTTAGAAGAAATTACCGATCAAGATGTTTTCTCTTTTCCCCAGATATCTCTGAATAATGTTAGGATTCTGCTTCAGTGTTTGAACAAAAAGCCATATGAAGACCAATGAATATGGCTTAAGAATTCACAAATGTAGGCATTTAAATTGTGACTTTTCTGTTTTGTTTTTTTTTAAGAAAAACATTTTATACTGTGGGTCCAAAATAAGAACATCAAGCTGAACAACTTGCAACAATAATGGTAAATAATGGTATATATATAGTAAGGAGAAACACAGAATGATTCTGTGATAAGGGAAAATAATCCAAAGACCCCCTCCCCACAAACAAAAACAGGTGTGTAATCTAAATTACAAAAGCTACATGACCTCAACTTCATTTAGATTCTGCAATAGCAGACTGCTTTCTATAAACACAGGAATAAGTAAGTCAATAATCAAATAAATACAAAAACTTTTCAAAGCTTTTCTGACCAGAAATTCCAGCACAAAGGTGCACACCTATTACACTGTCCCATGGGTGATAGAAGTGAACATAGCTCCCAGAGAAGAGATAAAAAACGATTGTGAGATCCACAGTAGCACAAAGATAGCAGACCAGAACTGGTCATGGAAAGAACCATCTACAGCAAGATAACATTGCTTTTATGAAGTACCAACTGGTAAAATATTGGAGGTATATTCCATGAACTCCTGTGTCTTGCAGATTATGCTCCTACTGTCTAAATGCAGCACATTATTTAACTTTGTATTTTAGTTTTCATCTTTTCTAGTCAGTTCATATGCACCTTCAGATACATTCATTAAATAATACACTTTCAAAGGTATTTGAAATAACATTTCAAAACTCCTTGGTAATCCAAACTGGCTTTGCAAACTAGGCAGCTGAAAACAAACAAACAAAAAAAACTTATTAGAAAAAATGTTTTAATGACAATTCTGCTCAAACATTACTGAAATACAGAAATTCTGTATGATGATCTTTCCTGATACTAGAACTCATTATAATCCGCACATCCTTTTCTTTGAACAAAACAGTGATTCCCTAAGGTATTGCCTCTGATGTGGAAGAAGTCAAAGCTTGCAGGGAAGCAAAGCATTCTCATAAAGGCATTATGTCTTCCTTTGAAATAAAACCTGATTTATAGTTTAATTTTCAAAAGCCCACATCCCAAGAAAACTTGCTTTTAAAAACTGAAAATGGAGGCAAAGCTTTTGTTCCTATTTTAAAGGCAAACATAGAAAAGCATGTTGTGAAAAAAAAAGGAGCTGTAGCACCAAGTTCTAAAAGGTTTCAGAGGCAACAAGCTACCTTGAAAGTATTTTATATTGGGAGAATGACTGAAAATAAATTATTACTCTTGAGAAAACAGAAGTCAAATAAATCATATGAAGAATAAGAATATGATTTTCAAGATAGTAAATTAGCATAGGTAGAAAAAGCAGTATCTGACTTCGTAAAGGTCATAGTAATATGGACATAGTAATAACTTTGAGACAGTAAATAACTACCACCAAAGCCACAACTGCAGGGCTGTGACAGCCACTTCCCTACAGACGGATTTTAGGGAGAAATACCTTTTCTAGAACCACACGATCCAGGAGAATTAAAAGAAAAAACGATAGGAAACTCATCATGAAAGATTACTTCTTCCTTCAAAACAGTGTTTCTAAATCCCTAAAAACAGAAACAGACAGGCAACCAACACTGAACAAGCAAACTATTTTTAAAAAAATACATCACGCAAACAAAACCCCCAAACCAATAAGCTAGTTGCTATAGAATAAGGCCCTTTTAAAAGATAAAATAATTGTCAAACAATTGTTTATAACAAATTTAAATTATTTTGCTAAATAAAGTTTAATATTATTCATATCATATGACAGAGAGAAATTCATCTTCACAGAGAAGTTCTTGAACTCCCATTAGATCAGAAACTTTTAAACCCGATCCCCTGACCAAAATTAAATAGGGTAGCTTCATGCTGGTGCTTGTCCTAGTAAATACAGGGCCATCATTTTGAGAAGTGATGTGTTTTCTTAAGAGAAAGCAGAAGTTTCTTAGTGCGTTTTCCCTTCACCTCCCTTTACATGCAAGCAAAATAATCTTCTGTGAGTCCTAATCACTTTGGATTTTATGTACTCTGGTCTTGAAGGAACAGATTCCATGAAAAACACAGTAGAAAAAATACAGTAGAATTAATACAACACCCAAATTCATCTCTACATACTGTAAACAGTTCAGTAACACTTTAGGATGCAGGATACATTTCCTTATGACAGTCACGTGGATATTCCTCACTATGTCTTGGAATGCAGCCATCACATCCCAGCTTAGGGTTTCCCACTAACCTGAGACCCATCCAGCTGTATTCCACGTACATCCTGAGAACTCAGCATGGGAAATTCTTCTCTAGATCTATGGAATTTTATTATTTTTTTTACTTCCCACCATGAGAGTGATCAAACCCTGTAATACTTGTCCAGAGAGGTCAAAGTTTTAATCCTGGGACATATTCAAATTCCCCTGGATGCGCAGTGGAAATCTTACCCATGCAATCAATACAGCCAAGTGACCAGGTCACCTCACTCTACAGCAGACGCCCTTTAAATGGCCCTAATGAGTGGATGCCCTATTAACTGATGCACACCAGCCACTGCTGACCACTAAATGGCTGTCTAGAAAAATGTGCCCAGGTTTACAGATCTTACTGAAACTCCTCACTTCCCAAGCTTTTCTTCCTGTGTGACAGACTAATCTCTCCAATTAAATAAAACCATTACAACAGCTAATTTATTTCTGAAGCACTGGTTACATCTGTGACAGTATCTGTCACTTCTGTATTAAAGCACTTGAGATGTAATAAAACCTGTTAACGTTTCAAGTGAGGGAAATAACCCTACTACTGCATGGATGATTTTGTAATTGACAAAAATTAGGTCTATCCCCTGCACATTTTCCATTGTTCTAAAATATATGAAGGGTAGTTGCAGTGCATGATAGCATAAGGAACACAGATTCATTCACAGCATTAAGGACACAAATATTGTACAGTCACTAGAAAGGCTGACAAAACTGAGATTTCTCAGCTACCATCCTGATGCAGCATTATAGGTTACAAGATACATTGAAAGTGGAGAATTTAATTACACAAAATACCAGATGTTTCATGGCGAGATGGTGGCATGCACAATATCTGCAATAATCTAAAACTCGTAGAAAATCCACACTTAAGAGGAGTAACACTTAAGGACCAATGCCCCTCTTACAGTATAAAATACATTCTAAACCCAGAGGTTTTCATAACAGACCTTTGAGATCATCAAGTCCAACCATTAACCCAGAACACTGCCAAGGCCACCTCCAAACCACGTCCCTAAGGACTACATCTACACGTCTTTTAAATACCTTGAGGGATGGTGACTCAACCATTTCCCTGGGCAGCCTGTTTCAGTGTCTGACAACCCTTTTGGTGAAAAGATTTTTCCTAATATCCAATCTAAACATCCCCTGATGCAACCTAAGGCTGTTTCCTATTGTTTGCTACTACGAAAATGACCAACATCCACCTCATATAGTCTCCTTCAAGATAGCTGTAGAGAGCAATAAGACCTCGCTAAGCCTCCTTTTCTCCTGGCTAAACCCTCATTCCCTCAGTCTCTACTCGTAAGACTGGTTCTCTATACCCTTCACCAGCTTTGTTGACCTTCTCTAGACATGCTCCAGCACCCTTATGTCTTTCTTGTAGTGCTCAAATTGGAGACAGAACACAAGATGTGACCTCACCAGTGTTGAGTACAGGGGGACAATCACTTTAATAGTCCTGCTGGCCACACTGTTTCTGATACAAGCCAGGATGCTGTTGGCCACCTGGGCACTCTGCTGGCTCATATTCAGCCAGCTGTCGACCAACATCCGCAGGTTCTTTTCCTCTGGATAGCTTTTCAGACACCCTGCCCCAAGCCTGTAGCACTACAAGGGGTTGCTGTGACCCATGTGCAGGACCCAGCACTTGTTGAACCTCATACAATTGGCCTGGACCCATCAATCTGGCTTGTCCAGGTCCCTCTGTAGAGCCTTCCTGTCCTCAGGTAGATCAACACTCCTGCCCAACTTGGTGTTGTCTGCAAACTTGCTGAGGGTGCATTTGATCCCCTAGCCCAGGTCTTTGATAAAGAGATTGAACTTCTTAAAGATAAAGAGCTGGCCCCAGTATGAGCCCTGGGGAACAGCACTTGTGACCAGGCACCAACTGGATTTAACCCCATTTACCACTACTCTTTGGGGCTGGCTATCCAGTCAGTTTTTTGTACCCAGCAGAGAGTAATTAATGCATATCCAGCCTAAATCTGTAACTTCTAAAAACCAGATGCAGGACTTTTAGGCATACTTAGCCATACCATATTGCTGCTATGAACAATGGCTACAAAAGAATCTAAAAAAATTTTTTTAATTATCAACTATGTTGCTTATGTACAATGAAGTCCCAGAGTCACATGTTAAAGAATAAATTTGCTCTCGCCGTGAGCCATCTGGTTTGAAGCCAAGTATTCTTCTCCTCTGCCCAGAAATCTTGTATAAACATAAGAATAGTACATGACTGTTCTTTCAAGAGGAACACACCTAGCAAAAATCAACAATTCCCTCTAAGAAGTTTCACAAACACATTTTAGGAGGATAAATGTGCAGCCTGTTCATTTCTGAGAAAAACTGTTTCTGGACAGAATGCTGAAATAAATAGATAAAATAATAAATAAATTTTAGAATCTAGTCATGGGTTGTTGCCACACACCTGGTTTTCAGTGCAGTATTTCTGATACACAGTGGTATGGGATTATGAAAACAATACTGAAGTCCTGTCATTACTTTCAGGTTATCCTACTGCTCTTGTGTCACAGGCCAATTAGTAACTGCTCAGCTGTATATTACTCAACAGACACTTTTCAAGTTAAATAGTAACAGGTTTGCCTCAGACGACTAATGTCTTGATATCAATGTTTAGCTTACCCACATCTTTCAGATGCTCATCCCTTCTCTAAAATTGCTTTACATCCTCATAGTCATCTACAGCAGACCCTCATCCACCAACAGTTTTGTAATTCCTATTAATTTGTCTAAATGAATATACTCAAAGCAGAGAGGAAAGAAAAAAAAAAAAAAAAAAAAAAAAAAAAAAAAAAAAAGAGGTTTTGGTGTTTGTTTTTTTTAAAATCATGTCTGACCTTCAGAGGCAGTGTTGTCACAACAGGTAAAACCAATTCACTTGGTTTTTGAAAAAAATACAAATGTCTAGGAAACATTATACTATCCAAACTAAAAGTATCCTGAGTTCTTAACAGTTATGCCAAAAAGTATGATAACTTTCCCTTGCTAACCCTCCTGCAGTTTTCTCCTAACTCAAAACACTCAAGAAAGGGTGTGCATCATTACCAGTATGGGAAAATTAGATTGCTTCCCTCAGAGCAAATTATTCACCCTTTCATCTGCTTGTCCTTACACCATGTACTGACTTCTTTGCCAGTACTCAGGCTGCTCCTCATTCAATCACCCCAAATGGGAGATCTGCAGGCTCTGCTTGCACACCTGGAGCTGTCCCCCAAGACACCCACTGGAGTGGAAAGAGCTGTAACCTTTAGTCTCAAGAGACTTTTTGCCTGCAGAGCAACCAGACCAGCAGTTCCTCCAACTTTCTAGCAAAGGATAACTGAACCTCTAGACAAAACAGAGGCACCTTCAACATCTCCCCTTTCCTGATGAAATTACTCCTCTCTTGCAATTACAATTAAGAAAGTACATTTTATACATCTTCTCAAAAACAGACAACCATGTATCATCATTTACACATGCCTTCGAAATTCCTCATTGTGATTATTACTGGGCACCATGCAGAAACTCACATGCCAGCCATGCTACAGTCTGTCTTCCTTGACATAATTAGTTCATAGGTACCTTTTTATGGAATCTCACAGCATTGCTTAAAATGTGCGATTTGTCTGTTACTTTCAACCAAAAGATTTAAGGGGTCAAAAGCATTTCCAGCCTATTTCAGATTAAGCCAGTTTGGCCCACTGCTCTTCCTGTAACAAAGGCTAGCACCAGGTTCTCTAAAGGAACGTGCAAGTTCCTCATGATAGACAGGAGGCAATTTGCTTTAAATAAAAATTTCTTCCTGTAATAAACAGCAACAAGCTCAGACCTTGAGCCATAAGGTTCAAGGAGTTTCAAATATGCTTTGACAGCAATTCAAAATTAGGATAGTATAGTCACGAATCTTCAAGTTTTCGGAAGTTAAGAAGAAGTTTAGAAAAAAAGATTAATTCCTTTAATCTTAAATTTCTCCTTCTGAAATTCTTGTCCTACAGCTTTGCTCAGAGCAACAGGATGGAAGGATCCTTTCAGCACCCACAGCAGAGCAAGCAGAGTGCTTCTGTCCAAGAAGTAACCTTTCACACCAAGGTGCATTGCTGAGAACAAACCGCATGGGTAAAAAGCCTTCAAAGTATGTTGACTAAAGGAACACAGCTCAGAAAGTGTCTGATACACCAATCTTGCTGCAAAAAAATTAATGAATAAATCAAAACACCATGAGCTGAGAGTGGCAAGAGACAGTTTTCTCCTCTTGCAGGATTTGTTTAGTTTGGGGATTTTTGTTCTAAAGACAAGTTACTCAAAGTTTTAGTCAGCAACTCCAGCAAGTTACTGGCTGCCAGATTTGCTATTCCTTAAGGATAGCAAGAACAGCTGAGAAGACTTCCCTCCTGGAAACTAATTACCAAAATTATAATATTCAGATTACATTATCTCCATTATTTCATTAAAAATGAGGAGTGAGGATAGGAGTAGCACTGCTGCAAAGCATATCATAAAACACTGACAGCTGCAGCTGCATCCCATTTCAGTGAGTTTCAAGACAGCTGTTACAAAGAAAAGGAAGACAAAGGACAGAAACTTTTACCAGAAGTGCTCCCCACTTCCATCAGTAGGTCTTTTAAATACCACTTCTAGGGAGAAGCAAACCAGTGAAATAAAGGGGAGTGGGGAAAATCTCACAGTCTGGAAACAAACCCAGAAATGTAGACCCCACAGCAGACTAGAGGCAGTGAAACACTAGGAAGTTTTTCGTATCATAATAGTCCATGCTATTTCTTACCTATTTTAATACCATGGCTGGCTCCACAGCCACACCGTGTTATGTTCCTCTGAACAAAAAGGAGGAGCTGACATTTGATGTTTACATACTAAGGCAGGAACTCAGGGTGTGGGAACATGACACTATTCAGCCATTTTTCAGATCTGTATAGATTAGGAAAAAGCATACAATTACATCTTATTTTTAATTCTTCACCAGTTATGAGTTAATTATTTGATTTCTGCTTAAAGAAAATGGCCAAGAAAATTTTCTCTTTCTCTGCCTGATGCTGGAAAATCTATTCAAGACTGAGGTATTTAAATTAAAACATTGAGGTTTATGAGCTCTTTTTTTTTTTTTTTCCCTACTGCCTTATCATTGCAGAGTGGCATGAGTATTCTCAAAGTTTACTGCTTCAAAAGCTTAAGGAACAATCTCAGTTATGTTTATTCCTAAGTGTTGCATAATACCATTATTAGCATTTTATTTCAACTCATGACTCATGGATATTCATTCTGAAAAACTATAAAGGAAAACGACTACGAATCATGCAGTGAGAGACCAGGGCATAATGAAAATGAGGATGGAAATCAATAAAGAGAAAAAGAACTAGAGCAATGGGACCTGGACCATATCAGAGACCATAATTCACTGGTGACTAACTTGGAGTGAATGCTAACGACTGAATGCTGGCTGGAACACCTGTGATCAAAACCTACCTGACACAGCACAGAGCTCAAAAGGCAAATCCATTTCTGAAGCTATTGTAATTAGAGCTTAGCAGTGTCACCATTTTTGTTCCCTTCTTAAAAAGGAAAAAAGGGGAAAAAGAAAATAAGAAAATAGTCTTAAAGCTATTACTTTCTGTAAATGCTTAGTAACAACTTCACAATGTACCACAGTGCATCCACTTTTCCAAATTCCCATTGAAATGAAAGTTCGTTTGCTCTTGCTTACATTCCCTCAAGGCCAGGATCTGAGCATGGCATTGCAGGCACACGAATGGGAAGAGGTTAAGTGATTCCAGGACAGCACACATTATTTAATAACATGAAGGCAGGCGAGATAACATCTGATATTTGAAAGAAACAATGAAAGGAAGTCAGCTGAAAGCCTCCCAGTTTTCCCTGCTGACAACAACTGTGCTCAAAGTCAAGCCTAACAAAAAGGCGCCAACAGGGGAATTACTAGGGTAGAATGAAAGAGATAAAACCCAGACCCCAGGGAGAATAAAGGCATTTTCAAACACAGACCACTACAAATCTGAATTTATAGAGCTGTCCCTCCAAGTGATGGGGAGCACTATCAGGGAAGTAGGGGAAGAGAATGGCATGTCACCTCAGCAGCACAACAAACCAGGAACACAAAAGTACAGGCAGCAAGGACAAAATCCCAAATTGGTAGATTAATATGTTTCACTGCCCAGTGAACGTGTCCTGTTCATCCCCAGTCAATTGCCAAGAAAAAGTAATAAACCACTCTCCTCTTGGGTGTGTGAGTGAGTGACAGTGTCTTTCCTTCCACTATACTCACCACTAAGTTCTTTGTAGGTGGTTTTACAACACGTTTAGGAGACAGACAACTGTAGCTTTCTGCTTATGAATGGAGCAGTAAAATGTAGAAAGAAAATGCTGTGTGTCACCAGTTCTCTTTTTAAAACTGTGATGAGTTAACTTGAGCAAGTAAAGTGTCTGAAGTGGCATCAACGACTTACTCAAACTATTAAAGTGGAATACCTGCATTTTTTTGGCCAAAACACTGCATAATTTAGAGATGGGGTTTTAATTTGTGTGTTTTTTGTAATATTCACTTGCTTTAAAGGGAATTTATCTAACAGTAACAATTCAGTTTTGGAAAAAAGAAATTGGACTAATCTTTGCCACATACAATTAAGTACCCTTCCCCACCACCAGGAGGGGTTGAGCTACAGATATTTAGAAGCTCAGAACGCGCCTTTCTCTTTTAAATCAGGAGTAAACTTTATCTTTTATCCTGTAAAAGCTGCTTAAGAAGATTTCAGTACATACTGCATTGGTAATTCCTGTATCTATCCAAAAGCAAGAGAATATGATTCCTGATCTCCATCTCTCCCACTGTCACAGTGAAAAAAAGAAAAGGTACAGTGATTTGGAACATGCCAGAGGAAGAGAGGTGACAAACTTCCATAGCTATTGCAGAGGTGTTTCTGCTATTCTTGAGATGCAATTTTGTTTCCAAACTTCAGACAAAAATAAACTTTCAATATTTCTATTGTTTGAAGAATTATAGCAGAGGACCAACAGTTAGCTATCTTTCATGTTTTGTGCAGAGGGCATAACAATGAAGGACCGAAGCATATAGCATTTAGAGCATTCAGAGGGAGAAATTGAGCTTATTCCTTCCTTCAGCTCTCAGCTCCGCATTCGTTCACTGAAACTACTGAGATATGTTGACAAGGTGCCTCTTTTCCATTTTCTAAAGCTTCTCTCTGGTGCAAAGGATCAGACAACACAATCTTGAACCAAAAGGAAAGACACACATGCCCTCCTGTAAAATACAATATAGTTGAGGAGTGTGAGAAGTGGAAGAGAGTTGTAGTGAAAGAGGTCTGCTCAACTTTGTGCAAGTAAGCTTCACAGGAACAAGAACCACAGTTTCCAAGTGATTCACTTGATCCCTAGCACAAGTGCAAGTACTGTTCCCAAGAAGTACAGAAATAATTACTGATCTTCAGAATAATTCAAAGTATGTTCTTTGTACCAGTTTTTTAAAAAATTGTAACTACCTAGAAGTGTTGAGTAGGAGTAAGGCAGACAGGCCAAGGCTCCTTGCAACTCTCCAGAGCTGGGAGATGCCAGACTCTCCCCACCACTCTATTAAAGGCAGGATAAAAGATGAAGTACACCCAGAAGTCACACATTTTTGTGCCTACTTCAATGACAAAGTTGTAGTGTCAAAGGAAGCAGGAATCCATGTGTTTTGTTGCATAGAAAACCAATGTGTATACATGTCAGCAGGTTTGAAAATAAAGACACTGGCCCTAGTATACTGGATAATATTTTAGAGGGGAGAATTACCTGTTGCTGCATTATGCTGCAGCATAATTGCACCATTATATATATTGTCTGCTACAAGTATTCAAGCCATATGCAAAAGCACAGTAAAAATTCACAAGTTGTGTGACTTTGTTTAGAGAAATCAGCATGTCCTGACCATTTAACCTCCTAAGGTCAATGAAAAGCTCGACTCAACAGATGTTTGTTAAACTCTGGTCTGCAGCTTGCCAAATGTGGCCAGGGCAGAATGCCAGAAACTTAGAACTTCAGAAGCTTATTGGACAACTTGGAGCTCAGGACTTTTGATAGCAATTGGGCTAAAAACAAATTAAAAGGAAGGCACACAGTAACGTTGCAACTGAATGCATATGAATTGTGCTATGCATCTGTCTTTGTTCTTTATCACTGCAGCACTTAATTATTTTTGAGAGCTTGCTGATATGCATGGTTATTGAACATTAATCCAGTCTCAGAGGTTTGTATTTTGTCAAAATTATCTTTTCAGCCTGGAAACTGAGAAGTAATCATTTATTCTCTATGTCAAGGAATTAAGAGGATTTAGCCAGTTCAGTCATCTAGACTGAAGAGCTGAGAAATGTGAATGAGGCAGCATGAGAGTCTGAAACTTGTCCAGCATTCCCCGAAGAAACTTCTTTCCCAAAGGAGGGCAGCAGGTCTCTTTTCAGAGAAGCATACACTCCTCAGGTAAAAGATTAAACTAAGGTTTGAATCAGGGTAACAGGGCAATGTCTAACCCAGAATAGGGAAGATTTGTCATACAAAGTCAGAGATTGGCCATAATTATTTAAAAGATTATAAAATCAAGTAATCAGTTTCCTTTTTGTTCTTGTTTCCTGGCTAAAAGAATGCTGTAGATCTTATCTAGATAATGGTTAAGCAGCTGAGATACTGCCACAAAGGGGAAAAAAAAAAAAAAAAGTCCACAAAACTGTGAGGTTAAGTGTTGAAAGAAACGGTAGGCCTCTGGAAAGGTAGCTGCAAAGTTCTTGAGGGTGCACCTGCAAATGAAACAGAAATGCAACATTTCTGTATTTGTTATTACAAAGAGAACAGGAAAACGGCATTGTAATCTGATTTTGAAGGCTAATACTGTAATTCAAGTTTGGGATGCACCAGCACACTGAGTGGATGAGAAAACTGTACTGGAAAGTACAACCAGCATGAGAGCTGCAGTAACAGAAATGGGGTGAAATTCAGCAACCCACACTTGAGGCCAGGACTCACAAGGACTTCTGCAAGATTTTTCTTCCCAGCTGCTCTGAGCTGATGCACTGCCTCAGCACACCCCAGGCACTGTTCTAACGTCAAAGGAGGATGAATTAATTCCAGCTGCAAAACATACAGAGAAAGGCCATTAGGATAATCAGAGAAGGAGAGAGACTACTGCCTCAGGGATGCTTGAAAGCCTGGATTGTTTTGTATCGCCGAAAGAAACATCACCCTCTATTAAAACCTTCAGGGAGGAAAAGCTGTTGTTTTAACTGAAGGGCAGAACTGATAGAACAGCAAGTAGGTATAAAACAAATTGCAGATGCATTCAGTCGGAAAACAGGAGCCTCACAACTATTACGGTAATGAAAAACAGTGGGGACACCAACTAACTGAAGTTTTACCTGCTTATAGAAAGAGACAACAGGTCTCCTTTACAGACATTAGAGTGCCTCTGCCTAGGTGCTCCCTTTCTATTTGGAGTAAAACTATGATACACAGTAACTTGTTTGTGTTGAAGACATTCACCAGCTTTGCAATACTTTTGCAAGAGAAGATATCCATGCCACAGCAAAGCAACACTTCCATTCAGTCACAATATATACTAGGGTGCTTACTACGTTCACCTGGGGCACAGTAGCTTTGTTAGCCTAACTTACTAAACCTTTTTGCTTAAAGCAAAGCATTTAATGGAACAAGCATCAATAAAGGCAGAGCTGTTTAGCAGTAGAGATGCTATTTCCTGGTAACTGCTTTGTCATTCATAAATAATCTTCTGAACTGGCAGGCACGTAAAATACCTGTTTTAACACAAGAACTAAAAAGGATAAACCAACAGATATCCAACTTGTGCCACCTTTCAGAAAAAGCCCTTACTTTGCTTCACTAAGTTGCATGCACACAATCTGCAAACACATATATGAAACTATTCAGAAGTTAGTGCATCAGAAGTTAGTGCAGTCTGTCCCTCAGCCTATGTCAAAGCATCCAGAAGTTTATGAATCCTCCTAAAAAATAAAAATCTCCTGCATTATATGTCATTTCCTCCTTAAAACAGTATCAGTTTAGTCCATTCTGGTCTTTCTCACTCTTCTGCATTCGTTGTACAACTTTACTTGCTATAGAAAAAAAACAAATTACTTTAATGTTTAATTTGGCTTAAAATTATTAATTTTAAATTAGAAGGCAATTTACAAGCAATTTGATACAGTTTTACAGTTTGGATAGTACCATCAATTCTGGGTTTTTACTTACTCATATGAATGCCTGTACTAAATAAATATTCCCTGACATCTGCCTTAAACACACAAATCTCCTCGCTATCCAAGGATGGGTTCATTCAATTGAGAAAACAATCTAGTTTCTCATTCAGAGTCCTTGACTTTTTTTGAAGGAAAAGGTTAGAGGTTACCTATCTTCTTCTGATGCTATTATGCAGTTCTGTCCATTTTCCAGGTTCTTCAGCATTACAGATTGAAATGGATTTGCATCACTGACCATCCGTACTGCTCAGAGCTTCAACATCTCACACCTCTCAGTCTACATGTCACTCCAGCTATTATAATCAGTATGCATTATCCCACTGAGGCAGTGTGAGTCTGGTCACTGATACAAATAAGCTTTTCCCCGCTAACTACATCACTATTAAAAATAAAATGGGCCAACTTCTTTTTTTCTTTTTTAACCCGGAGAGTGGCTTATGAGAGCTGTGCCAGTTGCTCTGTAGTCTCACTGAAGTCAGGGTGAGAAAAAGGTAAGACCTATCTCCACAGCATATTTCATAAGCAGGTTCTATTGAAGTCATACATTAAAAAAATTGAAGGAGCATTTGATATTAAAATGGAAATGCTATTCCTATTCTACTTGTTATTTTGCCCCCATTAATCCCTACCCCAGCACTAGAAAGCATAAGCACAGCCACCTCCTGCAAATCAGTTCAGGTCTATATGTGGGATTAGATTCAGTGGATGGGTCAGGGTGTCACAATATTTTCCAAGGGCACTTTATTTGCTGTCTGAAGATCCTCTTGAAAATGATTTCTCAGTCATGAATTATGCATTCTATTTCTCATAATCTGTTATTTTAATTAGTATCCCATGCAGCTTAGCTGAGGATCCCATACTTTTAGTAATTAGGGGCAGTTTGTTGGCCCTAATTAACTTCAGGCATAGCAAGCCTCAGTTACTTCAGCTGTTTTTTTGTTTGTATTGCATTTTCTGTCCTGCTTTACTGGTTCAGAAAGAAGACTGCCCTTTTGTGCTCTTTATCTCATTTAGGTTCCATCTGTCTTTTTTGACTCTGTGTTAGTTGTGGTATTTTACACTTCTCTGACTCTCTCTGAAGTCGTATCTACAGTGTGACATCAGAAAAGTGCATCTGTACAATGAAGTACTTCATACTGAAGACCTAACAGCCACCCTAAATGTATTTTAGGAGACTTGACCCCAGACCAGTTGTAGGGCCTTAACTGTGCTGCCAGCTAGTACCTTCTGGTTTACCTTTGCCCACACATGTCACATTCATGCAGTTCAAAGCAAAACTCTGCAAGTGTTGCAGAGTTGGTGACACACATGCTGATGTTGTCACTGATTAAGTGTGTTACCTTTGGGGATGGCCTTACTCTGTAAGAGTCTCAGCTATTTCAGCAGATCATACTTCTGCAGCTACTGGACAGTAACCATGACCATTGCACATCTGCCCAACACCATCAGGCATGAATTAGCAAAATACAGCAGTCAGGTTTAGAAACAGGTTTTATAATATGGGAAGAACTCTGCCAGCCTGTGTACTGTCCCCTGTGTGCTGCTCTGCATAATTAAGTGCATTTGTAGCGGACACAGCCTGTAAGGCTGCAAGAAGGTCACATATGGAGTCGTTAGACAGTTTACTGATTTTATCATACCTCTGTGACCTCTCAAGGCCCATTTCAGCCTGACTTCTAACAACTGTAGTTAGCAAATTCATGTGTTAATAATCTGTTTGAGTTTAAGTATCCAAAACACATAAAATAGGTAGCAGTTTAGAAAAAACCTGAATATTCTTGTTGCCATTTTAAAGAAATAATACTTCTAATCCGTACATTATGCTTTTCAACTACAGACAGCAAGTTGTGTTAAAGTAGCTGAAAGACTGTTGTAATGCAGGTGCTCCAATGCAGCTTTGAAGAAAAGCCAAGCAAAGACCACTGATCATTCTCGGACCTGTTCAGTGCATCACTGTCCTCCTGGCAATTTACAAAGTAAAGAGGTCTTAAAAATTCTCCACCCTAGCCTATGGGGAGTGGGGCAAAGAGCAGACAAACAAAACTTCATCTTGCTGTAACAGCAGTCCCATAAGGTACTAACCAATCCCTCCTGGAAGGGGCTGAAAATTCCTCTGCCGTTTAATGACACTGTAGGAAGGGAGTCAGAAGGGAACTGATTGCTAAAATTATTTAATATCAGTTCTATATAAAACAACTACGCTATTTCTTTTCTTTGCTTAGGCTCCATCCATAAGGAGATCAAAACAAAAACATTTTTAAAATCTGGTAAATATTAATATTTTAACACTAATGCATATTTGATGTATTAAGCAGTTGGAATGGTGAAACATTCATAGAACACTTTTGAACAAGAAACAGCTGCCAGTGCCTTGCTACAAGGCCTCAGAATACATAATTAAGAAATAAACGAAGGAACGTATGAGCAATAGATGCAAACTGTGGATGCTCCCCAGCAAAAGCTAGCAAGATAAATACCTGGCACAGACTGCCTGGACGTAGTTGGTTTGTTGTGTTGTTTTTGTTTTTTTTTAAAAAAAAAAGAAAACTAAATAATTCATTGTAAGAAAAACCTAAAGACATAGAACAACTTTAACCTTTTGCAGAAAAAAAAAAATATTTGGGACCATGAAAACGTTTTTTTCCTAATTCACCATATCCTACCACTCTGATTTTCATGGACTCCAACTTCTGAGCACCAAATTTCTCACCAAGCCTTTGCCCTTCCTATTCTGTATTACACTGACATGGATGTTGAAAATTACTAACTTTTTTCCAGCTTCATCATTATTTCTTCCTAGCCCGGTATCTTTCTTGCAAACTCTTATCCTGAAGATACTCCTCCTTCATTTCTGTTTCATACTGAAAAGCTTAAGTCACAACCAGCACATTTCATTCCTGTTAATTTTGTCAGTGTCCTTGATGAACACTTCCCTCCACTCCAAAATTGACTCAGTTCCATGTACTTTCTCAAGACATTCAACTCAGCCCATGAAACTCTTCATCACTTTTCCTTTTCTCCCCACATCTTTGCATCATTTCTTTGGACATCTCATTTACATACTCTCTGAGGTTTGCCCTTTCTTCCACATCCTTGTCTACGGTCCAAAGACGTCCATGCAAAGTACTATCCTAAGGATTATATTTCTGTGTGCCTATAGTATCACTGGAGTATCCCTCCAGCACTTTCATTAAACAGAAGCTGCTGGCCTCTATTTCCAAAACCCCACAGCCAAGACATTTGAATGTAAATGAATAATGAATGCACGACAGAAAAATGGAAACAGCGCTGGAGGAAAATTTTTGTATCATCACCTTCTCATCTTGTAATTTTTCTTCAACAGGTCATATAGTTAAAGAACTATCCACTGTAGCTCTGTCCATTCTTCACAATACTGTTAATTAATGTTCTTCCTCTTCCTGACAGGAAAAACACTCAAAAACATTCTTAAACTTACACATACAAGTAATCACACTTGAAGAGAAGCATATGCTTTATCTCGTCGCCGCAAAATAAATAGGAACCAGAAATAAATTCTTCTGGGCAAGTACCATCAACTTCTAGAGAATTTTAAACAAAAAAAGGGAAAGCCTTCAACACTTACGGCAGTGAAAATAACCTTCAAAATGCAAACCTAAGCTGATGCAGCCTGGTACCCACATGCAAACACTCTGCCTCTCCTGCTGCTCAGTTTCCCCCACACAGCAACAAACTGAAAGCTGCCTTTTCACAGCTGCTATTCTGAAACCTGTGGGACTCAGATGCACACACAAGAGCTGGGCTGCTTTCAATTCGGTGACAGCACTTCTAGGCAGAAGGAGGCATTGGAGACAGGCACTAGGCAAACGGAAGAGAAGTTCAGGAAATGCTGTGCCTCCCCCTGTCACCTTTCCTCAATCGCAATAGCTAAAAAACAAGAAGTCTGAGTACCAGACAAGCCACAACCATCAGCAGGCAACAAAAGGAGTAAGTTGGAAAGAAATACAGAAGGCTTATTTGCAGACACTGCCAAAAAAGCTATGTGAAAAGAGAGTTAAAGATTAAAAAGTTTCAAAACCTTAGAGGCTGGCATCCAGTTCAGACAGAGTAGTGTACTAACTGGGGCTACACACAAAAAAGGAATGAGGATAACAGGAAAGTAGAATGTAAATACAGAGTTACACTAAAAAAAGCAAAAAAATATATAGGTAAAGCAACTTCAGGATTGTATTCACTAATATAAAAAATAAATGGTTCAAAGACAGAAAGAGAAAAAAAGAGTCTTATAAGCAGCATGCAAATGGAGAAGTGACTAGTTAGAAGTGTCCCCAGACATGAACTGGTGACAACAGGTGTGCATGGGGGAGAAATGGGGGAAGGGTAAATTTGCTTTCATAGAAATACATAATTCAGTGAATAGTTAACTAGCAACCAACAAGTATTTTCTGCTGTAGCAATATTCTACAGTTAAAGGGAGTATATCATACAAAGAATATTTTCACCTGCTTTTTCATCCATGGCAGCAATGTTTCTCAGATGGTATCAGAGAAAGGTATAAGGACAAGATGTACTGTTTTTGTATTTCTGCTTCTCTATAACCAATCACTAATGGTTCCAATACCCAAAATAAAATGTGAGAATAACAACTGCCTACAAAGGGCAGGAAACCAAAGGCAGGCCAACCAGCCAATGCTCCCATACTGTTCCTGCAGAGATGGTGACAGTCAACTGATTCTTCTTACTGTCAGTTCCCCTATGGAAAATAAAATAAGTTGTCTTCCTCAAGCCTTTCAAATGGGTTATTTGCCAATTTAGTTAACACACTTGTCAAACTCTGTGGGTGACAGAAAGAAACAAATAAATAGAGGTCACTCATTAAGAAATATAAATTTAAAATTTACCCCTCAAACAACAATATTTTAAAAATAATCAAGTTTCAAAGGCAAGTATACATAAAAAAGGAAAAAGAAGACACTGATGAATTCTTCAGCACAGTAAACTAGGTTTGCAGACTATCCGTATGTGCCCATTTCACCACACAGCTGTTTGCCAAAGACTTGTTTTCCCAAGCCATTGCCCAGCCACAGTGACCAAAGAAGAGCAGGCCAGCAGAACGCTTTAACATTAAAACAAAACTGGACTGTCATTTCTGAAGTGGTGTTTGTAACTCATCACCTGGTTCTCTAATCACCTTTCAGTATTTTTTCAGCCACAGTTGACTCAATTGCCCATTGTGAGCAACTTTTCTACTGCTGGCAAGAACAACTTCCACAAAAAGCAAGTTCTGACTATGACACAAAGATCTGTTTGCCAAAAATCTTGTCTCTACATGTATAGAGCTGTGTAGGCCAGCATCTGAACTGGCTTTGACAGAATTTACCAAAATACTCTATGCTAACTTGATTGAAACAAAATACACGTGGCTTACAGCATCACGAGAAGGTGTTATCAAGGTGTTCGAGATGCAGAAAAAACAAAGAGGCAAATAAATCTGATTTAAGTCGACTTTCTGAAACACTTGACAAACAATTTTAAATTTTAAAGGAAATGTTGAAGGTAGGAATGGAAGATGTCTTCCTAGAAAGCTCTTTAGCAGAATTTTAACCAGATGGCCAAGTTTTATAGTTTCCTCTAAGATGCGTCTAGAGGTTCTGACAAGAAATGGTTTTGGATGTACTCTGCTTGCCACCATCAGCAGCAGGGAAAAAAACGACCTTATGAGCCTCAGAAGCCAAGAGACAGTTTTCTTTTCCCAGAATATGCTCAGTGCTCATCAATACGTGGACACTCATCACAAGCTCAAAAGCAAGGATAACTGCGACTTGGGGCAGGAGAAATAAAGACACTGAGAATAAAACTGTGATCCAGAGAATGAAGTCTATCCCCATAACCAATATTTTCCTGATAAAGTTACACATACCATCACAAACCTTCTCTGTGAGATATGAAATCCAAGAAACAGGAAAGAACAAACTAATGGAGTTCAGATAAACATAAATGACTGAATTGTACCACTCCTTCTTTCGTGAATTAAATAGAAATAAATGGGGTTTTATACACTCATTAATAAGCAGGTGTAGAGAAGATAAGAAATAGAAGGAACACAGGCCACTATGTATTCAGGAAGCAAACTCATTTAGTTATGATTTCTAAACAGCCAGCTCAATTCTGCTACTTATCACCTATGAAAGCAAGACTTGAATTTTTAGCTTTGATGTACTAAGCCTTTCGTGCATTAGGAAATCCTGTTTAGCATAGGAGTGTTACTTCCCTCCCAGTCTTTGGTTTCTACTGTGTGACCACTTGATTACTAGAGTAAATATTTAAATGTTGAGGAAGAAACAAACTGGAAGAACACTTTTTTTTTTTTAGTTAACTGTAGCACTCCATTGTCTCTTCCTTCCTCAGGAGCTTTAACCCTGATTCATCTCTCAGATACAGAACGCACCTTGGCACACAGTACCTGGAAAACAGCAAGTATGTACATACAAATGTACAACTGATTAACCAGGATCATCATCTAATCACTGACTGCATTCACAAACACTACCTTCCCTAGACAGAAAACAGTCCCCCTGGGGATGCATTTCTTTTCACCACCTAAAGCCCATTCTGAGGACAAATTCAGTCTGTTGGTTTGAGATTCAGTTTAGCTGGAATGGGAAAAGTGAAGAAGAATGAAGGAAAAGAAGAAGAAAAAAGAGAAATGGGATTATCTGGCTATTCTCTTTTTCCTGGACTAGAAAGGAAGAGAAGGTGAGAGGCAGAAAAGAAAGGATGCTGAAATACAGTCCAGAGGACTCATTAAAAAAAAGTGTAAGCTACAAAAAAGTGACAAGGTCTCTTTAAAACAGGGACAGACAAACCTTGCTTGATAAAGGCATGACATGTAACACATTGATGCACCAGTATGTTTGGGAAATAAATGGCCAAATGTCCATAAATATTAATTGAAAATATGTTACTAAGTACATATTAGTTGTGCTTTGTAGAACTACCTTTGTCAGGATCTGCTACCCCTAGACCACCTTGAAAAATCATGCCATTCTTCAGTTCTACATGCCAAATATTAGCCTATTCTTCCTTCTCTACCACCAACCTACCAGTAACCAAAGACAGGATCTAATAGTAGGTCTCCAACTAACTCTGAACAACTATTCTACCACAGATTAGAAAAGAGATGCAGCCAGATTATAAAAGTATGTGTTTCAGCAAATTCTGGGCTAAATTACATTGAATTTGGCATTAAAAACAAGTTAGCAGAGTTGATGGACTCTGGTGAGTTATTATAGTTCTTTGGGTTTGTTTTTAAGTTTGATTTATTTTTTTCAATTAATCTTATCTATCACAATACAGCTGAGATAATTTTACTTGGTGAGAAAAAACAAGGATGAGAAAGGACAAGAGACTGAAACACTGCCCACATTTAAAATTACTTACATTGACCAGTATAACTTGATCCATTAAGTATGATGGTTTTAAGATACTGTATGGTACATTTTAATCTGATACTGAAGTGAGAACAGAGGAAGCCAATCATATTGCAACCCATTTCCTTACTGATATTACAGTGCAATTGAGGCTATTTGATATGTGAATTCCATCTCATTCCCTTACTGGATAATATGTTCCACATTAAAAAAGAAGCAAACTGCATTCTGCAATATTTGCTCAGCAATATGCCAAATGAACTTGCAGGAAGAACAAATTACTTCTGCTCTGAGGCAGGGTGGATACTATTCTTAGGTTATCAGAAGGACTGCTGGTGTAAGAGCTTTATTAAGAATCTGCAACCAGAGACAGGCAGGCTGGGTTGGAAGCTGGAACCACAGAGCATCATAGGTTTTGATTCAAAACCATACCTTGGATCACTTATCCACTGATGATGGAAGGCTGTGCAGTAATTAATGGCTCATGTTAAGTAACACAGGTAGGGAATCTCAGGCCAGGTCACAATGGATGGCCAGCCACATTACAGAAGTCAGATGTGAGGCAAAAGAACAAGAGATTAAGGGACAACCCACATCTGTATCATATCTTGGCAGTGAGAAAATTCATTCAGAAAATTAGACAGACTTAATGGAATATGAGTCCAACTGTCAAACATCCAAAAGTGTGTTACTGCAGGACACAGTTTAAGACAGGTGGCTGCACTCTCATTCCCAAGGCTGACACAAGACCACTGTTCAGCATAAAGTGCAAAAATTACAGCATAGAAGAGGGCTCCTTCATATGGCTCTTGGCCATCCTGAACTAAGAAAGCAGGTTTTCTGAACTCTTGAAACTCAGGGCCAGTTCTGCTACCCTATACTCAGTAATTCACTGGGTAACATATCAAATTGTTCAGTAAGAGGAAGGATGTTTCTGTTCTTTGCTCAGATGTTAAATCCACAACTGTTGTATTTCTGTATTTGCTGCACACCAGTAATATTTTTTGCATACATCTTATTAATAAAAATAGTTAAATCTGTAGTTATTTTTAAAATGCAGTTCCTATGCAGTGAGCACTTCTAAATGTTCAGTATCTTCTGCAGTTTATGGTCACAAGTTGTAACTTGGAAGATGATTTGGAAAACGTAATCAAGAAGTGGGCAATGCAGCACTGGAGCAGGTCACACTGATGGGTTGTGGGATCTGATCTCTGAAGGCTTTTGAGTCTCCTGCTTGAACCTAGACTAATATCTACACTACAGGACAGCTTTGGCTTTGTCTAACGGAAGGTCACACTTAGATGACCTCCAGATGCCCCTTCAAAATACCATTTCTATGACAACTCTGTTGTGGGGTGGGTAGTCCTCAGTGGGATGGCAAAACTTCAACTTTTTCTTCAAAATTTTCTTCAACTTCCTGCTTAAAAGATGTTTTTCTACTGGCTTCAGTTTAAATGCCCAATAGTTAATAAAAGCAGAATGTTCTTCCAGCAATAATCTTGTTACTGCCATGTTAACTTGTCAGTGAATTCACTAAGCACAAATTACAAGCATAATTCTGACACCCCAAAACATTCAGTATTGGATTTTACAAAACCTTACAGACATGGAAGTACCAAAATCATAAAGAGTCAAGCGGAACTGAATGTCTTCCATCTGGAAAGTAATGGGGGGGGTGTTGGTGCTTTTTGTTGTGGTTTGTTGTTTTTTTTCTGTTTTGATTTGTGTTGGTTTGTTTGTCTTAAATAACTGAAATTTTAAAAAAAAAAAAGCCCAAAAAACATTTTAGAGCAAACATTTCAACAACTGAGCTTCTGAAGTGCTTACTTGGAAGGGCAGTGCCTTGTTTCAAAACTTTAGGTATTCTACCTATACATATTGCTCAAATGTAACAGAGAACAAGCTCCATTACAGCACAAATTACACATTACCACATACCTGCCGATTCTCAAGGGCTTGTCTCTGATACACAAGACACCGAGGATAACTCTGGTCAGCCTTCACTAGAAGACATTTCTCATCACAAACGTGCATGTTAATTGTTTCTCCGTTCAAAGAGACCGCACTTAATAATCAATGAAACACAATCGTCTTCTCGTTCACCTCTGTAGTCTGCCTAAATTCGCCCGCGTCGGGTCCAGATGGTCAGAATACGATTTGCAGGAGGCACCTCCGGGAGGTTTAACTCCATCCATCGCACGCTGCCGAGAAGCAGAAACATCTCCCACCGCACAGAAGGCCCTCAGGGTCGCACCCTGCGCACTTCTCTGCCGCGCACGGACACTTTCAAGCGCAGCTTTGAAAACTTACAAGTGCTTACCCCTGCTGAGTGACGGACGCCCGGGCAAAGGGGCTGTTTTGCAGAAGCCGCGCAGCTCGGCAACCCCCGCCCCACATCCCGCCCG
>NW_009954407.1:4605342-4645258 GCF_000747805.2 Chaetura pelagica
GACGCCTTGCTCAGCCACACGGAGGACGCCGTGCTGGGAGCGGAGAGCTCTTGGCTGTGTCCTCGGCTCGCTACCGACCCCCAGCTCGCTGGCATCCCCTACTAGATAATGCGGGGAAAAAACGAGAGGCATCTCAAAATCCCCCAGAAAGAGAAACCGCAGAGACCGTGCCGCTCCGAGGTGGGAGCGAGCTGGTGCTGAAGCCTGCATTCCTCTCGCAGGACACCTCTGCTGGGAGGGAGCCCCCGCCACAAACAGAGAGTTCACATCTCTCTGAAAGCGTCGTGCCAGGCTACCTGCCGATCTAGGCAGGTTCATAGTCACAATAGTTACCTTCACAGTTAGGGCTCTGAAAAGCATAGGACTGGAAAGCCATCACTCCTAAAATAAAATTAAAAAAAGCTCCACCATGTGAAGGCTAAATTTCTGGAATCCAATAAGGGCACTGTGAGAAGATAGCCCTGGGGAGAGAAAGCACATCAGATTTCACCTGGATCAATAAGGCCTTGTTTTGTGCCCAACACACCCGTGCATGGTGATGCTGGTATAAGGGAGACGTTGGGAACAACTGAATGGGGAAGGATCGAAAGTCAAGAGGACAAAGGCTGGAGGATGGAGTGGGTCACAGAAAGACAGTGCCCCTGTGTGCTGCTTTAAAAGGATGGCAGCTGAGGCTCTGCCCACACAGCTCTTGGCCTCTGTTAACTAGCAATGCCAAGTTTTCAAAGGTCTAAAAGGAAACTCGACAAACGCAGGCGGCCTACTCTGTTCTCACTGTATGAGCTAGACTCATTAGTTTAGAGGTGGTGAAAGTCTCTAGTCCATTACCACTATTTTGAAGTGTCACATACTCCAGTGGAAGATTTAGAAAAGGACCTTTAAAGCCGGCCGTTATCTCCTGAGTGACCCAGCTTTCAGAGGGTGAAATTGTTCCTGCTGGGGGCAGCAGCTATATTAGCTCAGCATAAGCATCAGGAGTCTGGGTCCTGCCTCTGCATCTCTTCCAGAGGAATGAAGTAGAGCACTGGGGAGACACATGCTGACAAACACACTGGCTTTCTGGAAAGTTTGGATGCTAAGTGTGGCACTCATATAAATATAAGGGGGTTATTTATGTAGTTTGCTTGTGTCCTTAACAGTAGGCAAAATTTGTGACATGCAGAAAGAAAGTCCAGGAAAAGTATAATTGTACTTTTTTGAACATATTTGAACACATATTGAACACATATTTGAAAAAATATTGAACATATTTGGTCACATTTCCCTAGTCCAGGAATTGCAAAGGGCAGTTTTTGTGGGAACCACCATCAGCAATCTCAAGTCAGTACTTGCATTTCCAGTGTATCATTGCAAGTAGTGCTTGTCCCATAGTAGATAAGAGATATGAAGTACAATGTAAAAAATATGGAACTGGTTACTGTAAACTATTTTTTCACTAAGAGGAATACCACATCCACTCAGATTTGTGAGTGCCTTGTGCAATAACTTTTTCTTATTCTAATGGCTAATAAAAATAAAGCAACACTGTAAAACTTGCCACCAAAGATATGGAAAGTACCAATTGGGATATGAACTCTCTGAAACATCAAAACAGTAAATTCACAAACATTTTTAAATGCAGTGGCTCAATCCAGCAGTGTCATCTCACAACTTCTGCTGCATTAAGGCCAGGATCATGATGTTATCATACATAAGGCTACACAATTCTTAGAGAAAAGGTTATGCTTGTTCCTCTAGCTGCCTGCACCTTTTTGGAGAAGATATATTTCATGTTTCTTCATCCTTCGTAAGAGAATCACAGAGTTGTTGAGATTGGCAGGGAACTCCTGAGATCATCTAGTCCAGCTACCAGAGCAAGTTCACCTTGAGCACGTTGTCCAGTTTTGAGTCCAGGCAGCTTTTTTATATCTGCAAGGATGGAGACTCCTCATTCTCTCTGGGCAACCTATGACAGTGTTTGACCACTCTCACAATAGAAAAGCTTTTTCTTAGGTTTAAATGGAATAAATTTTCTGTATTTCATTTTATGCCCATTATTTCTTGTCCTTCCCTAGGTACCACTGAAAGGATTCTGGCTTTGTATTCATTATTCCCCTGCATTAGGTATTTATACACATTAATAAGACTCCCTTGAACCTTCTACAGGTTGAATGTCCTGGTTCTCTCAGCCTCTCCATGTAGCTCACATGCTCCAAGCCATTAATTACCTCCCTGAACTTTTGCTTGCTCCAGTATGTCAATGTCCCTCTCATACTGCAGACCACAGGACTGGACTCCAGGTGTGGCCTCACTAGTTCTGAGGAAGGAGAGTGCCCTGCTGTTGACAGTCATCCTAATGAAGCCCAGGAGATTGTTTGCCTTCATTGCTACAAGAGTGCATTGCCAGCTCATGTTGGGCTTGATGTCCACCAGGACATAAATCTTTCAGCAAAGGTGCTTTCCTGGCAGTAAGACCCCAGCCTGTACTGGTGTATGGGGTGTTTCATCCCAAGGTGCAGGACTTTGCACTTCCCTTTGTTGAACTTCATTTGATTACTGTTCGCTGTTTTCTCCAGCCTGTTGAGGTCTCTCTGTGCAGCCACACAACAAGCTGGTGTACCCACCACTCCTCCCAAGTCCCTGTTGTCTGCACGCCATCAGTGTGTGCTCTGTTCCATCACTGATGTCATTAATAGACATGTTAAATTGTATTGGTCACAGTATCAGTGCCTGGGTACACCACTACTGTCTGGCCTCCAGATTATCTTTGTGCCACTTACCACTACCCTCTGGGCCAGACAGTTCAGTCAGTTTTCAGTCCACTACCCATTTACCTAGCCTGCAGTCCACCAATTTGTCTTTGAGGATGTTATGGGAGACAGTGTTCAAAGCCTGGGTGAAGTCAAGATAAATTACATCTACTCTTTCCTCATCCACCATGCCAGTCATCTGGTCATAGAAGTCTAGCAGGCTGGTCAGGCATAATTTCCCCTCCATGCATGCATGCTGTCTACTCCCAGTCACTTTCTTGATTCAAACATATTTGGAAAGTTTCCAGGATTATGTGCTCTGTCACCTTCCCAGGGAGAAGGTGAGTTGTACTAGTCTGTAGTTCTTTTTTCTTACCTTTGGTAAGGATAGGAATGCTATTTGCTTTCTTCTGCCACAGAAAACATCCATTTTAAATGTCTTCCCTAGAGCTACATTCAAAGGACGTTTAGCAAGGCAGCAAGAGTCTTGTACTTTGCTTTCAGGCCTCATTGTTTCTCACTGTATCTTCTTATTTGGGGAAAAAGATCAAAACAGGAACAATTTAGATTTTGTTTTCTATCAAACCAGGCTCAAAATAGAATGTTTTCAAGTTGGTATTGGCTGCATTGATAAAATGAATTGACAATATCTATCAGAATATCTAACAGCTTAGGACAAACAGTCCTACCTAAGGCAACTGTTTTTAACACAACCCTATATTTGGTATTCTGTGTTTCCATTTTGTAAATCTGCTCTCATCTAACATTATTGGAGTTTTTGGTTCTGATCTCTTTGATTCTTGGTGCTATTTTTTTGTCTGGTACATTTAAATGTAGTGTATCTTCTTTTCCATTTTAAACATTTCTGCAAACCATGAAAGCTACCTCTCTAATGCCCTTTGTCTACTGATAATGCTAATACCATGCTAATACCACCAAACATTGGTGGTATCAGTCTTGTAACAACCAGTCAGAACTGAATTCCTCAGATGCTTGTGTTCAAAAGCTGCTCAACCAGTAAAGTACACAAATATCCATGTTGAATTTTTATATTCAAATACCTACATGCTTAAAATAACCAGCCACAACAATGAAAAGTCATTCATTAGTCCTCATTAGATGACCTAACCAAATCCATTTTATTTTTACTTTCTTTGTACTTTCTTTTTTTGCTTTGTTAAACCTTAGCACAGGTTTATTTACAGTTGCAGTCATTCAAATGCAATTTCTTTCTGCCTAGATATTTTGCCTAATGTAGTTTGCATAGCGTATTTATTTCAACAAAATGTTAAGTGGACTGTTCTTTTTTATATGGCAATGAAATGAGGATTTTGCTAGTAAAGCTTTCTGTCTAGGGAGTAAAAGAAACAGTAAAAATAGTAATGGTTTAAAACTGAGTTTTAAATTGATTGAAGATTTTTATTTCAAGATGCAGATAAAAAATTTTGCTATGTTTTCAAAACCTTAATTTGGGAAAACAGATGATTAAAAATAAGGTGTATGAAAGGATTTTTATGGTCAGTAAAGAATTCCTAGTATAAAATCAGTGCCTTGTAATTCAAGTATAAACTACCTTTTGCTCATAAAATTTGTTATTATTTTGAGGCTAATGAGTTTTAGCTTCATGCAGTGCATTGTCAGTTTAGTCTTTTCTTTTACTATTTTTCCATAACATTTTTTATTAATAAATCAAGTAATTAAGCAAGAATCTTACCTTATGTTGTCTGTAAGTAGGTTGCACCCAAAGCCAGACATGATGGTGAGGTGATATTTCTAGGGTGCTTTGTAGTTGTGGCATCAAGGGAAGATACCCCAGACAGTACTGAGTGATGATTGCCTCTCCATTTGCCTTACCCCCTCTGACTATCTTTGTTTGTATATCATGAATTTGTGGAGAAAAAATTGAAAGCATCAAGGAATACTGCCACACAAGTACAAAACCTAAAAGTAAAGCAGAAGACATTTTTATTTACATTTTTATGATTATTCTTTAAATACTAGGATGGTGAATACTTGGCTGCCTGGCCAAGTTTCTGAAGGCCTCTGACTGTTGGCACTATTGCCTGTGAATATGTATGAGTTTTTGCCCAGGCAAGAACACATAATGGAGATGCTGTACAGGCATATGAAATAAGCAATATGTATCTAAAGTCCATCTGAAGGAATATAAGTTTGAAAGAGCAATAAAACTTGCATTCTGCTTCATGATAAGCAGAGTCCAATAGATCTCTGTGATGATAGATTTATCAGCATTCATGTGCTACCAGCATGCAGCACTCAGCTCTGTGGTATAAAAAGTTTGTGTGTAGTTGATACATTTCACCAGTCCTCCATCTTATCCATGCAGCAGATTATTTTATTCCTCCGTGAAGAGTTCACAGGAGGTAACTAAACTTTCTATGAGTTTCATTTCTGGGGTAAGTTCATTTAATTTCATTCCAGGAGTGCACTTCTCCCAAAGACATATCGTGGTTTAACCCCAGCCATCAACTAGGCCCCACACAGCCACTTGTTCACTTCCCCCCCCATCAGTGAGATGGGTCACAGAATCAGAAGAGCGAAAGTCAGAAAACTCATGTGTTAAGGTAAAGATAGTTTATTATGTAAAGCAAAAGCCATGAGCACATTCACCAGTTCCCATCAGCAGGCAGGTGTTCAGCCATCTGCAGGAGAGCAGAGCTCCATCACGTGTAACAATTGCTTGGGAAGACAAATGCCATAATTTCAAACATCTTCTCTTTCTTCTTCTCTCCCCAACTTTATGTTGCTGAGAATTATGTCTTTTGGTGTGGAATACCCCTTTGGTCAGTTGGGGTCAGCTGTGCTGGCTGTGTCCCATCCCAACATCTCGTGCACCCCCAGCCTTCTCACTGGTGGGGTGGGGTAGAAGAAAAGGCCTTGGCTGTAAGTACTGGCCAGCAGTAAAAAACATCTCTGTGTTATCCACACTGTTGCCAGCACCTATTTCCACCGTTTTCCAGCACGTTTCCAAAACGTAGCCCTGTACAAGTTACTACAAAGACAATTAACTCTATGCCAGCCAAAAGCAGCTCACATGTCAAATAGTGTGTCTCCATTAGCTCCAAGTGTTCTCTGCAGATTCAGGTATTTGGATAGGTGTTTGTAGAAAGAAATCACTAAGTTACATTTTGGTGTTGGCCACACCTACAATGGGTTTGGCAGTAGCAACTAAGCATTATGTGAAGGTGGAGAAGATCTTTTAGCATGGCCTGTAGTGACAGGACAGGGGGTAATGGTTTTAAACTAGAACAAGGTAGATTTAGACTAGATACAAGGAAGAAATTTTTTACAATGAGAGTGGAGAAACACTGGAACAGGTTGCCGAGGGAGGTGGTAAATGCCCCATCTCTGGAAACACTCAAGGTCAGGCTGGATGGAGTTCTGAGCAATCTGATCTAGTTGAAGATGTCATCACAGAGAGTTTGGACTAGATGGCATTTAAAGTTCCCTTCCAACCCAAATTATTCTATGATTCTGCAATTCTATGATTCTATGTTTCTGTTGCAGACAATGATAGAATACTTTCTTCTTCTGATGAAATCAAGCACCACTGACCTATATCAGAATTGCAGAGTTTAGGAAAGTGTTCCTTCCAAACTATTCTGATTTGACTTCCGAAGAGTAATCATTAAGGAAAATTACTTTTATGTCCTGATATTTCCTTTTGATGTACCAGCACTGGATGCCAGTGTTCATGAGCTAGACAGGTCTCAGACAAGAGCAGAAGGAGGAATAGTGTCCACACGCTTGGCTCCTTCCAGCTTTTATAAACACTAAGAGAAATTCCCATCTTCTCTTCAGGTGAATTCCCTAGGAGCAGCTGACCAGGGTAAGTGATGTCAATAGCTTAACAACCTAATAGCTTACAACCTAAGTTGTATCAGAGTGTTTCTATGAGTAGATTCATTTTGTAGCTCAGGTTTAGCCCATGCATATGTATGTAAATGTACTGAAATATTTGAGAAAATGCTAATCATATGTCCTGCTCTGACATTTTGGAGGCATCACATTACTCACAAGCTGTGCAGCATCCGCATAATGAGCAGGTTACTGCTAAGAGGCCAGATTAAAATTAATGTTACATCATCATTACTAAAAGCTATTCTCAAAAACTGAGATATTCTGAATTCATTGGTTAAGAGTAGACTTGTGTCTGTAATGTAGTCTTGTTCTCCATATCTTAAGCTTGAGTAGTTAAGGCAATCTGATTTTTCACTGTGGGATTAGAAAAGTGACAGTAGTATTTCCTTTCAAATTCTAAAGAAGTATCCGAATCAATTTTTCTTAAAGGAGTTGTTACTGTTTTCTAGAAGACTTGGTTTCTCAGCAAGACCAAATGACACAAAACTTGCTGATGTGAATGGTGTGGAGTCTTGTGAGTAATACAGTGGAATGTGGTATCTCTTATGGGATGATGCAGATGCTGCATATGTGACACCACCAGCCATTGCTAGTAAATTCCAGTGAATCCTGTTAGATCACCAGAGAGATGAGTTTGCTTAAGCCCTGCTCAGGTCTATAAACAATAATAGAAAGTAGGCTTGGAAATTATCTGAAGAAGTTACTGGAATTTACTCCTGCTCCCAACCTATCACCTACTTTTAACTCATTTGTGACTGACGCTTGTCTAACCTTCTTCTTAATACCCTGTAGAGTTCACTTCCTTAGGCAAACAATTCCAACATTGAACCCTCTCTTAATTCAGAAAACTTTTCTTTATGTTACCCTGAACATCCCATTCTGAAAATTTGTGCCATGCAGCCTAGCCTCTGTTGTCGCTGCTCAAAAGCTCTCAAATCCCATCCCTGCTTGCCCTGCACTGTGTTTTCTCAGTTCCTGGGCATGCAGGAGGCCAAAAGCACTTGACCTTCATTTTCCAAAGGGACCTGTTCTGCTCAGTCTAGGAAAGGCCAGACGTTAAAAGCTTTAACTCTGTTGGAGGGAAAGGGTCTGAGGGGAATCTCCTTGGGTGCAAGAGGGGCTTACCTGAAAAAAACCCGACATTATGTCCATCTATTATGCTGAAGAGAAAAGCACTTGCAAAGAGGACCTGACCTGGTTCTCCATTAATGCCATGACATGGAGAACAAAGCACAGGGTGGGTTTTCAGGGCAGTAGACAGAGGTCAGACATGGATTGAGCCAGGTCCTGTCCCTCTGCCAGAACTCGCTACTGGTTGTGCTCCTTCCAGGGGCTTGTGGCCCTTTTTGGGCTGGAGCAGAGGAGACCAACTGTCTCATTCTTCTGTTCCTTTCATCATTGCCTTGGAGCTTGGTTCTAGGCCCTCAGAGGACAGGACAGGAACAAGAGGGAATAGTGACTGGCAGGCACCAGAAAGAAGAGCAAGAGAGAGAGTTTCAGCCTCTTGCTAGCAGTGACCTTGGAGCCACTAAAATCTACACCATGTCCCTGAGCAATTTAAACCTATTAGTCTCGTCTTTCTGCAGCAGCCATGGAAAACAGTTTATTCTCTTTCTATTTGTAATAGTTTTGTATAAAAAGGAGTTCTCCTTCTGCTCAGCTCTCTGTGAGCTGTATGATCCCTCAGCCTTTTTGCGTAGGCATTGGGTACAAATTCTGATTATTCCTGTTCCTTCCCAGTTGAAGTACACTTTCCCTGAAGTAGTGGCACTCTCAAAGGTAGACCAGCCTTATGACATCATGCTGAACAGACAGAATACTTTATGATCTTACATATGACTGTCCTTTTAATACTTCCAATGTCAGAGCTGCCTTTTTTTTTTTTCACCCCTGACACTGAGCTGAGCAGCCACCTATGTCATTCTGCTTGTGTTAGAAAGTTGGCCCTACTCTCCAGTCAAAGTATGGGCTTTGTGCAGTCCTATTGCCAGTGAGAGAATGGCTCTGTAATAGTGAAAGGAGTAGGGGTGAGGTGGGAGAGCAATAACAGGGAGGCATGAAGGACTCAACCCCTGCAATTCTTTCTCATCTCACCACACAAGGCTGAAGTTTTGCCTATCAGCCACTGACAAATATATTGATATCATTATTATACTGTTACTTTTATTTCATGTGTAACGTCAGAATTCTGTCTGTGTACATAAGTGAGCAGTTAACTAAAAATAGGGTTTCTGTGGACTGCTACCAGGAACAGGGCCTGTAACTGAGTAGTGTGATGGATCCTGTTTATTCTAAACTCCGGAGTTCAATCTCAATCTAGTCACCTATGTTAGAGTTCAGGTAGATTAACAATGTCCTTTTCATATCTTCATTTCCGTTTGTTATGGAAATGCACTGTCCTTTAACATGGCCCTGTTCTCCACTGCACTGACTGATAAGTGGAGAATCAACTTTCTGGAAAAGAAAAGGGATTAAGCATTGGTGCCCCAAAGTCTAGAAGAACAGCCAGAGTCAATGTTTGTTTTGTCAAATTCTGGATAATTAAATAAATGGTACAGAGGTTCATTAACTCATATCCTAAATGATTCGCATAAAGGAAATATTTGTAGATGGCAAAACAAGATTAGATATTTAATCAAACCATTCCTCAAGGATGATGGGAATATGTGGACATTTATTCAAGAGTTTGAAATGGCAGCAAGAGAACCTTGTGATTATGACCAGGTCTTTCCACTGGATGCAATCAAATGAGCTTGGTTACAACCCATATGGAGTGATATATGGAAATTTTTGTTGATGAGGGGAGTGTTTGAACACATCAGCAGAACTTCTATGGCATATGGTCAAAACAAAAACAATCCCTGTTGTCATGGTTGAAATATGCATTTTGAGTACTTGGACAGTCAGAATCTGCTCAGATGCTTATATATGAGCTTGAATTTGGTTTATTTTCTTCAAGATTAATTCTTCTGAGAACAGTTTATGTACAGTATTGAGGAGAAAATTATTGCAGAGAATATGTATAGAAGCAGCTTCACTGAGCATGCCCAAGGGCTGAGCTCTGGGAAGGGCAGAAAGCTCATCACTGTGATTATGCCTCTTCAAAAAGCCTTCTTACTGTACCCAGTTGTCTGTGTTTTGTATGTAAACCCTGATAAGTTAGGACCTGATTCAAAGTCCACTGATGACAGAAATAGCCCTTTTTTTCTTTTCAGTGGGCTTTTCTCTGTTGGTTTTCAGCAGGGTTCTCAACTCTGCCCTGCATTTGAGCTTCAATGGAGTTGCTAGTTGGATATGCCAGAATACAATAATTTTTAAAACACAGAAATCTTGTTAGTATCTGGATTTATAATTTAGAAGACCTTCTTACAGCATTCTGCAGGGGAGTATTTTTAGACCTAGCAAGCTGGAACTATTTTTTAATCACTTGTTTTTTAATTTCCATTCCATGGCTAGACTTGAAGCAAATATTTCTTTAGATTTTATTTTGAACCAGCCCAGTAATTTAAATTGTTTAAGTGGAAGTAACATTGCATCCATTTCTCTGCATCACCATGAGAAAATTTTCTGCTTTCTCATGCTTTCAGTCTCTTGGTCTTCTAGCACCATGCCTTGGGTTAGCTGGAGTTCTGATTTAAATGCAGTTGTTTTAATACAGGTTCAGTGCTAGTTTAGTACAGCTCAGTTTGTCTTAACATGTGATCCAATGAATCCTTTTTCCCAGGAATTTTTTGTTACATCATGGTGTTGCATTATTGCATCATTCATGTAATTTGCCACAATCTTAGCAGTACCTGGGTATGTTATCTTTAGTTTTGTCAACTGCAGTTAGTATACTGAGTGAAAATTCAGCTTGCATAACCTCCCCACTCCCTCCTAAAAATCCCTGCCCTTCCGCTTGTGAAGGGAAGTTGATGTTGCTGGTCTCTAAGGGCTTCTCAAAAAGGAGGTAGTTTAAAAAATGCAGTGTGAGTCTGGCTTTTTTTTTTTTCAGATCTAATGATTTTAATGATTTGGAATCCTGGATTCCTGAGAACTTGGGCTAGGTAGTACTGCATATGCCTGTATGCATCTTTTTGTAGTGTCATGTTTGCTCTTCAGCATTTTTTCATCTTTCCACTGTTGTTACTGGAACTGTGTTTGCAGTGTCCTGGCAACTCTGTCAGGGTGGATGACAGTTAAATTCACTCTTCTCATGATTTAAGACAGGTAAAATTTTTGTTTATATCTTGAAAGAAGCTCTGATGTGATTTTTCTGGAATGACCAACTATCTGCCTGGCAGTAAGCTGAAAGGAGAGCTGGGAACATTTACCAGATAAATAATTCTTGCACTTGCCTCTAAAGTAGGGCCACACATATGAGCAAAGCTCATGTTTTGTTTTCTTGATTTTTTTGCATGTTTTCATGCATACAATATATGTTTTATCTCAAGTAAGCAATTACCAAATATATTTTTCAATTAATTAGTCTCTTTCAATTTAATTCTATTTTTTCAAAAACTATTATTTAAAGACAACAGAGTCCTAGATAAACCATGTGCTTCAAGACAAGTTTACTGAAATATATTTTACTTAAAAATAGATAATGCAAACATAAGGTGACACACTTTCTTCATACTGAATGTGTTTAAATGTTTGTGTTCATCTAATTCCAAAAGCAAACAACAAATATAAACAGAATTTATTTTTGCTGTCCTGCACCTTGCAATCTCTACTTTGGCTTACAGTCTGTGGGGATGGCTGCTAAATCACGACGTGAGTTTACTGTTAAATTGGAAGTAAGCACAGTGAAATGGCAGGAGTTATGCCAAGTTCACCTGCCATTCAATGCTGGGTTTTGCAATTGGGTTTTTGATCTCTGAGCATCACCTGCATATTCACCCAATGAAGGTGTGATCTTACTGTTTCAGTGTGAAGCCTTAAAACTATTACCCATTATCAGGATGCTGCACTGGCTGTCCATTGGTTTCCAGTGGATTTTAAGGCCTTTATTGTAAATCATTAAGCTGTAAGTGGCCTGGAATAGGCCACTGTTGGAGAAGCTTCGGACATGCTCCTAATGGCCTAAGACAAAGAAAACCTTTCTCTTCGTATGTCCCTTAGTGGTGACATTTCAGGAAGTCGCAAGGATACAGTCTAACGGGATTTTGGGAGCCTATGCTTCCTAGAGGAACAAAATCCTGGACAGAAGTTATTCTAGAAATAATTTGTTTCAACCCTCCTTTGTTTTCACTGTATGTACTGTGTTGTTACTGAATCACCAGGGTGACTAGAATTTTAGATATAATTTATATGTATTTCTAATAAAACATACTTGATAACAATAATACTATTTGAAATATTTGTGTATGATACACACAGAGATATATCCTACATATGTTTTTTTCATTTTTCAGGAAGATGCTTCGCTTTACAAATAAACTTAACCCAATTCAAGAAAGTGCCTACAAAACTTTAAAACAGTTGAGTTTAATGAGACCAAAAACTAGATTTATGGTTACAAACATACTTATGTGGGTTCCTAAAGAGGCATCTCCTTTTTTTGAGGGATATGTCCTTTCCCTATAATCAGATCTTCATCTGTAGAGGGAGTCCAAGTTTGTGTACAAGGTCACTGTTGATGAGTTATGACATTCAGTGATCTCAAATGCTTTATGTAAAACTTTAATAAACTAAGCATTATCCTCAGATAATGCATTGCTCTCCAGGTGAGAAATGGAAAAAAATTAATATTTTTTTAAATGCAGATGGAAGGAAAGGAAGGTGGTATCTGTCTTTTACTTACCCAAAATATCCCTTATGATATTTATGACTGAAAATGCATGAAATGAGAGTTAACATTTACACCTCCTTTAATTACAACGTTCCTTAAATAGCTGGGAATTAAACTGGAAAACAGGATTGCCAATCCTGGCTATTCGAGTGTGGTGGTTTTTTTTTCTGGAGCTTCTGGAATTACCAGAATAAGAATGAACTTCAGCTGTCATAGACATTTAAAACGGGATAGAGAATCTTGAAAATATGACCCTAATTCATCTTAATGGCTCAGAAAACAAGAGACAAATCAAATGAGTTTTTAATGTATTTTAAAATACTATTAAGAAATTAATCTTGAGTGTTTTGGTACCTCTTACATGGAAATTTAGTACTTATTGGAAGATGTGATACTAGAATACTGGAAATACTTGACATCCTGACCATAAACTTGGTAGTTAAATGGAAAATTTTCCCAAGTGAGTGTGTCAGAAAAATGTTCTATTTTATTCCTAGACTATTTTATTCGTTCTGACTTTTCACATACATAGAAAGTGAGCAGTGACAGATAACTCTGTCTTGCTATGGGTTTTTTTGGCAAAGAAACATTTTTGCCAGCAGAGAAACAATCACACTCATTAATCTATACAGAAATATCCATAAGATGGTGCTGTATCTTAAATCTGACCACAGTAATTTGCACTGAAAAATAAAAAGTACGTTGCAGTTGTAGTGCAGCGCTTTTGTTATAAGCTGAGTGTTGATAACAATTTCTTTGGCAGGCATATTGCAAATGTTAGTTTCCAGTCACTCCAATAAGGTAATGTGCACATTTAAAATATTAGTCACAGCATCTTTTTCCAAGTCTGAAAAATGTAAAACCAGCTGAAAAGTAGTTTCAGTGTCACTTAGAATATGAGCTGCCAGTAGCTTGCTTTCACAGCCAAATTTCTTTCCACTGTTTTTTGCTAAACACAAGTGATGGTCCAAGGACTCCTCCAGACATGACTTTAATGTAAAAAGAGACAAAACCGTGCACTGGGGGTCCAATTTAAAGGGATAAGATGAGCGATAATGGCCAAAGCTGGCTAGCAAATTAAAAGACTGTGGGATAAATGAATCTGAGAGACATTTTAGCCACCCACACAGGCAGCGAGAGCAGAAATTTCATGTGCAGCCAGCACATCGTATTGCAGAATTTTGTTGAGAACAATGGTGTCAAATGGAGGACTGGCTGGAGAGAAAGTAATTACAGCATTACCCTGCTCTAGAGCCTAGGCAGTGGATTATAGCTGAGTAATCACCTTTCCCCATGTTTTATGGCTGTAGTAATGGACAGCCAGGGCTGAGCTCCCACTGGTACCATGGCTCCCAGCCCAAGCTGGCCAAATTGTTGAGAGACTGCTGGATTGGGAAGAGGCTGTCACATCTGCCAAGGTCCCTGCAATTCCACATGTGTTTCATTTAGAAGGCTACATCCTCCAAACACTTTGTTGCACTGTAAAGTTGACCTGCATGAATCATTCAGGTTTGCTCATACCTTTTTCTCCCTGCTCATTTCTCTGAATGAGTGAGATGACAGAAGCAAGTGATCAGCTGATGATAAATCGCTGGTTCTCAAAATAATTTACTTCAGATATGCACTTACTTCTAGAGTTATTTGAACTTAGTCTGAGTCAGTTTTTAGAATCACAGAAGCATAGAACTGTTTAGGTTGGAAAAGACCTTTAAGATCATCAAGTCAAACCTAAGACCTAAGTCTACCAAGTCCACTGCAAAACCATGTCCCTAGGCACCACATCTCAATGACTTTTAAACACGTTCAAGGATAGTGACTCAACCACTTCCCTGGGCAGCCTATTCCAGTGCTTGACAAACCTTTCTGTGAATACATTTTTCCTAATACCCAGCGAAACCTCCCCAGGTACAACCTGAGGTGGTTTCTTCTCGTTCTATCACTTGTTATTTGTGAGAAGAGACTGGCACTTGACTCTCTACAACCTCCTTTCAGGTAGTTATAGAGAGCAATAACATCTCACCTCAGCTTCCTTTTCTCCAGACTAGATAGCCCCAGCTCCCTCAGCCACTCATAAGACTTATCCTCAAGACCCTTCACCAGCTTTGTTGCCCTTCTCCATACCTGCTCCAGCACTTCAATGTCCTTCTAATACTGAGGTGCTCAAACTTGACCAGTTTTCTCTTTCAAAATAAGAGTCAAAGGAGAAGCAATATACAAAATGGCTAATGCAGGCATAAAGGAAGAAGGAAAGATGGGTTGTTTGGAGCATCACGCTGTAGGCAATAAGGAAAAATGGAAATGGTGAATGAGTTGTCCATAATCTAGGGAGAGCGAGATCACTTTGTGTCAGCAGTGCACCTGAGCTGATCCAGGATGGACCAGGAGGTGGGATATGTCAATAAGAGACTCATAACATCTTCCCTCTGCTTTTGAGGGATAGATACTATTTTCTCCGCAGATATAATCTTTCCTTGCCTTTTGGGATGAACATGTGACCCTGTTGATTCCAGACCTGGTGAAACTCCAATTACCTAATTAGAAGGCTAGAGACTCCTTTCCAGCTGGCAAATTAATTTCATTCACTGGTAAATGTTATGTAGAAGCTGTAGGTTTATGCTCCTAACTGGTCCCTAGACTGCAAAAAAATTACTATGTTTGATGAAAGATACAGCACAAACGTGAAAAATATTTTCATGTTTGTCCTTGTTATTTAGCTGTTAAGCAAAAACTGAAATTATTCTGAATAGTACATGAATGATCATGTGTTAACACCTCTCTGCAGGCAAATTGATTCTTGAATGAGTACAGATGATCAAGGAAGAAAAGTGGGTAGCATAAGATTCTTTAATGGAGCTAATATAAGTTGGAGGCTAAAAATATACGTATATAAAGCAAATGTAGTGTATGCTAGATTATTCATCAGCTGCTATAGCATTAGTTTAAAGAGGCTACAGGGTAACGTAAGGCAAGAACTACCTTGCATCATGTAACAGTTGCTGTCAATATGTTTTAGTTTCCTTTAAACCTGTGAATTCTTGTTAAACACACTTCAGAAATTTTTCTTTCATCCTACAGTGCCATCTTTCAAGAAGAATTCTGATTGCTTTTCATTGTAGTGATGCAAGAGCTGATTACAGAGACAGCTAACTCTGCTGATGTGCTGTGTTATTATTAATTTGATATATTAGGTAGTGTACTTCATCAGCAGAGCAAGTACTCACCTTGCTTCTACAAAGATGGAACGTTTCAGTGACAAGCATGAGTTCAGGGTAAAAGCTATGTATATACAGCAGTGCCAAAATACCCCTTGGCTTTGTCTTTTTCACTTTATGAAACTTGTTAGATAATTTAAAACCAAGAAGACCTGTTAAAAGAAAGATCTCATTAACTCATCCATTATGGTCTTAACATGGCAATATTTTTATATACATATGCCATCATCAACATTAAAAAAGGAAAAGAATAAAGTGTTTCTGGACAGTATTTATTGTTTAAAACAGCTCTCTCCAGGAGAACTGATGACTAAATGCTGTGTTTTCAGTAGGTATATAAATGACATACAAACAGAAGTAAATTATAAAATGAATCTTAAACTATGCCATAAAAGTCATAGATGCTTGCAGTTAACAGCCTTTCTGACAAGTGAAGACATGTGTCACATGAGTGTCACATGAGGAACAGATTCTCTCAAAGGTCCCCTCTGGAGAGAACAGTAACTCAGTAACAAGCCCTATGCAACAGGAACAGCAGAAGCAAATTACTCCTCTGAACTTAGGTTCTATGACAAAATAAAAGGGAGGTAATGAATCAAGCAACTGGGTCCCATACCATTAAGACTATTTAGGTACTATCCTCTGTTCCTGATGCAAGAATTCTTGAGGAGGTGCCGGACTGGGGTACAGACTGCATCTACACACTCCTGCAGTACCTCTGTAATTCCTGCGGTATCCACTGTGACCACAGCTTGGGGATATCCTAGGGCATTTCCACGAGGTCCCATCACCTCAACCATTCCTCTCCTGGAAGGTAGTGTTGTACCTCTGCTTGGCCCTGTCTTGAGGAGGGACTTCATCTGTTCCATCTGTGTATGGGACAGAGAAGGAGCAGGGCTTGTTCCTGTAGGTTTGTCACTACAGCCCTGCTCTTTCTGCATCAGACTGCAGCACTGATGGATGCTCTGAAAGACAAAGAGGTGTCCAAGAGAGGTGAGACGACCTCATAATCAAGGTCCACACAGTGTACATGTGTCTAACAGGTACATGCCTTTCACACACCAGTACTTCTTTTCTCTGACCAGTTTCCTTGTTCATGTTTATTATTCATCATGTCCTGGCTTGTTGCTCAAGTTCCCCCAGTGATGCCCTTTCTTCTGTAGGCACCAGTGGTTTGCTGCTGGTGAAGGTCACCTGGCTGTCTTTTGCTGCCTTTTTTACATCCTTAGTGGGCTGCTTGTAGAAAGCAGAGAGTTGTGGCTGCATAAAGGTATATGATGTTGGACTCACCCCCTCTTTGGAACTGGACTGGGGACTGATGTTTGGACATCTTACACAGAATCTTTTCAATGCACATGCATGGGATTTCCCTGATGCAGGTGCAGGACCTTGCCTTTGGCCTTGTTGAACTTCATGAGGCTTGCACAAGCTCACCTCTCAAGCCTGTCCAGGTACCCCTGTATGGCCTCCCTTCCCTCCAGTGTGTCAACCACACCATACAGCTTGGTGTCATCAGTGAGGTTGCTGAGAGTGCATTTGATCCCACCATCCATACTGTTGACATAGATGTTAAAACAGCACTGGTCCAAGTACTGCTCCCTGAGGAGCTCCTCTCATCATTGATCTCCACTTGAAGAGGAGAGATGAAATGTGCTGTTAGTGAGAGGCTAAGTTCTGTCACAAATATGTGAGTTTTCATTATGAAATTTCAATAGAAAAATATGAGTCACAGCCAAGCTCTCCCAGTTTGTTAGCAGTAGTTTTTTTAATTATTGAACTGGCCAAAATTCCATGTAATTCTTTCTCTTCTTTATCCATTCTCAAAGAAGAGAAATGTGTGAAGCACAGTGCTTTGCTTTGATGGGATTATAGTTCAAGGCTATGTATATACTTATTCCATTTTTATTATATAATCTGCTGTTTACTTTAAAATAAGACAATTTTGAAGCTATTTTCTTTCAATCTTTGCAGTTGAAGCAACAGGGAGAATTTTGCAGCTGACCTTACTGCCTGTGGGAATTCACATCACATTTTCATATGCCTGAAAAACAGGAGTTCACCATCACAATTTAGAAATAAAATTATTTTGTCCCTGAGGTAAAAAACATTATATTAATAATTTGGGTCCATACCATGGAGCATCATTAAGAAAAGCATGGCTTTTGTGAACCTGAATAGTACCCTGTGGGAAATCAGAGCTGCACATGTATGCAGTGGTGCTGTTCCTCAGTTACCCAGGTGGCTGAAGGGATGGGCAAGTGCACTTCTTGCTGCTGACCCAACTGCTTTATACTGGGGCAGGTCACTGTAGCTTGGATGAAACTCCATGAAGGTGTGTGAAGGCTGGCTGCTGCTCACCAGGACAGAGCAGGGTCTCCCAGGCAACTGAGGCTGGTCAGAGATGCTGGCTGTGAAATTTTAGTGACACAGAGAAATGAAGGAGCATGCCTTAGCAACAGGCTCAATTTGCTGTAATGAGTATGTACTTCTAACCGCAGACGCCTGTGCAGAACATTCTTCAAAGTGATTTCTTCTGCCTGCTAACATTGTCCTGCCTCCCCTGGACTCAGAATCAACATGCTGGTCCTTGCATGGGAGAAAAGACACCTAAGGACCAGACAATTTATTGACAGTGATATATTCAAATATTCTGAAGGACAGCTAGAACTGCATGTCATCTACGGAGCTCCAGCACACACATCTGTGTCATTGGCTCAGCTACTGCTAGCATGTATGTGCTGATTTGGATTCCCAATAACTGTTATTTTCCACAGTATCAATAGCCCTCATTTGGTATAGGAGACAGGTCACAGGCAAATGTAGAAGGCAGATTAAATAGCAAGGTGCCCACAGGGCTGGCTCAAATCAAATCTATATATAGATTTCTTGGTGCTAGTGCTATCACCTAAAAAGTAGACAAGACTGAAGTATATATTGCACAGACACCATCAGGACTGGTTACATCTTCATACAGATGATTTAGAAAAAAGGGACAACATATATATATTTAAAGGAGATTTTGCATTTAATATTTTGCATACCTGTGTCAGTTCTTCTCTGAAAACAGGACCACTATTTCCCATCTCTCTTTCCTATATCTAGTTATTCTCATCATCTAGCTCTGATCTCTTTACTTTTATACAGTGCTTTTCTGAGGGATATGGAAACTAGAGCCAGATGCATTAACATCAGTTCAGAGAACTGCATCATTATACATTCATTATTACTTTCCCTCCCACTCCTTTTAAATTCTAGCAATTTGTTTGCTTCTTAACTGCTCTCACAGACAGATTGGTATTGCACTGTCCACAATGATTCCTAAGTTCATTTTCTGAATGGTTACAGTTGATTTACAACCATGTAGTGTGGCTGTATGGTTCAAATTGCTCCTTCCACTGCTCATTAACCTCCCATTTATTAGCTTTTATGAAAAGCTTAATCCTTTTACCATTAATTAGATTGCATGAACATAATAATGGAGAAAACTTGTATAATTTTAAGAAAGAAGGCAATGAAAACTCAATTTTAAATGAATCCCCTATCAAATCAGAATGAAGCCCTGCTGCTCTACTGTGTGAAAGCCAATCACTTTTGTTCACCAGCCTTTAGAAAGTCTTGGATTGGCAAAAAGAAAAGGAAAAGTAACATGGAATTTTCAGGTTTACTTCAAGAGCCTATTTGTGCAGCTCTACTAACATAACAGAAAGGACTGATAACGAATGGCACATTCAATATATAATGTCTCAGTTAAAGACAAATATTCCTAAATTAATATATGTTACTGAGGTCATATTCCCTGATGACTGTCTCTATTTCCCCAAGATCAACCCACTTTCAAATTTATGTTGCTTTTTCCTGATTAACATTCCAAACTCTGCTCTCCCTCACTATCAAAATTCCTGCCCAGGGCAACTTAGTCGCTCACCCTAATACTCTCTATGTTCCCATCAACATGACCAAAAGGGTGCCACAAAACTATTCTCTATCTGCATGCTCTCTTGTCACGTAATTCCCAAATTACTACTTTTCCCCTTATTATATAAAACTGAACCTTCCCTTTGAAGCCCTACATAAATTTTTGTCCCAAGAGAGTACAAGTGATCTCTTGTGTGCTCAGTTATCTCTTTTGCCTTTTCTACTCCTGACACTCTTCCAAAACACTGCAGCTGCACATGCACAGGCAAAGCAGAATCTGACCTGCAGAAGCATTGCCACCAGGCAACATGGCTGGAAGAAATCAAAAGGATCATGGTGTGATTCCCAGTTAACAGGTTGCCTTTCCAGTGGCAGGTGTTTGCAAAACTGTCTGTTTCATTGTAAAGGAATATTTGATGTAGGAATCACTGAGATGCTGTCATTTTGCAGAATTATTTTCACCAGGGTAAAATGATGCATGTTAGCTGTGTGAGTTTTCTGTGCTTAATTTTTACCCACTTGATCAATAGACTGCATTCTTGCAGGCTTCATGAGACTTCTTTCATTTCCTAGAAATGAAAAGACAGTCTTATCACACGGGAACGATGTCATTATTATTTTAGTAGACTTTGCTTTTAATGTAATATTATAAAAAAATGAGCAGTGAAAATTCTCTGCTGCCAGGGAAAAAAACTGGCTGGTCAACTTTTCCGAAGTGCTACCCATGGAAAAGACCAACCAACCAATCAAAAGGGTAGCCTGATTTTCAATGTAAGAATAGTAGGAAATGGTGAATATTATTTTTTTTAACGTCACTTTATTTTTAGAAGTGTAAAAAACTCTCAGTTTGATCCACATGGTATTCTTGATATATCACCTGCTGGATTCTCAACTGGTAGAAATTAGTTTAGGTCATTGAGTGCATAGGTCTGCATTTTTAAACCCTCATTATGTATCTTACCCAGAGCAAGATGATGAATGTAGAAGGAAATGTCATTATTATTAGCACTGTTCTGATATATCTATTGAAATTATGAACTAAATACCAGCTTTAAGCCATGGAGGGAAGCCTAGAGCCTTCACAGCTGCTGTTCTGGAGTTGGTGAAACATCTCTTTGATTATGTGTGACCAGTCAAGTCCCTTCATATGTGTTTTCAACTACCCTGAGTACAACTGTAGAAAATAAGAGCAGTTTGATCAGATGAGTGGTTGTTGCATTACAAATGCTTTTATAAAGGATAAACAACAAAGTCTTGGAGATTCATTTTCATAGTTACAACCAATTAGACAAACTCTATCAAATGCATTTCTGACTGTCCTTTGTATTAGTCGCTTAGACAAGTCAATAGGCTTCACAAGCCTAATGTGTCAGCATTGCTAAAATACCCCAAGAAAAGAACTATGGCAAGCTTTGCAAATGTGAGCCTGGAAACACCAACATATAATTGTTGTTTGAAGTAAATGCTGGGTTCCCATCGTAGCAGCTACAGCAATGATGTTAACCCACTGCCCAGGTGTTGCAGTGTTTCCCATGCGGGCATTAGCACATTTCTCCTAGAGCTTCTTGAGAAGTCATTGTAGCTTCTGAGATGAGTCCTCTAAAGCACATTGCCTAGCAAAAGGGTTTTGAAGGCCAATAAGAAGGCAATGGAGCTCAGTTCTGAAGTGACAACACTGCTGTGGACATGCACTCACTGTCCTGCAGAGAAGGCTTAGATATCCATATAATGCGAGGACTGGAGCAGTTTGGCAACTGAGAGGGTTTGCTTTCATTAAGCCACTCAGCTCATTATTCTCCTGGAGAAAGCCTTTCTTGGGAAACCTCCCAGGTTTTGTTTTCCTAACGCTTTCTTTGCTCACATAGGCTTTCCCCTAAGTGAGGATGATAGAGACCATAAACTTCCCTGCAGACCTATTCCTAAAGTAAACAAATAAAGAAGAACAATATTGTCAAACAGGCATCTAGGAATTGGACAGCTGGTACTGGAATTAGCTCACAGCCATCTGGCTTTGAAAGGAGAAACTGGCTGGCAATTCAGCTCTAAAAGAAACAAACAATTCTGGGTATTTCCCCCCACCTTTTATTTTTTATTTGTAGGCACAGGAAAAAAAAATCAATTCGTTTTGACTATGTTAAAGAAACTCACTTCTCACAGTACCTGCAAGGATGTAAAAGAACACAGAGAACTGAATTCAAACTGAGACACCTCCTGTTCTAATCTTAGTGCTTTGTAATGACTGTTATGACTTAAACAAAAATGTTTAAATTACATATCAGTAACGTGCTCTCAGGCCTACACTGTCCCCTTCTTCCAGGGAAAGCAAATTAAGAACTCTGCAAGACACTCCCCATTCAGAGTAAAATACCTGACTTTATATGTGGAGTGAGCAGCCATGCAGAAAGGATTGACTATGCAGCCACGGGCAGCACAGCCCCAACTCTGCCTCCCTGGAGTAGAGTCCCATCAGTGTTACTCGTTACTCAGGTATTACTAGCACACCTAGCCCCTGCCTTTACTCTCCTTTCACCTCCTGAGGAGAGGAATCAGTGTGGTGAGGAAGACATCAGGGCTGTTGTTCCATCAACATCCCCTCTATGGCTGATGGCCCGTGCTGTCTGTCCTTGGATGGTAGCTGCCCTTGGCCACAGCTGCCTGTCAGGCTGGCTCTGAGATGTGTTTCCTGTAGTCTGAAAGCTTGGTTCTCTGCTTTTCTCTTCACAGTTCTTGAGACAACAACTGACAGTTGATAAAAAATTCCTCATTTTCCTCTGTGTCCACATTTTCAGGTAGTACACTAATTTGACACAATGTTCTTTAGACACCAGGCCTTATCCAGGGAATCAAGAAGTAAAAATCTTTTTTTCTGACTTCACTGGTTTAAGGATATGCACCTTGGATGAACTGGGGAAGTGATAATCATAGAATCATCATCGAAAGGTTGAGGTTCAAAGGCACCTTAAAGATCATCAGGTTCAACCTCCCTGCTATGAGCAGAGACACCTCACACTAGACCTGGCTGCACAAAGCCTCATCCAACATGGCCTTGAACACTTCCAGGGAGGGGGATTCCACAGTCTCTCTGGGCAACCTATTTCAGCACCTTATTACTTTCATGGTGAAGAATTTCTTCCTGATGTCTAACCTAAATCTACCCTCTTTCAGTTTAAAACTATTACGCCTTGTCCTGTCACTACCTTCTCTGGTGAAAAGTCCCTCCCCAGCTTTCCTGTGGCCTCTTCAGGTACTGGAATTGCACCAACCCTGGAGCAGGATCTTGCACTTGGCCTTGTTGAACTCCACAAGGTTGGCATTGGTCCACCTGTCCAGCCTGTCAAGGTCCGTCTGGATAGCATTCCTTCTCTTTAGGGTGTCTACTCCACACAGCATGGTATCATCAGCAAAATTCCTAAGGATACACTCAATCCCACTGTCCATGTCTCCAACAAAGATGTTAAACAGCACTGCTCCCAAGACAGACCCCTGAGGAATGTCACTCATCACCTGCCTCCACTTGGACACTGAGCCATTGACCACAGCTCTCTGGGTGTGGCCAAGGTCTTCAGTGCAGTGCGTGATAATTTCTCTTTGCTTGTGTGTGGCATTTTTGCAGTAAGGTTGCTTATTTTTTTTCATTCAACCTGCACATCACTTGCATTGCTGGAAACCATTGGACCTGATGATTTCTTTGCAAAATGAAGTGGAAAACATGTTCAGCTGAGGCCAACCTCTGAAGAAACCCATTGTTTGCAGTTGTTCATTTAATTTGAAACGCATCACATCGGTTTCTATTGTTAAGTTTAGTATTGCAGCACTGTGGAGCCTGATGAGATGAAATTGCATTTTCACTGTAAAATCAGATTTAGGTCTTTGAGTGATGAGCTGGTGAGGGATTGTATTTTATTGTGTATATAGCAAAGAAAAGAGCATGCTTTGCAGCACAGTAGTAGCTTGCATACAGCCAGTTGCTTGTTTTTCCTTTCTTTTTCTTTCAATACACATTTATGTATGAATGGTCTTTGGGTCATAAAGTGCACGTCTCTAACTTTTAGGCTCCCTAACTTTGTCAGTGAGTTTGAATCTACGAAACGGTTAGTATATTCCAGTAAAGTGTTATGTTGTTTTCATAACCTTGGATTTTCCGGCACTTTGTATCTGAAGATTATTGTTTATTTAAGTGAAACCCTTGCAAATATAATCCATGGTAGTATGATCTTGTAGCACAGCACCAGGAGTTGAAGGATGCAAGAACATCCTCTACATCCACCACATGTACTTACACATTCTGCAGTAGGTGTATAATTTCAGGCTTTGATTTGGGAAAAGATTTCTAAGACAGACAACTCAGACAGCTAAATGCATCTAGTTAAAAAATGCTGGTCTGAGGAGATATAGGGGTTAATGTCTTGGCGTTTCCATAAAAAACATGTTTAACTGTGTATATTTTCCCAAATCATGGCCTTCAATTTATTCCCATTGAAGTCCAGCAACTGAATCAATGTTGGGCATCTAGACTTGGGAGGCCCGGTAATTGCTTTAATAATTTGAGAATGCCTATTAATTAAACTCCATGAAATACTGCATGGCTTAGATTTCTTTAAAACTACAATCCTCAGAGTATCCAACATGAACATGCTTTCAGTTACAAAATAGGAAGCTGGCTTTTTACACACAATTGAAAATTGAGATGTTTCAGATTTGAATGCAGAAGATGCTTTTCTATAGGTAAACTTCTGAGAGGTTGATAGGCCATTTGCTCTACATAGGAATCCAGAATTTTAACTTTAAAAAAACAAAAGATAATTTCATGACCCACAAAATTTATTCAGATATTCACAATACGGTTCTTCTGTGATATTAATGCTTTTTTATTTGTGAGAAACTAAACAAGTTAAATGTAGACCAGAAGAATTCAGTCTTTTGATTTGATGGGTAAAAATTAAGCATGGAAAGCTCATACAGTGTATGATTGATCAAACTAGCAATTCCTTTTTCTGTTCCTGCTTGAAATTCTGGGAGGAATATTTTTTTTAATGTTACAATTGCCAAAAAATTCTGTAAAGATTGCACTTGAGGATTAGAAACTTCCTTAGAGAAGCTGCTTGAGATTTAGGGCTGATTGCCTTAGACTAATCTATTAGCAGGTTTGTAAAATGCAGTGCTGTTAAGCAGACTGAGAAGTGTACAGCTTGCAAGTCTGTTTGAGAACACCATGAAGTCTAACAGCTTTGTGCACCCTCAGGCCAGCTAGTTTTGTTTGACTTATTCCTCCTTTCTTTGCTGTAGCTGCAGGTGTGTCTCTGCACTCCTGTAACACACACCTTGCTCCATTATTTATGATGATAGCAACGTACCATGGGCAAAAGTATGTATTAATAGACCACTTTAATTTAAACACATCATTGTTTTGCACAGCTTGTATCACTCCAGAAGCAGAAAAGTACTTGATAATCTGGTGCCAGGCAGAATCTACTTTCTGCCTAGTCCTATCCTTTCCTACAGTATCTACCAAATATGTCCTGAAGTCCTGAACCCTCCAGCTGTCATTCCTGTCAACACCAGAGCTGAGGAGTTGTTGCATTCCATATTAATGCCACCCTCTCTGTGCATAACTATTTTGATTTACATGAGAAAACTCTCTCTCTGCTACCAGGAATTAACTTCACTCAGTTTTGAAGTAAACATCTGTTTTTCTCAAGTACTGTTGAGCAATGAGCTGGCTGAGTGGTGGGCTGTCAGGACAGTTAATGAATATCAGCCACCTTTTAAGTTTTAAGTAGTTAATAAACTTATTCCATGTCTTTTAACTAATATGTTTTGCCTCTGTCAAATTTCCTAACCTTAGTTTGAGTACTGTGGGTCCCTACATGACTCCTTATACTTTCTCCTCTGCAGTATTCTCTACATGGTAATGGTACTCCTCACTGCTGAAAAAAGCAAATATGGAGAAAGTAATAATTTAAATATTAAATAAAATATTGAGAATGCATTTTGATCATATAATTGCTGTGTTAGTTTTCTTGGGATATAATTCAAAATGGTACCTTTTCATCAGAAAAGACAGGTAGGTGACTTACCGCAGTCTGTATATTCTTCTGACTTTCACATCCAGACTGTAATTTTGTTCTCTACAGCTGTCCCATTCACATATTACACACATACAGAGTGAGGTGACAGATACAACTGCTACTTGACAACCTGTGCCAAACATTAATTTCCTTCTACATTAAAAAAAGTGTCATCTGAATATCCTCAGGACTTGCTCTTGCTAAAATTAACATGACTAGTGGTTGAACTACAGAAATTAATGACAATCAATTATAGTCCTTAAAATTGTTCAATACATAAGGCATTTCACAAAAGTCTTTTTTTCAAGATTATCTCTTTCTGACCCCCACTCAGATTGCATTCTTTAACGAATAGCATTGAGAGAGTAAAGTAACCATGTCCAGGAGTGGAGATTCACCATCAATCTGCAGAAAACAACTGAGAAAAATTAAAAAGTGGCCACAAATTAACAATGACAATATACCTTTCCCTGAAATCTCTCTGGCAGGATGTTGTATAGAAAAATGCTTTGAAATACAGAACTGCATTTCCTAAGAAGTGCTAAATACTTTTTTTTCTATTTTATTTCAGAAAAGCAAGAGCTTCTCAAGCCTTGTGTTCCCACAGCAGGTATTTCTCTACTGCTGTCTCTTGACCCCGAGTTAAAGTATTTTACATATCTGATGGTTTCTGTGTTTGATCACACCATTTGCATGCAGCTCTACTTTGTGCACCACAGCTCTCACTAAGCAGTGAGAAAGAACTGCAACACAGGATTGCTGTGTAAAAGAAGACCAGATATGGTTATTATTAAGCAATTACAGGCCTGGATATCTCAATAAATTACCATGATCACAACCCTGTTCTGCCTACTGTATGCAACCAGCCTATCTCAAGCTGTGATCTTGTCAGAGCTCATAAGCAAAGCAGAGTGGGGCTGGTGAAGCTTCAAGATGGATTTTCTCTGGAAATAAGGCACAAAAATAACACGAAATGAATTGGTAATTCAGAAGTTAGCATCTTATACACTCAGTATTGCCAGCTGGCATAATTTTATGCTGAAGATTATGATGATGGCATTTTTCTTGACTCCTGATTTTCTATACTAATAAAGAAAAATAGTTTTAATGTATTTAAGGAGTTTCTAGATAGAAAGAGGAGATTTGGAACATATCTCAGTTGTAGACATTACACAGTAAACACCCCATTCCTATGTTAATCTTTTAAATACTCTCACAGGCTTGGTGGTTGGCTAGTGAGTTTTGAACACCTGGGAAAAAATGGAGCACTCTGTAGCATTACATTTCTGGTGAGGCACAGAGCTATGGTGCTGTCATTTGCATTTCTGAACTTAGACTCTCTACCTCTGCCAGGAGTCAAACACCTTTAAGCTGGAAGGGACTAGATTTAGGTTAGACATTAGGAAGAAATTCTGCACTGTGAGGGTGATCATAGAATCATAGAATGCCTTGGGTTGGAAGGGATGTCCAAAGGTCATCTAGTCCTAACCCAGTACAATAATCAGGGACATCTCCTACTGGAATAGATTGCTCAGAACCCCATCAAGCCCAACCTTAAATGTCTCCAGGGATAGGGCATCCACCACCACCATAGGCAACCCATTCCAGTGATCCACCACACTCATATTAAATAACTTTTTCCTAAAGTCCAACTGTCCTGGTTTGAGCCAAGAGGAAGGCAGTTTCTTTTTTTTTTTTTTCTTCTTCAGTGAATTCTCTTTTAAGCAGCACACCAGTTTTCCAGCTTGTGGACTGATAACACCTGAATGTTTATGTTACTGCTGAGAGACCAAGGACACTTCTGATTGTTGAATCTACTGCTTTGGATACTAAAGGAGCAAAAGAGTGGTGCCTATGACCTTCCTGTAGGGAGGGGCAGACTTGACAGATGGAAAAACTGGCCAGGGATATTCCATGCAATATATAATTCAGGGGTCACAGAAATGAAGCCTTGCTTTTTTTTAACTCCTTATCCCTTCTCTTCCATTCATGGCGGGCCTCCAGGGAGGACTCCATCTATCCATCACCATTGATCCCTAGGCTTAGTGTTCCTGACCCTCATAACTCTCTCCTCAGCTCCTGTCTGATCTGCATTTATCTGTGAAAGCTATCTTTGGAACTGCTCACAGCTCAGGAGATGCTGTGGGAGTTCCTGGGGGTGAGGGGAAGAAGCGATAGTGGTTTTGCACATTCCTCAGCATACTTGTATACATTTGTACATCTTTTCTTTTATCATTAGCATGTTATTAAAACTGTCTAGTTTGGTTTTCAACCTGGTTTGACTCAGGATCAACAATTAAGCCAGCAACACCAACCTAAACTTACCCTTTTCTAGTTCAAAACCATTACCCCTTGTCCTATTGTTATGTGCCCTTGTGAATAAATCTTTCCCAGCCTTATTATAGACTCAGCAATGAGACACTGGGCCAGGTTACCCAGGGAAGTTGTGGCTACCCCATCCCTGGAAGTGTTCAAGGCTAGGTTGAATGGGACTTGGAGCAAAAAGTTCAGTTTAGTGGTTTAGTGGGAGGTGTCCCTGCCCATGCAGGGGGCTTGGAACTAAATGATCTTTAAGGTCCCTTCCGACCCAAACCATTCTATGATTCTACGACCTGACTATCCTGTGCTACAAGAAAACCTTGGGCAGCAGGCTGTCCTGTACCAAGATAGTCAAAGGCTGTATTTTTTTATATCTAGCCAGAAAGACCCGTCGTTGCCATAGAAAGATTTCTCTTCACATACCTACTTCTTCTTATCCTCACATAATTAGTTCCCTTGTATTAAGTCAATCTCCTGTCAGCTGTGCAACAAAGGACTTTGGATCTGCAGTGGCTTAAAACACACCACGCCAATAACAGAAGAGAAGAAAAATCATAATAAACCCCCCAGATAATCTAGATTTAACACAGTGTAATGGTTCCAGAAAGCTTATAGAGTTTGCAAACCATCCTCACAACCTCTTAACCACATAACGATGACATCTGTGGGGAATGGTCTATCTTCTCTCCCCCCACGTAAGACTAAACAAAATGCCTTCCAAGTCAGCAAAGCAAGAGTGGCGCCTTTTTACTGATTCAGGCAAGGACGGACCAGAACAAGCCTCTTGCTCTACCAGATAAGTTCATAGCAAGAAAACAGCGTAAGGGTTATGATAACTGGCAGAAAAATAGACAATAGGTTAAAAACCTCCTCTGACAGAGTATGTACCTGGCCAGTGATAATTGGCTAATTTGGACAGAGGTACTTTCTCAAACAGTGATCTCTGATCTATAAAAAAGGGCAAGATCTGCAGGCCGCTGCTCTCTCTGCCTGCCTGGGACGAGACCCTGCTGCAGTACCTGAACCTGCCTGGAACTCCTACCCTTTCACTCCATTGATTGTACACCTCTCCCTCGGAGTGTGCATTTAATAAGACCATAGCACCTTTGAATCCCTTTTCAGATATACACCTAGACAACCTCTCCTGAACCTTGATCCCTTAGTTTGTGTTAACCCTTAATAAACCTATTAATTCATAAACTAAACATTGGTCTCAGTAGCAATTTGTGACCGTGGTGAGAGGGCACTCTAATCTACCCTCTAAGACACGGTGCCGCAGTGGCTGTTCCTCTGTGAGAGGCGAACGCCACATGTGACCCTCGGGCTCATTCACAAACCTCTCCAGATTGGGGGGGGGAAGTTGTGGAAACATTCTGACAGCTGGTAGGCCCCCGGTACTGGCCCACCACAGCATCTTATATTAACACCAAAGATAAGTATAACAGAATTGTGATGGGGGAAAAATCTCCCCTCTAAGACGCGGTGCCGCAGTGGCTGTTCCTCTGTGAGAGGCGAACGCCACATGTGACCCTCGGGCTCATTCACAAACCTCTCCAGATTGGGGGGGGGAAGTTGTGGAAACATTCTGACAGCTGGTAGGCCCCCGGTACTGGCCCACCACAGCATCTTATATTAACACCAAAGATAAGTATAACAGAATTGTGATGGGGGAAAAAAAAGCAGCAATAATTCAGTGTTTCTCTGGACACCCAAGAGTGACCCATAATCTAACTGCATCTGACATGTGGGATCAGAGACTGGAAAAAAGGCTGTTTTGCATAAATACGTGTGCTCCAGCCCCAGCTGGGAGCCTGCTTTCCCTGGTGTCAGACCTGATGGGCCTGCTGAGAAATGCTTTATTCCCAGGCAAAATGCTAGAAGCATTCTATCAATTTTATCTTTCTCTGTGCTGCAAGGCAATTCATTCTGTGGTAAATTGTGGGCATAGCTGAATAGTTTACATTAGGACTACAGCAATAGTAGGGCAAAGGTTGTTAAAGAATAATGCAGCTACCAGAGATCGAAGGTGCCTCACTGTAAATACTGGTGGCATAAAAGTCCTAATGGAATAGATTTTATGAACCAGACAAATTTTTTGTCACAGAACAGTCTGCAGCAGCATTGTTTCATATGGTAAGAAAAGATACTTCAGAAGTCTGAATGAATATAAGATAAGAAGTTCTCACCTACTGTTTTGACTTGTCTATTCCAGATTAAAAGGCTGAAGTGCTAAGATGGGATCCTAAAACTTTTGTATTTGGCATGTGGTAGATTCTCCCTTTGCCAAGTGTAAACATATCAAGCTCTCTGTGAAGACTTCCTCACAGCTCTGGCAGCAAAATAAAAGCTGAGTCTAAGTCGGAGGTGAGGGATGTACATGATTATTGCATAGAGTGACAGAAGTAGTTCAGGAAAGGCTATGTGAATTATGAAGATTTTCTCTTCCCCTGCCCCATGCAATCTAAATTACATTAGGTCTTCTCCAACCCCTGGACAGCCAAACCCTACACAGGAAAGAAGATGTCAAGCACAGACATTAACTTTGCAAACAGCTGCAATGATTGAAGAAGTTATTAACCCATAAGCACTTGTTGCAACCTTTCTCCTGGGGATACTTGCTTGCCAAGGTCTTCTGCTGAACAGATGAGATCACACAAGCATTCTTGCTGGAGCAGCTAAGGAGGTGATCTGAGTTAACTTGGCTGATTTTGCCTGAATTGGATGATAAATAATTCACCTCTCATTCCACCAGAGCTGGAAAAGCCATGAGCTCCAGCTGGTGCAGCTATGCAGGTCCGCAGCTCCAGCTCGCTCTGCAGGGGCAGGTCAGCTCTGGGCTTTGAAGTCCAGTCTGCAAATTATCCTAGGACATTAGCAAAGCTGAGTTAAACCCTGAATATTATCATTTTTAAATCAGAGATCATTATCTTAATTCAAACACTGCACAGTTACATTTAACTGCTTTACCATTTTGTCCTTTGGATCTGTGTCTTGAGTTCCTCTTTCATACATACAATTAATTTTCATATATGTAATTGATTTTGATTTTCCCTCTGAATGACAGAGAATATTGCCTTCCTCTTAGACCATTAGTCATATTAAAATTAGCTTATCTTAAAAACACTGACACTTACACGAAAAACATGTCTTTAAAGTAACTGTCATTGTTTACTACAACTCAATTTTAACTCAGAGTCTACAATGAATTAAAGCATTTGGCTCATGAAAGCATATCCAAGACTACCAGATTAGTAAATATAGTGTAGAATTACTTAAAAAATTAGAAGCTTCTAAAACAATTAAAATCTACATTTTGTTAAAAAGCATAATTTTTCTTGGGTTTTATAGCATTCTGCAATTAAGTGTACCCACCTGCTGGTGGTACCTCTTCATACCTCAAGTCTGTCTGCCTGATTACCTATTTTTCAAGCATAGTTACCTTTAAGCAGCCTTACCATAAACAAAGGCTTCAAAATTCTTCATGAAAGGTATAAAGCTTATTTTGTTAATATAAAAAGGTATTAAGCTTGGATTTTCTTTCTTTTGTTTTCATACCAACGTTGAAAATGACTTCAGCCAGAACTTAGAACTTTTCATACCAATGTTGAAAACGACTTCAGCCAGAACTTAGGGTGTTTCACAAGACAAGCAAAGGTATTTCTGTGTGCAGCTGTGCACATAGTCTTTGCATACTGTAAAACAATACTCAGACCAGAACCATGTTATGCAGATTAAAATCATGGGCACAATGCACAGACTGATTCCTGTTCTCCTTTGATCTGATTTTGGTTCCGAGAGAGTCTACTGGAACCATTACATTCAGCAAGAAAGGAATTAAGACTCAGATCTTGAAACTTTCATTATTATTTCCATCGCCATGGTGCACAGGAATCCAAGGCCCTGATTCAGACTCATTTATCCCAACAGAGCACACTTCAAAGGCCTCATCATAAGTGTGACATAAGAAACAGCAAATGGTGGCAACAGCCAGTGCTGATTGATGCTGCTGAAGATGTCTGTAAGGAGCTTAACGCAAGTCTTCGGAGGATACAACCAAAAGGTTGGATAGAAGCTGATGTTGCAAGAAAACAAAGGTGCGAGTTAACTTCTGACGCCAAATAGGAGGTTCAGGTGGAATAGACAGAGGCTGAGTGGGATTCAAGACACGTGCTGTGTAGCTGGACAGCAGCAAAAGGACAGTTCACACAGAGACAAAGCAATGCTGCCCTAAACACAAGACAGGAAGGAGGTCCTTGAAGAAGAGTTTTAATAGGTACAATTGGGAAAGAAGGCACATGTCAAAATCATCAAAAAACATGTCACAGAAATAAAATATTGAGATAATAAGAATCTGGCCAAATATTTAACTGCAGCATAGTAAGAAAGATCATAATGTAGAAATATTTACAAATCTGTTGGCGTTTTGAAGCTGTAGCCAAATTTGCCTGCTGTGCTATGGGCTTGACTGACAGGCAAGATGGAGGTGGTTTCCATGGTGATGACCAAAGGTGGAGGAGACAGAAACATAGGCAGAAACAACTACCGCATTAGCAAACACAAGCAAACAAAGCAGGAGAGGACTAGAGATGATGATAAGTCATCAAGGATCAAGGATTTAAAGTCAGAGAGGTTGAGCAGAATAAGCTGATGAGCCCAAGAGGGGCAGCCACAGTTGCAAGGTGCAGGAGATGGAGAAGACTTAGGAAGGAGGAGGTCAGAGCAGAGCAGCACTCCCTGAGAAGGAAGGTGGCTGTGTGGTCCTTGCGGCAGCTGAGGAAGTTGTAATCAAAGCTGTGGTCTGAGTGAGGAGCTGAGGGTAAAGCAATGAGCATGGAGGCATCCAATGAGTGATAGAAAGCCCTGTAATAACCCAGGGTGAATTTGTCAGTTTTTTAAAAGGGGTGCAAAACAATATGGAAAATGTGGTAAGATCCTGAAGTTCAGCAAGGGGTATAAATTTGGTTCTTAATTAAACAGGGAGAATTTTAATCAGCTAGCTGACAATCTATTATATTCCTTCAAATGGACTAGAAGATGTGGTAGGAAGGTCCCTGGGAATCAGTTAATCATTGACAGGCAGGTAGGACTGAGTGTTTAACCATGGGAAGCAGGAGTCCCTGGGAACATGACATCTGGGAGGGTGAGACTGTGTCACCCTTTCTGTTCAAGTAAAGATGCTGCAGCAGAAGTAATAGAAGGACTTTTAGAATAAGTTTGCACTTAGACTTCAGAGAGACTGAGACACTCTCCATGCATACCTGAGCTCCTCAGACACAGAAGGAAACAGAATTGCAGCCCTGGGCCCTGTGCAGGATTGATGGGTGGATAACTGCCATGGACTGCAATGGGGCTTTCTTGGCCAAAGACTGATAAAGGCTGTGAAAATGCGGGTGAGAACTTCTTTAAAATTAAGTGAAAAGATACATTTGCCTTAGTCTCTGTAATCACCATATAATAACTAAAGAGCTGTGTCTTTCCTGTGCATGACAGGAAAACAGATGATAATAATAGTAGCAATTATAAAGTCTGAGTAAACTAGTTGTATATATATCTATCCAGCTACGTATGATATATGAATCTTGAGGTTATGCAGTCCTATGCCTTTAAGGGACCAACTCACCAGCTAGTGCAATTCTATTAACATTGATCAAGCAACATGTAATTATATGGATAGTGTATGCCTCTTGTGCTAAGTTTTTTATTACTCATTTTGAGGTGAGGAACCTCTTCTTCTTTGCAGGGACTCTCATTCCATTCAGAAAAACAAGTAAAGAATGGCACTGGTAAGACTGATGTTAATGGAAAATGTCTGTGGATTCCCCATTCAAAAAGTACTTCTGAGACACCAACTCTTCACCTCAGTGGTATTTGCTGTGTAATCCATTATACTGTGTGATCTCAAAGTATATTTTCATAGCAGCAGTAGCTCACAGAATTATTTTAAGCCATAAAAACACAGATATGTTGCATTCATAATTTTGTTTTTCATTTATATGGAGAAGTTAATTTATTTTAACTTCGGTGTTGTACACCGAGGGAAAAACTTTTCAAAAATTATATTTTCAGGTATACAGTTATTTTTCCTGGTATGTTTTCTTAGCAGATGGTGAAAATATTTCTCGCAAAGATTTAGGAGCAGCTAAAGGTTAAAAAAAGGCCTAGTGCAGAGATGGGCCAAGTGTAATCAAAAGTCAGGAGACATGGCAGAAGATCTGAGCCTTAGCAGCTGTATATTGTAAAGCTGCAGTATGGCAACTCTGCCCAGTCTGGCCACCTGCAGACTTTACATCAATGCAAACCTGATCTGCATCACTCTTCTGTGCCACCTTACTTCCTCAGGAAGGAAAAAGAGTGGTGAGGCAGGGCACTCAGTGAGTCTTCCAGTCTTGTCATCTAGGTACCTGTGTAATAGGGACCTGTGTGGGTGTGCAGTTCACGGTCGAAGCACGTCCAGCAAGAGTTGGCACTGGCCAGTGACCTGTCAAGATTTCTTCATCTTACAAACCTGTGGCCTTCGGTCTAATTAGGTAATACTTCTTGTTCTGCTCTGTAAAACCTAGTGGTTTAACTATTTCTGCAATATCCTTTATTGCCTCATTTTCTTGCTGTTCTGTTATTTAACAATCTTGCTAGATATAGCAAGTTCAAATGGAAAATTTAAGGACCACAAAGGTGATGCTGGAAAAAAATACTAAAAATTTCATGAGTAGCCATATTCTATAGTGAACCAGTGCTCTAGCATGGGCTTGCCTCTGGAAATGCTGCCTCTTCAATTATAGATTAAGTTAAAAGTTCACTACTTGCAAGAGCAGAACTGTACAAACCTTCCCTGATTTAGTCTGAAAGAATGTGTGTGCTTTTGATTTCAGATAGGCATACTTAAAGGTGGCGGATGATCTTGTGCCAAGAAATGGGGGTGAAGCAGGCAGACCTGGCTTCATTTCCTGCCTGTGCCTCAGACGTCAGATGTAACCCAAGATAAGCTGCTAAGATCTTTGTTCATATTTTCATGCTCTGTAAAATAGAGATAATAATTCTCCCTTTCCCTTCGTACGTTCTTATTTTTGCCTGATAAAATATCATGCTTTCTGGCTTAAAGTAGCTGATGTTGTATTTGTGTATTAAATAAACAAGCACATGAATAAAGCACTTTCCAAGACTCCATATCTGTGTATAGTCAGGGCTCACTTACAATGTAAATTGGCCTTGAACATTAGTATCTGTCTGCCTGTTCAGTTGTTTGCAGGTATATTCAGGCTTAGGTGCTGATCTAGAGTTGTTTCCAACCGAACTTGATAAATAATATATTAGTTTTCAGGAACTAATAGTTCAATCAAAATTAAAATAGCTTTCTTAATGTTCATTATCAAGTAATGAGGAAGGTTCATTTCACCATATACCTCTATGACTTAGGTTATTTGCCTGAAATGTTACATTCTGTTAGAATCTTTAGAATATAATTTGTCCAGATTTCTGGTGTCTTATACTGCAGAGCCATTACACTTGGAAATCAAGAGGTTATTTCTCTCTCTGCTTCCCAGCCAACTCTAGATTAGTTAATAACATTTTAATGTAACTAACAATCATCTGGGAATTCTTCATTAGTATTTTCACAACAAACTGTACCTGTTGTGTGTGGCCAGAATGCACTTTATGATTTTTCTCAGACAAACCCCTTACACCTACGAGTCATCCAGGCAGAGTAAAATGTTTACAGCCAATGTTCATTAAAAGCTTATTAAAATGATAACTATTAGTTAATGAATAGGCTTTTGGATCCAAAGCTGATAATATGACAGAGTTGATGACCGAAGTAGAGTTATTTACATCTCTTTACAAAAAGCATCAGAAATAATCATTCTTATCATGTATCCTGACTAACTCACATTTGAGCAAATATATGTATTCTCTCCCCAAAACCTCCCTATAGGCTTAGTGGCTATGTACTTTAACCTCCAACAGCCATGCTGATGTTCATTTCTACATAAACCAGTGCTGGTTTGGACTTGTCTGTGGATAGAGGAGTTGATCTCTGAGGCAGAAATGTTGCCAGCAGGTTAAATCACATCTATCAGCTGTGTCACTGACTTGTTCCAAATCCTAAGAGAGAAGCAGGACTGTGTAACTCCACTGCTGTGTTCATACTGTAGTTTTATTTTGGAGGCAAAAGGTGCTAGTTGGATCTGAACATCAGAACTATGAATTGTTTTTCCTATAGTTAGGACTGGAGAAATATTGTCCTTAAAAAAAAAATTTAAAAAAATAAAAAAAAAATTGTCACTTTATTATGTGTGGACCTTATCTGTTTGTGGCATATTCTAAAAATAAAAATGTCTAAGTTTCTCAGCACTAGAGCACAAGGATGAAAACAATAGTTGTTGGTGTTCTGCGTATCTTGCCCTTCAGATTTATGTATTAAATTTTTATAATTTTATTTCTTTACATGTTTTAAGGCTTTGTTGTTGTCTACCTGCTTTGTTTGGCACATATCCAGTAGCACCTAGTCTCATGGAGGTTACTAGTATAACTTAGTTCTAAATGCTTACTGTGTACTGTAGATATTGGTAAATATTCCCTAAATCCAAAGTGCAGACTGTTTGACCTGCAATAAAACTGCAATTTCGTTTGCTTGAGACTGACATAACTTTTTATTGTATTTTGCTGTGAAAATAATAACCTCTGTCCTATTCTTCATCCCTTTTAGAAACTTAGCCAGTCCATGAAAACTGCCAGTAAATGTGTAGAAACTGTTGTTTCCAGTTTTCTGTAGAGGAAGAGACCTCCATGAACTGCAGGTGCCTTCAACAGCAGAACTGTGATGGGGAGGAGGCAAAGGGTACAAGGTCATCTCTAAGATACTACAAGAAGTTCACATGTCTCTTAATGCCAAGAACTATACTGAGGTAACAAGGTTGTATCATGGTAGCTTTTGGATTTATTTGGCTCTGTGCAATTGTGTATGAGGGGGGGCAGTTAAGACATCATCTAGTAAAAAATGTTTATCAAAAGATAATGGGAAAAGAACATGTTCTGGGGAGACACCTTCAGCCAAGGAGCCAGTAGATCAAAGCAACACAGAAGTCCTTTTTCTTGCAAGTCACAGCCTCTTCTTGTCTCCTTCAAACCATATCAAAGGGAATAATTCTGATTTTAGTTTAATATTATAACACAATATATACAAATCATAGCAATGAAATAATAAAGGAAATCCCCAAGCAGTTCTGTTACCAAAGTTAAAAATTTCTTTTTATATAATAATGTTTTTTTTCTGAATCTATTTTTTTAATGAACCTTTGATAAGTATTCCTTCTTGTGTATAAAACACAAGCATTTTCTTTCTGTAGGAAGTGAGAGACTTCCTGGCTTATTCCTCCTAACTTTGTATCATCTCCACTACTCCATCTGAGTCCAATTCAGCATTTGAAGCCTACCCATTTTGAAGTTACCCATGACAGCTGTACACTGAATGAGGAATTTGCATTATACTATCAGAAGTGCTATTAGGTTTGCTTTGATATCTTTTCTGGTAGCCTTACCATCTGCAGGTGTATAAAAGTAGTAACTGTTCAATGAATTCAGAATAAGGACAGTTTATGGCAGGGTCTTCAGAGAACATTACAGAAGCTACGTGGTAGCCTGGAATAGTAAAAAGAACATCAAGAGGGAATGTACTGATATTATTTAAAACTCCTACAGCACTAGACAATAGTACTCAGGGTTTAGGAGAAAGATTGAGCTTTCTGACCAAGAGAGACTTAAAGGACAGACTTATCATTAAAAATGCTAGAGGTCCGGAGTAACTCCACTGAAATGAGGGGAGTTTCTTTGAGTTTACACTGATGAAAGGGAAATTAGAAATTAGTCTGAGGTCTTTAAATTTTTTAAGTAGTCCAGGAAATGGATGCTTGGCTCTTCATTTTCTCATTGAAAAGGACAGAAACTAAAAATGTTGGACGGGTCTTGTTGGACTCCCACAAAAATTGTATGCAACCACTAGGAGAAATACTGGCAGAGCAGGAAAGTATTTGATGGTTATGGTTAGTCACAGGCTCACTGCTATCGTTCTGAGTGAGGTAAAAAAAAAAAAAAAAAGTATTTAAAGGAGTTATTATTTAAAAGGAAACGCTGATTTTAATTCTGTCATTTTAATCCAAACTATTAATGTTTCTAAGTAAGTTTTCTCTGAAAGCTCTGTATATGTGGGTATAAAAATATGTACTAACAAATCATGATGATGCGGTTACTGGAAAAAGTTAAAAACAGGAGGTAATTCAAACACTTAATTGTTTAAATATCTAGATGACTGTAGATGAGCATGATAATACCACAGTCTATAAAGGGAAGATATCCTTAAAGAATTCTCCTTTTTAAAGTTATGCATGTATAATTACTGTATTATGGAACATAATTCTGGTACCCTCAGGATTTTTCCATAGTCTTTACAAGCAACCCAGCAAGGAATTGATAAAATGGAGGAAATAATCCAATAAAACAATTTGCATTAGTTTTATCTCACAATATCATTTTAAATACAAAACTATTGAAATATTATCGTAATGCTCTTATAACAAATTATTTTACGAAGTGCTCCCTACACTTCATATAATAACAAACAAATTTATTCCTGTCTGGGGGAGTGGTCCTCTAAACAATATGAAATCTTACTTTTCATAGAGCTATCTAATATAGCACTGAATTTTGTTGCTTGGAAATAGTTGTTTCAAAGAGCATCCTTTTTATATCTTATGTCTGGAGAGTTTATTTTCATGCACATCTCTTAGGTTACCTACACTGAATTTCCTCTAAAATTTTTTCATACTATCTCCTGAGAGCATAGGGTATTTTGGAACCTCTTTACAGTGGCAGTTTTCTATGCTAACTTAGTGTCACTAGCAGACTTTGCAACCCTTTATCTCCATGATTGTGTCATTGTCATTGAGTCATATATGGATCCCATTAAAAAAGATATGTATGATATGGGGTGATACAATGTGTGAATATTTAAAGGCTTGTATGGCAAGAAGAAAAGAACTAAGGTAAACGTGTACAAAACTGTTTGTACAGGTGGATTTTGGGATCAGAAAGCTCTCTCTCTCTCTCTTGTTCCCTTTCCCTGTCCTAGTGTGAAGCTTTGCTGGATCACCCAGATCGATCTGGCTTTGTACAAACTAAACTACAGGGTGGATCCAGAACTAAAGAGATGAGGAACACATGTATATAGACATGGTTCTTAGTTGCAACTGAACATAATTGCCCATGCTATGCTGATCTGCATCAGGAAGGCTGTGCTTGAACCTCCTATGGTCCTATGGTCCATGTGCTCCTGCACTGAATGTCGAGTGTCCACAAACAGATGCTGCAGCCTAAGAGCCAGGTCTTCCTCTTGAATTCCATTAAGGCCACAGTGAATGTAAGGAAGGGACAGTACTACCTGCAGCAGCCTCAAGGGTTGTTGAGCAAGTGCACATTTTTGGTTTGATGCAGGAGCAAAGATCCTCAGAGTGTGTTTGTGTGGGTAAAGATATCTGAGATGGAGAAAGACAGAAAGAGGAGTTCTTGGAGGATGCACAGCTTGTACCAGGGACATCATTTGATGCAGTGGACTGCCCTTGACAGCTGCAAGACGTGCACTGATGAGATGTGTAGAACCATCCAGCATGATCTTATTTCTCTCTGCCCTACATAATACCCATAGATGGGGGGCTATGGTTTATTAATGAGAGGGCTCCCCACCAAGTTTCATTAAAAATCACTACTGCTGAAAAGACTGCTGATGGCTGATCTGAGCACTTACCTTACTTCATATTCCTTTGTGCCAGCTCCTCAAATATTGTTGGTGGTATAGCTACTCTGTGAATTCCTTCAGAAAGCCCATTGGGACTCACAGTGCTGACTAAGTACCTTCCTATCAGCAGGACAAAACACAGGCTTGCTCCCACAAACTTGTGCTCATTCTTGCCTTAATCTATCAAAGACAGTAAGCACGTGCTTATTTTATAAAACACAAGGTCCTGCTGA
>NW_009954407.1:4645313-4680539 GCF_000747805.2 Chaetura pelagica
CTGCTGAATTTCACTGGGAGTTTCCTGTTTAGCCTAGCTTAAGTTACTTTGCTGAATCAGGGCCAGAAGACACTTGCAGGGGCTGAATCCCATATTGCTCAACATTTTTTCATTGTTGGTTAGTTGCTCCAGATGTGACAGTATAGATTATTGTGCAGTTAAAGGAGAACATACTCCATGTTTAGTAGTTGAAATTGAAGCATAAGGTAACCTGCATGTGGGTCCCCTGTGTGAGAGGTGTGTTATTTTGACAGGTTGGTGTGCCACATTCTAAGAATGATGCCTCTCACCTACAAAATACAGGGGATGGCCACATTTCCAGCTGAGCAAAGATCAGGGTTCAACCATCATCCTCATCGTGCTGAAAAGACTACTCCATTTTCCAAGTGTGTCACACAGGCTGCTTTAACTATGAATTAAAGTTTCTTATGCTTTGGCTATGACTAGTTCATATAGTGACATTTAAATTTCATTTGTTCCCAGTAATATTGTTGTGCAGAACATTGCAGATAACAGAAATGCCAGATTATGTAAATAGCCTTTTGCAAACAGCAGCTTTTTTTTTTTTTTTATCCATTGTTCTGAACATCCTACCCCAATTGCCTTGTACATTTTCCTCATTTTAAATGTCTGTCTGAGATCAGACACTTTGCTTCAACATTTTTAGATTTCACCCATCTCCAGAAAAGTGAATCAGTTACATTAAAAATGCTGTTGAAAGCCAGTTATTTCATCAAATGACAACAACAAGAAGAATTCCTGCACAAAGGGCAAAAGATATAAACTAGCCATCTGCTAGAAGCAGCAACAACAACACTGAAAATTGCAAGAAATTATAATGCTTGAAGTGAGATTGCTGAATGCCAAGGAAATGACTTTTGCAGATCCTGCAGGAAGGAAGGAAGGAAGGAAGGAAGGAAGGAAGGAAGGAAGGAAGGAAGGAAGGAAGGAAGGAAGGCAGGAAGGCAGGAAGGCAGGAAGGCAGGAAGGAAGGCAGGAAGGAAGGAAGGAAGGAAGGAAGGAAGGAAGGAAGGAAGGAAGGAAGGAAGGAAGGAGAGGACTTTGCTGAAAAGGGATGATAGAAGCTGAAGGCCTAACTGAAATCCTTGTGCTGAATATCAGAGGGAAAACATAAAGAAAAGCAGCAGTTTTAATTTTATTCACTGAAGGTAGATAAGAGATTGAATTAAGCCTTGCTTCTCCAGTGGTGGTGAGGCTGGCTTAAGATGATGTCATTTGTGGGAATGCTTAGTGGATGCCTCCCAGCAGCAGCAGATCGCACCAGCTCTGCCTGGCATGGAGTCTGCTCTCCTCCAGGCTCTTCACTTACGTTTGTGCCAATGGGTTGCCTGTTGCCTTGGGCTTTTGCAAAACTCTCCATTCTCCATATTGCTCCTCTCTGTGTCTTCCCTTTCCAGTCTCATGACTGGTTTTCAGAAACATCAAGATTCAAACAGGAGTCAGAAGGGAATATTTTAAATGTGAATAGGATGCTGCTGGCCTCCTTCAGGTAATTGATTATACTCCATTTGAATTTGTTTTCTCTGGATCAGGTCTTTCAATGCCTGACCTAGATGAATCCAATTGAAAAATATTTGAATGCTTCAGAGAAGTAGCTGCAAAGTGTAGGGGAAAAGTTTGTCATAAATTATATGAGGTATATGTTGCGTAAATAAATGGTATGAAAAATATCGGACAAGGTTGCATGAAGGGTGAATGTACAATCACGGTGGAGTTGTTTAAACCCAGTGATTGCTGATTAAAATATAAATATATACACAGAAAACAAAATATGTCAATTACAGAATGGTTATTAGTAGCTATTATTAATGTACTCCTAAAGTATTTATTATAAATCAGATTCCAATATTATTTATTGATGACTCTCTTAAAAATTAGAATAATGCAAATACATGTTTATCTGTTTTTTCAAGATAAACTCTGCTATGTGATTTCATTATTATTCAGAAATAAACAAAGGTTTCTACCGTATTTTATTAAGTTTATTAAGTACTAACACTATTAAATGACAGATGTGGGACAATAAAGTTCAGCTGTGCTTAAAACTGTCAAGCTGTCTTGTACAGCCATATAGATAGGATAGGCCGACTAGGGTGTCATTGTATTCTGGGGGAAAAAGATAAAAAATGCTAGGTTGTAACCTGTAAACTGTGACTATCCACTTAGTATAGATCTGACAACTGTGACTGAGAAAAAAGCATGAGTATGAAGAGAGAGGGATAGAAAGAGTTAGACTGGGAGGCTTTCAGTTTTATCTGAGATGCATAAAGATAAGGATGTTGTTGGAACACACTTCATAGAGGAGAGCATTTCAATGGTAGCCCTAGAAGCTTCCTCCCTATTGCATTAATTAGCATAACTGGCTCTCTACCATCATAAACATGAGTCACATCTGTTCTAAAGCCATGATAGTCCTGCAGAATATATGAGTCAAATCCCAGGGCAGTGTATGGTCTCAGTGTAAATCTCAGGAACTGTTTGGACACCATGGTTTATGCAGACAAGTACTGGGAGAGGCTGCCAGCCCCATGGTCTGCCCCTTGCACATGGGGGCACACAGGAGGGAGACTGCCACACTCAGTGTCAAGTTTTCACTGCCCCAGATGGGCAGAAGATGGTCTAGCTGCCTCAGAGTGGTTACAAGCTTTCACTGGCCTGACAGAAGGATGAGGAAAGGATAGTACCTTTTCATAGAAAATCTGGTCAATCAGATCACAGTGGGTCAGTGAGGGCTAGTAAAAAAGAATAAGCCAGTAAGTGAGATCTTCTCCCTCTTTCTTTCATCAGGAAGGAGACAGAAGGATATTTTAGACAGTCTACTTCTCAGCTACTGAAATGTGTCTTGAGGGACAGAAGAGGGATGAACTTTCTGAAGAAGGAGGTTTCATGAGTGGTAGCCGGTGACAAAGAAAAAGGGTAGAGTTTTGGTGAGAAATAGAGAGCTGGAATAGCAAGGCCCATGTGCTGAGCTTGCAGCTGTAGTGCTACCCACTATTCAGACTGCCCCATATCACTGGGAGGACAATGCATGCCCTGTTTTGCTGGGGTACATGTAGACAGCTGCATGTACCTGCTTTGGACTTTTTAAGAGCTAGCAAAGGACCTAAACCAGTGACAGATGTGACTGGGAGGCTAATTCATAACTATGTTGAGATTAGCAACAAGAACAGCCAAAAGATGGTTTTGACTTTGAGCTATTCTTAGGGTAAAATCTAACAACTAGGTCCAGGTTTTGGCCTCATAGGCTCCCACTTTACTTCAGGAAGATATTTATCAAAGAGCTTCAAAAGGATATGGACTTAATGATGAATTGTAAGCATTCAAATAGATTTAATCCATGATGCTGTTTCCTACAGTCATTTTCAGGAAACTAGACAACTAAGTTTAAAAAAGCATTAAAAAGGAAACAGAAATACTTTAACTATCATAATTTCTTTTAAAAACTTTTCAAAGTTGTCTAGTCTGGGATGAGTTATTATGTGTAAACTGTGTAACATTTTCTTTGTTTTGATAGAAAGTGGAAGAAGAAAAGGACTGAAGTTGAAAGTGGTTTTCATATGAAATGTATAGAAAAATGCTATATTCGATGCTAAGTTTGGAGACTTTCTCAACATTCTACATTCAGTCCTGAGATTTTGTTAGACTGCTAAATAATTAATTGCATATATATACATTTAAAAGGATTTTTGCAATCAATACCTCCATAGCTCCATACCATACCTATTGCATCTTCAAAATGTGTGAGTTTCTCCTGCATGTTAAGTACAAAATTGGATGCAACTTCTTCTGAAATACTGAAGAAAACCTCTTTCCTGGCTTACCTCAAAACTTCTTTAATCTTTCTCTCCCTTTCTTCACAAATCTTTCAGAGAGTTTTGTTTGGGTTTTGGGGGGTTGGGGTGGGGTTTTTTTGGAGTGGGTTTTTTTTTCATCTTCTCAGTACCATGGGAACACAAAAGATAAAAGTGGGAACCTAAATTAGAAGTTGATAGTCTAGGTGTCTCACATAACAAGAGAAAACAGCAGAGAGCTCCAGAGGGTAATGCAAATCTCTAAATACCACTGTAAACTAGTTGGTTAACCTAATCAGTTAACCTAAATCTAAGTTTGTTTCTGTAAGTGCTCTACTCTGGTGATTCCCTGACTTGTGGACAAATGCAAAACCTATGAAGACTTATGGAGCAAACCTTCAACTACTTTATTTTTATTTTATGTTTGTAATTTTTCAGTTTACAGGCAGTTTTCTGTTTATGTCATGTGCACAGCAGAAATTATATGAAAAATAAATTGACACATTGATGCGATTTAGAACTTTAAAAGTTCTTTTTGATTTGAAATAAAATGAGAACCCCTCCCCAAATATAATTCCAACCAATTGTCAGCCATTGCTATTCCAGTTAGTTCTGATATTGTTTAAATTAACCTGTCACTCCTATGCTGTATTATTGTAATAGATCACTAGCATGAGACAGGCAGACGTGTCAGTTCCCAAGATGAAGCAGTGTCACCAGTTACAGTAAAAAAAAAAGAAGGTACTTGAGAGTCTGGAGTATTAATTAGCTGTATAGACCTATAATAATTATTTCAAAATTAAAAACTCTTTCCAAGCAATAAATGCTGCCTGGAGCAGCCTGAACTCTGAGCCTACTTCCCTGTCCTGTGCTGGCCCTGGGCAGTTTCCCATCACTGCAGATGGGATGAGGAAGGGTGTTGTGTCCCCCTGTGACTGGTGAACTGGTGTTTTTCAGCAGACTATGAAACTACAGCATTAAGTGCCATCCACTGATAAGGCACAATGGCTCCTGCTTAGCATCTAAGTAGGTGGCCTAGGACCAGTCACTGGGATGTGGATGTCACCTGCACAAGCCCATCATCTGCAGTGGATGATACAAGTCACAGTGTCAGGTAAGCAGAAATGCAGCTGTCATCCTTAATGATTATTAGGAATAATTGCCAAATGTTCTGATTCTTTTTACATACAGGGGGCTACACTCCCTAGTATTTCAAGTAAACACAGAAGACTTTTTTGTCTCTGTGAACCAAAACAGCAGTTTCTATGCCAAGTCCATCTTAGTTCTGGAACTCAAACTTTATTCTTTCCAGTGTAGGCTTCACTAAAAATATATTTTCAACTAGCTGAATTCAGTGATGAATTTTAGTGATACATGAGGCAGTGTGAACTTATGTATTTTCTACTTTATCTGTATGGTCTATCAGGCTGCCTATGAAACCTATTTGCTTGTACACTCCCTGTCACCACAGTGCTGTCAGTAGGAAAACTGAGGGCAGAACTTCTTTTACTGTTGGGACCTTAGATAATGTAGGGTAATGCAGAAGCCATGTCAAAACCCCATTGATCTTCTCTGAAATGTGCTGGTGCTTTATTGCTAACTAAAGGAATGATGATTTTCTCCTGTCCCCTGAGTAAGCAGACGAGACTCTGAATACTGGAAGGAATGGATTACTTTGATTTGAAAGAGACTTCAGTGGATATAAAGCACAGCTTCATAGAGCTCCAAGATGCAAGGACAGGGGGAGTGCAGTTGTCATATGACCGTTTCTGAGTTATACAACTCCTTAGGCAGTGCTAATCGGGAGGAAATGGGTAGAGCTCCTGATTGTGCATCCTTTTCAGATAGGAAATGCAAAGGCAGCACAGCATATCTCCCTAGGCAAAGCCTCAGTGGTGGTTACACAGTTAAGGAGAGAAATGCTGTTTGCAACACTGAGATATCTAGTTTATCTTCATGGTATCTGCTGGTGTTTTATTGCAGCTGTTAAGATGACAATAACTTCCTCTCTCACTAGCCTCGTTATGTTTGAGAGAGATGTGGTGGGAGAAAATATGAACTGAAACAATCTCATTTCCGTGTTTCCCACTTGACACAAGTTCTGCTGCACAAGGTCACTGCCTGGTGTAAGGATTGCCACCAGTTTTAAACAATGAATATTGCCTTGACTATCAAAGGACAGGGGGTTTTCTCTCTCACCACAGAAACTTTTTAATTTATGTGCCACTGAAGATAGTAATCCAGGAAGTCAGAAGGAAAAAGCAGCATCTGGGATTTTCTACTGGGGCTGTGCAGTAGTAAGGCCTGGCATGCAGGTCCCACCAACAGCCTCACAACGCTGCCAAGCACTTCTCAGTTAGTCTCCTTAGGGATGGCATGCCCAGGCTCCCTCGCTGGATGTGATGCAGTCAGGTCTCAAGAGAACTGTGACATGGCTGGTGAGTGCCAGGAGCTCTTGGCTTCCCTGCTCTGCACTGAGGTAAGAATCCTGTGATCAGGTAAGAAATATGTTTTTCCCTTAGAAGTAAGAACTGAGAACATTTTGTGTGTATTTCTCTACCCTATTTTTCTTTAAAACTTTTCAATGGTTAATTTAAATTGTATAACATCACTCAGTCACTTCTTTAATGCAAGGTTGAACCATCTGATTATCAAGCTGACTGCTATGTGGGACTCCTCTTCCCTGAGGGCCTTCATCTGCCAATAATCTTAATTGCAGTTTGATGTAATTGACATCTTATCTATTTCCTCTCCTTTCCACTTAGAAAATTCAAAATGCTGACAAACTAGCTTTAGTATTTGGTGAATGTGATAACTAAAGGGGAATTTGCAACCACTTCATCATCAAACTATGTTTTGTTTTAAATTAAAACTGCGTTTAAGCTTTGGACAAACTATAAAAATAAATCTTAAACAAAAGCAGACCTAAAGCTATGGCCCCCAGTTTGCAGCTATTATAAATGGATGTCAGTACCAGGTTGCCATTCTCTACTGATTCATGTCAATCAGATGAAAATTGGATTCACAGATCTTTTGCCAGAATTTTCCAGAAAATTATCCTTCCTTAAAGCCTAGAAGGGAGTTAAAAATTATTTTTAAATACACTTTGTCCTTGGTGTTGCAGTTTATTCAGATAGAAACTCAGAAATATTTATGTTTCAACTCTTATAATCTAAAATTGGTAGGCATAGTTTGACCTACAGATGCCTTGACAAAAAACAATTTAAAAGGGAAAAAAAATCCAGAAGAACACAATCATTAATTAATAATGATTATACTTGTACCAATGAAACAAAGAGTAGATACAGCTTTAAAAGTACTGATTTCTGAAGTTCTATCTAGTCTTATAAATTCTATGTTGTTACATTTTGGGGGGGGGAAAAAAAAAAAAAAGACAAAAAAAAAGGTGTCTTGCTGTCCTCCTTTCCAAATATTTAGAAGGGAGTAGTTCAAATTCTGATGGTGCTTTGGAGCACCATGACATAGATCCTTTCCCATCATGTAAAATTTGTAGGAGAAGAGCCCTTTTCTTTTCCCACTCAAAGTTCCTATCCAGCAGGTTCTCTCCTGGCTGCTTTCTGAGCTAGGCTGAGCAGCTGTCCCACCCTGGCAGTATTTCTAAGGATAACGTAAAGCAATTCTTAAACAACTGAGTTTTGTCATTGTGCTGAATCATCAGCTTTTTAGACACAGGCCAGGACATGTCCCTCCCCAAGGTACCTCAGTTCTCATCTTCCTACCTCTTTTGTGGCAAATGTCACCTCTTGTACACCTTCTTTCACAGTTACATTTTTATGTTATTTCTAAACTCTGTAGTCTAGAAGAAAAGATGAACAACACTTTATTCTTCTTTGAGTTTTAGTTGATCTATCTCATAATGACATCTCGGTTGTGCCAGCTTCTGCTCAGTTGAACCTTTGTGCCAATCATTTGAAACAGCACGCCAGCTATTGATTTATTGCTCCTTTTTTGCTTCACGGTGAATTCACACAAACTACATAGTCCAAAGAAATACACATTGAAATTGCATGGTAGAGATTTCTACAAAGCCAAACAAAAGAAAAAGGTGCTTCACCCCGTGTCTAGTTAGACCAGAATATCTTCCTCTGGGATATTGTAGAAGTTTGACCTGGGTTCAAGTTGAGCCTGTGTGGATTCATGGAAGAAAAGTACAGTAAGAGTTATTAAAAATAGAGAAGTTTTATTTAGCAATCTAGAGGAAATCTCCGTGTTCTCTAATAAAGCTTGGGAGGATATTTGCTTATTCTGCTTTACGCTTTTTCTTAGGCATCCCCTTTCAGACCCTCCTGCATGTTCGTTAAACCCTCTTTTTTACCTGTGAAATTAGTAATAGTCCAGCAGAAAATAAGAGTGGGAAAGAGCAGGGGAATAGGGTTTCATTAAAGCGTTCTTTACAAGGAGGATGGAAGGTCCCAATGAATTCCAGAAAAAAAAAAAAAAAAAGGAAAAAAAAAGAAAAGAAAAAAAAGGAAAAAGCACCTGCAGAGGTTTCTATATGGTCACAGAAGCAAAGCTTATATACTGTTAACACCAGATGGACAAAGTTGCAGCAAAGCTGGCAAGCTGGGGCTCGGTGGTTATGATTGGCCTAGGGGAAGTTTATGTACTTTCCCCTCAAATGGGAAAAGGATGGACTCATTATCCAGCATGGGTTTGGTGATCAGGTAGTGAGGTGGATCAAGAACTGGTTGAAAGGAAGGAGTCAGAGAGTTGTAATCAATGGGGCAGAATCTGGTTGGAGGTGTGTGACTAGTGGAGTCCCTCAGGGGTTGGTACTGGGACCGGTGTTGTTCAACATCTTTGTCAACGACCTGGATGAGGGTATAGAATGTACCCTCAGCAAGTTTGCTGATGACACTAAGCTGGGAGGAGTGGCTGACACACCAGAAGGCTGTGCTGCCGTTCAAAGAGACTTAGACAGGCTGGAGAGCTGGGCAGGGAGAAACCTGATGAAGTTCAACAAGGGCAAGTGTAGAGTTTTGCATTTGGGGAAGAGAAACACCATGTCCCAGTACAGGTTGGGGGCTGACCTGCTGGAGAGCAGTGTAGGTGAAAGGGACCTGGGGGTCCTGGTAGACAGGAGGATGACCATGAGCCAGCAATGTGCCCTTGTGGCCAAGAAGGCCAATGGCATCCTGGGGTACATTAGAAAGGATGTGGTTAGTCGGTCAAGAGAGATTCTCCTCTCCCTCTATTCTGCATTGGTGAGGCCTCATCTGGAATACTGTGTCTAGTTCTGGGCCCTTCAGTTCAAGAAGGACAGGGAACTGCTTGAAAGAGTCCAGCACAGAGCCACAGAGATGATGAAGGGAGTGGAACATCTCCCTTATGAGGAAAGGCTGAGGGAGCTGGGACTCTTTAGCTTGGAGAAAAGGAGACTGAGGGGTGACCTCATCAATGTTTACAAATATGTAAGGGGTGAGTGTCAGGGAGATGGAGTTAGGCTATTCTCAGTGATGACCAGTGATAGGACAAGGGGTAATGGGTGCAAATTGGAGCATAGGAGGTTCAAGGTGAATATCCAAAAAAAAATTCTTACTGTGAGTGTGACAGAGCACTGGAACAGGCTGCCCAGGGAGGTTGTGGAGTCTCCTTCACTGGAGACATTCAAAACCCACCTGGATGTGTTCCTGTGTGATGTACTCTAGGTGACCCTGCTCTGGCAGGGGGGGTTGGACTAGATGATCTTTCGAGGTCCCTTCCAACCCCTAGGATTCTATGATTCTATGATCAGTGTTGGTCTTTCACAAGCATACAGAACATCTTGCATGGGACTTGTGCAGGTTATTCTCTGTGTCATCACAAAACCCTTGAGGTTGCTTGAGAGGAAGACAAAGGCATACAGCCATTGGCAGGAAAGGATTATGTTCCCTCCGTCATGCAAAGGCTTGCCAATCTGCTGAGACTGCATAAGCCTTCAGGGATAAGGTTTAATATCCACTCCTACATTTCTCTTTTTTGTGATGACATTCCTGAGTATTTCAGAAAATCATGCTTACTTTATATTTCAATGGTTTTCCCTGCAGTCTGATTCTGAGATGCTTTTAGTGCACTGCTTGATGAGTCTCGCAAAATGAGATTAACCAGTCCTTGATAAGGTAGGGTCAGAGTGACAGGGCATGACTGTCTTTTAGAATGGGAAAACTCTTACTAGTTTCTACAGATGAAAAACACAGGCTCCGTAACCATAGAAACATGATGGGCCAAGGATAATGCTGAACTTGTGATGAATTTCTTTTGTTTAGAATAAAACACTGTTTGGAGGAAGAGGTACAGTGTAGATAAGGATGTGACAACAGTGCTTTGCTTTTTGTACTTTCTTCTCCTTATAATACTTATACTTGGAATACTTATAGATGGCTCTTATTATTCCATTTTACAGGAAGGGAAACAGAGATCCAGGGAGCAAAGCTGATTTCACTGAAGTCACATTGTAGAACCACGTAAAACCCAGGTCTTCTCCGGTTAATCAGGGTTGAATTAACAGAAAGAACGGAAGTGCTTGCAAGCAGCTTTTTGTGTAATACAGCAGAAGTTACATGAGATGTGACACACTCTCCAGATACAAAGATGCTGCATTCAGTACTGCTTTTTGACTACAGCTATGCAATGGGAGATGTGTTGTACACATCTGAACTAGCAGCTCTGGTATATCCAAACTCTGGACAAACACTTTAACTTCTTGCTGAAACTATGGACTTCATTTTCTGCCTCAATGACTCCTTTGCTTTTGATGTCAAACATACATAGATATATCTGAGCTAACCTGATGTTCCTACCCGCTACAGTCACACAATTAACAACGTGGAGCTGGAGCCTGAATTTTTCACTCTGCCCATGACAACAAAAGACATGCTATAGAATCCAAGCATGCAAATTTCCCATAATGTTTTCGATGGTAACTCCTAAATACTCATTGTGGATTTAGGATAATACTCCACTCTCCCAAACAAGTAATTAACTCCATTGACTTATTTGGGGATGATTGAAGACAAAATTTGTCAATAGAAAGTGGACAATATAACAGGGACTCAACAAGTTAGTTGGAGGAAGAAAGGGAGATGTGTAAAAAGCTGGCCAGTCTTGCTAACTGTCAGTTGTCTTACACATTGATGTGAAGCAAAAATCTCATTGAAATTAAAAAACAGATGTCAGCCTTAATAAACAGTGGAGATCATATACTGCAATGGCAGTAAATAAATGGAATGCAAATGTGTTGCCTGGAATGATTTGCCACAAATTTGAGCTGTATCCAGTTTCTGAAAATATCAGCATTGCAGAGGCATTTTGTTTCTAAACCCATAATAATTGCCCTTAAAACATGCAAAAAATTCTTTCTGTGAAAGAAAATGTTTATCAATGTGAGAGTGTAAACAGTCCCCCTCCCTAGATGACAATATCTGTGTGTATTAAGGGTACCTATCAAGCATACACAGATATTACACATGATAAGACAATCAGTAGCTTTTGATACGACAATTTCAGAAGTAAACAATATGCTTAGATTTCCCCGTAAGTAGCTTTTTAGTCAATGAAGGAACTAATTTTTCATGCATTCAAGTTAGAAATGAGACCTTTTTCTTTGGGATCCATTTTGATTTTGATGCAGGCTACTTAATGCAATATTCTGTCCTGTAGAGACATTCATTAAGCCAAAGGACACGTTCACAGAAAAAACAAACAAACAAACAAACAAACAAAACCAAATGAAAACAAACCCAACATCTAAACTCTCATATAGCCACAGGGAATACATTTTTATCTCCTTTTCTCAGGAATCTCTTGAGGACCTTGTGCAGTAATGTTGAAATGAAAAGAAGCCACTCAAATCCTAACAAATCAAATATTGCAACACTATAAAATTAGACACTGACCTCATTAGGTCAAACTAGGGCTACTATATTCCTGGTCATGTAGTCAGGGAAACGAGTTAAAAGCTCCCTTTAAAGTTGATTCAATGATGAGTGACTTGAGACACCCAGCTGTTTAACTTGGTCTACAGAAAATCTCCGTGCAAGGGAGCTCCTCGGAGCTAATCAATAGAGGAATGAGCATAAGCTGCATCTGAAACTCAGTTTCTTCTTAGCAAAAGTATTAACTGGGTCTGCTCACAGAATGCTTCCGTTTGATAGTAGTTTGTAGCCTGATGGTTACAGCATTGTTGAGAGGGATATGGTTTTGAATCCCATCAAATTAGGGTGGGAATGAAACTCTGATCTTGCTTTCTGGGATGGCAGTGCTTCGCAGGATCCAGCTGTAGCACTCACTGCCTCCTTCCTATTTGCTGTGAGCCTGAGAGATAATGGCATTGTCTTCTGCAGGGCTTGGTGCTGTCAGGGATGAAGGTGTCTCATGAGGTTGAGGTTGGGTGCCAAAGGTGAGAGAACTTTCAGGGCCAAAACAAAAAGGCCTGATGAAGTTTAGATTCAGCAGCAGCTCATTTTAGATAATTTTATCCTGAGTACTGGATTATGCTTTATGGCCTTTTTAAGTATTATCCTGCAAGTGTGGGGTTTTTGTATCTCATAATTGATCTCATTGGGTTTGTTACTGCTTTGTTAAATTTTCTTCAAGTCTTTCTGTTGCTGAAACAATTAATAGCTCAAAAATCAAGTAGAATGTCAAGCTTTTTTGTCATATCCAGCCTTTAAATAGAGGCAAGGGGTGTCAGTGCATTTGGGTTATATGCAATGCATTCTGCTTTTCTTTTGATGCTACTTTCAAGCTACTGGATTCTGCATCTGGGAAGAAACAGAATTATTATTTTTTAAAACTACATATGCCCATCACACTGTCTTTGAAATGCTAATGGCAATAGAACTGAGAACTCTTTTTCTCTTCTGACAGGCATATGAGCACATCAGTCTGTCTATCCCTCTTTGGCCCCTGCTTGAGCTGTCCTGTAGTCATGATGCTTTGGCATTGCAATCAGATTTTAGAGCAGATATCTGATCATAGGGGAGATTTCCTTTGTACAGACACAGATGCAAATCATGATACAGAAAAAAGAACTGGCTCTGAAGCAATGAATATAGCGAAGTAGGAGGCTGATTAGGTCTTCAGTGAGAAAAGAGTTAACCTGTAACTAAAATGTTATTTTCTGTCAGGCATGAAAATATCACTCAGTGTCTTTTCTTTGTCATGTTGATGAACATATATTTCCCAGTGTACCTCAGATACTCAGTTCATTCTGACCCAGGATTTTGGCTCAAAGGCCATTATTTTCTGATAGTAAACCTCTTCTGCTGCTTTCCAAAAAGCTTTCCTTGCTTTTATACAATACCTGGAGTTCTGGCAAAAGTTCTTGAAAACAAATTCATCTTTAAATGAGGAACTCAGGTGGCTGATGCAAAATTTCAAACAGAACATGGAAAAAGAAACTGTTCATAATATTCCTAGAGAGTTTCATCTATAGAATGCCATATGAGACCATTCACATTCTGAATATAGCTCTGAAACTAGATTTTGAATTGTGCCAGAGCAGGGAATTCCTCCTCCTCTAAAGATGTCGTAAAAGAAGCTTGTTTGAAAAACTAAATCTCTAATTGCTTTCCATGTTAAGAGTGACTGTCCTGGAAATGTAAATTAATTTAAGATTGTTGCTATAAGATTATAAATTATAAGTAACAAGATATGTATATGTGAGGGTACACATGTAGGAGGCAAGCAGAAAGAGGACAAAAAGACAGAATTCTTATTCAGAAAATGAGTTCTAGAAGGGAGTAGTAAGACTAAAGAGTTAGAGTTCTGACTTCTCCATCATTCTCCCCTCATCTAACCCAGAGCAAGCCCACAAAAATTTCTGCAACACTGTAACAAATGTAAGATTTTTAGTATAAATTATGAAAACTTTGAGTGTTCCAGAGAAAGAAAGCAGGGCAGCACAACTATATTTACAGTGTTTTGTTAACCTCTTGTCAGCACAGTTTATCTGTTGGAAATATAAATAATGGCATTTTAAGTACAAGGGTTTTTGTTCTGTTCTAAAGTACAGACTAGTAAGTATTTCTTATAAATTAACAGAGTAAGGAGAGCCATGGCTTATCTAGAAGTTTATAGGATTAATTATGATAGCACACAGCTTGATATCTCAGCCACAGCTCTGATAACTTTTTACAGAAATTTTTTGCAGGAAGCCCTTCAGTCTGGTGACCTATTTTGCATGAATTTTTAGCTGCGTGAAATTTATCTTCAGTTGTGTCTCCTTACAGCTTGCAAATGTACAAACTCTTACATCTGGAGTTTTTAGTGACTGATGCCTAGTGCTCCCTTCAGCCCATTAGTGCCTTGATTTTCTAGCATATTGGCTAGTTTCCTACAACTTTTCACAGTAAAAGGAGAACCATTTTAAAATGTCTTTATTGTTTGTAGCAGTCTGTTACCTAATTTTGTCAGCCCCAATTCTTCTATCTACCTCATTAACCCAATCAGGACATGGCAATTTTTTCTCCTGTTACATACGAGTTTTTAACTGTAAATATCAGTAAAGGAAAATGTATTTAGCTAGTTCAGGTTTTCTCTAAAATTCTAAAAACTATTTATCTAAAATGAATCTATTTTAAAACTTTCTTCTTGATTTCAGATCTTGGCATTTAAAAGTGATTTGGTGTTTAAAGCCTTTAAAAAGAGCAGCTTTGTGAAGTAAGGCATTAGCTTCAAAGTTATTATGGTAGCATCCCTAGTCTGTGAGCAGTTTCAGCTGGTTTACTTTGGAAGCATTGTATTACACTGGAAGTTCTAATAAAACTCTCACATTTGTGATTAATCATATCTAGAGCTACATGAAGATCTAATAATTTCTGCATAAATGAATGAGTAGTATACACAGCTGTGTTTACCCAATACCATGGGTAAAGCACGTACATGAGGGAGGGACATTTTGAACTATCATGGCAATCTGAGGAAGACATCATTGTCTTGGTCACACGTTCTCAAAAAAATGCAAACAAACTTGAGAAATCATCTGGTTTTATTTAGTTGCCCAAACCTTTGACCTCCAAGTCACTAAGCTAGATACCCTAGGTGCATTAACAATCTACACGGGCAAATAGGAGAGCAGAGAAATCCAGCTTATTCTAAGATACATCTCTAGTATAAGCCTGATAAACCATCAACAGGAGGTGTCTCTTTTTAACCCTCAGTTAGAAAAAGAGCACAACATCAGCTAAGGTCTGGGCATCTAACTTAGGTATGTTGCAAATGAAATGAACTTCACACTTACTGAACAAATTTATGAATTTATTTTTTTTTTACCTCTGTGTCTCTAATAGACAGTATGTCCTCCAAGGCTAGATCTTCAAAGGGTCTTCTGAAGATCAGCGGAGAATTAATCTTTTCTATCTCAGTGCAGGGGTGGTTTAAATTGACATTTACTATATTATAAGCTTTTAAATTTAGGGCTGATAAAGAAATAAATTGTCAAGGTATTAATGATTGTGAGGGACCAGCCCTCCGGACCTACTTTGGGAAATGGTATCGAAACGCCGTTGTAGCTCCTGCTCATATGCATCCCAAAAGGCCTGTGTGGGAGGATGGAGACTCAGCAATGGCCTGCATGGCCTGGGACCTGCATAGATCGAGATAACAATGACGGTTGAGATAATGACAATGATCGAGGGGCAGAGGGGGTGGAGGTCCACTCCAGCTGCTCACACATGTATGGCTCAATCACACGGACTCGTTGTGAGATCAAGATTCTAGGCCTATAAAGTAGGGGGTTGCAATGGTGGGCAGTGGGAGTTAAATTGACCCCAACTGTTGACACCAACCCTCCCCCATTAGCTGGACCAATGACACTGGATCCAGGACTGGTGATTCTTCTATCCTCTTTATCTCTCTTTAACTCCCTTTTTCTCTCTTGTCTTCCCCCCCCTTCCTCTCACCTTTTTCTTCTCATCCCTTTTTCCTTACTTTTTACATATATATATATATATAGGGTGGTTTTGTTTAGGTTGTTCAATATTAACTCCTACTAGTGTAATAAATGTGTTGTTATAAACAGAACTCGTGTGTCGCTGCACCTTAATCTAATCAAAGGATATTGGACGGTCGAGCTTTTACTTGGACCGTCATATATTTACTCTCTTTGGGAAAAGACCAGGTCTGAGAGGATTTTGGGCCCAGCTGCACCTAGGCTCCTCTCTGAAGAAGTCTAGAAAGCAAGGGGGTTGAGTCCTAATCTCCCTGGTTGTTCAGTCTGAGTTGTGACACGTACAGGACTGGATCCAGCCACATCCAGGCTCCTCTATTGCAGCAGGAGCTTAGAAAGCAAGGAGGTCCAGTTCTAACCTTCCTGGGTTATCAAATCCGGGCCGTATCAATGATCTGTTGAGCATTCCTATTCTGAGAATCTTTATCTTCTGGCTTATTTTTGAGAAAAAATGCTACCAACATTTTCTTTCAACTTTTCCAGGAAGTAAGCTTTCCATCCGAAGAACGATTTTGATATTAAAAGAATTTCCTTTCCAAGATCAAGATAAATAGTTGACATCTTAAAGTGTTTTGGCACAATGATGATCATGTTAGTGTTTGTTATTTTGTTTGTGGCGATCAAAAAGTAGTGTTCCAATTGACTCCAAATGCTTTTTAGATGTTGGTCTATTTTAGCTTAAATTATGAAGCTAAATGTAATTTTGAACTGGAAAACTGGAATTTGTACTTTTATAAAAGAAATTGCCTCAGAAAATGTTAACTGATCCTTTTCAATGTTTCAAGAAATTGCTATTTTTTTGAGAACAAAACATATAATCCCCAAATCATCATAGAACCATGTAATCATAGAATGGTTTGAGTTGGAAGGGACCTTAAAGACCATCTCATCCAATCCCATTGCCACGGGCAGGGACACCTCCCACAACCAGTTTTACTGACTGTCTTATTTTCCAGTACACAACCGTGTGATGTCCTGTTCTGAGCTGGAGGTTACAAGAAAGCTCTGTCCAAACAAAGGCTGTCTGATAGTTAGGGACACTGACTCTTTACATGATGTCTTAATGTACCCTATGAGGAAGTACTGCCTGCTAATGAAAGACAGGAAGGGAAAGTACTGAAGAAAACGATAATTGCATGTTCTCACTGGACACAGAAATGGAATCACACAGCAGAAATACATAGAGATCAAGGATCTCAGAGTCAGACACAGTAACTGCAGGCTGCTGCTTCTCTCATTCTTACAGTCAGATACACACAACAGACTTAGAGGAGCCATAAATACAGGATATACCTAAACTGATGTAGTTAGACTTCATTAGATAGGCAAGGAGAGAGATTGTCTTATAAAGTATCATATTTTCTGAGTTTCTATAGGCAAAAACTACTTGTTTTTGACCAACCAACTGAGAGTGGGTGGTCACTGGAACAGGCTCCCCAGGGAAGTGGCCACAGCTTCAAGCCTGTCAGAGTTCAAGGCATGTGGACAAAGCTTAGATATATGGTTTAGTTTCAGGTAGTCCTGTGAGGAGCAGGGAGTGGAACCCGATGATCATTATTGATCCCTTCCAATTTGAGATATTCTGTGATTTTATACATGGAAGACGTTGATAGCTGTGGGTTGAACTGTGGTGTCATGGGCATCCAAAACAAACATGGAATGTGTTTTTCATGACCTGAGGCCTGTACATCACCGTACAACCTTAGGTTATCTAACAGCTTGTCCTTCACAGAGAAATTAATTTGATCCCATATACAGTGCTCTGTGGAAAGTTTGCAAGAAAATTAGTAAAACAGTGATAAAAGCTTTATAAATGACGTGAGAGATATGCAGATGAGATAAGTTTAACTTTAGCACATGCAATAAGATATTTTCAAGGGCAGAAATATTAGTGTTTAAGCAAAATCTGTGATTGCATAGGTTGAGAGAAAAATAATAAAAACCTAAGAGGGCAAATATTCTGTAAGGACTCTTAAAATCAGCTGACTCAAAGCGAAGGTTATGCAAACTGTCTTTGCAGCGATAAGTAGGTGACATAAGCCTTGCAAAAATAGGCCCTTACCCTAAAGCTAGATTGGTATATTCATGCTCAGACCTCATTTCAGGATGAGTATCATTCAGGAAAACAAAAAATATCTTCAGAACACAAATATCACTTGCTAGTATTTCACAGGGGAACACCTTCCTTAGCTCAGTAGCCAGGGTAATTTCCTCCCTCTTATCTCCTTACACATTTTAGAAGAGCAGAAACTGCAAGTTACCCAGAAAACTCTCCAGACAAAAGAATGTCTGTAAAACTCCTTTGCTATTTGTTTCTGGGTGCATGTGGATTTTGAGGTTTGTTAATCATTACTATAGGTTAAGTTGTGGGTTTTTTTGTTACTTAGCAACCATGGTTAGTTTTTAAAAGTCTTGTTTTAAATTTTATCGTATTTATCCATGCTTTTCTCTGCTCCTTTTCTCCTCACTGGAATTCACATTCAAGGAAGTCTGAATGCAGCCAGACATCTGAACTAACAATCTTTGCACCTACCTGATTACAATAAGCATGAAAAATAAGAACTAAAATACAGGCCAGAGCAAGAGAGATGTTGCTGTCTCATCTACATGGATATATATTATTAGTTGGTTTTCATTTTGCACTGTGATGTCTTAGATAGAGAAAATAACCTAGAGCAAATCGCAAGGGTATTTATAGTGTTTGTTTTATTTATTTTCCTTTCAGTGTTTTGGTTCTGGTGGATTTTTGTGTTTTATCAGTTTCGACCTAAAAATGGAAGCCTGAAACCAGTGGTATTTTCAAAATTTATTCTGAAAAGTGTGAGTAACTTGCGAATCAGCTAAAACATTCATCCTACTGGGTTTAGCTTATTCTCCTGTTTGTTTTGACTTCAGATGAACATTTAACCTAGTGCAATATGAGCTATAAAGCTTTTTCACCCCAAAGCTCACCTGTTTTTCCAGCTCCATCTGTAATAAAAGATGTTATTTGTTTCTGAAGCCTTTGCTTTCCCTTTTTACAACATTAAGTTGACGTTCTATCTTAGCTAAAATCAATGGGAATTTTCCTATTGAGTTTCCTGGGGTCAAGACTTTATTCTAAGTGAAAAAACAAAGGTATTGTAAAAAAAAACCACAATGTGCCCTGAAGATAAGAAATACTAAAGTAGCCAGCAGTTGGAGCTGTTAAGCTCCTGTTTCTCCCTTGAAGCTATGGAGCACAACACAGACTTGAATTGCAACCTCCTGAGGCCTTCAGCTGCACAGATGCTCCACTCCTGGGAGCTGGGAGAGCAGAGATTACCTGGAAGTTGACAGTTGTCAGGGTTTGTCCCTTTAAATATCAGTGGGGTTCAGCAATAGTTGATGGTACAAACTATCACAAGTGTAGCGATGTACTGAAAAAGATGCTTATTTTGGAGCTTTTGCTGTGCATATATCACACCTTTTTCTGCTCATTGCAATGAGGTGAGTTTGAAGAAACAAGGAGGACAATTACTTGACTGCTTTGATATGCCCTGAGTCTTGGTCAGTGCTGGAATGTGGTGGTGTAACTAGAGCGAAGATGAAATTTCAGACTCTCAGGCAGCAAACAGAGATGGATTCCACTTATTAGGGCAAGAAAATCAGACTGTTTCAGACTCCTGTAGAAATCTGGAAAGCTTTGGAACAGTAAGCAAGTTTATATTAACAGGATGAGCAATATAAAGAAAGGTAGAAATAGAAGGACAGGAGGAATTTCTGCCAAACACCTTTTATTTTCTTTGGGAGAAGGTTTCTGTTCTTACTCAGTTTGCTATAAGCAGCAAGGGCAGCTGCCAGAGCCTGACATCCTGGAAAGCAATGGTGAAACTCAACAAATGTTTGGCTTATGTAAAGAAGATAGGATGTTTTGGCCTTTACCTGAGGCATTCAGGAGATAATTCTGGTCTGTGTTTTCAACCTTTCCAATCTAGAAATGTCTTCTAACTCCTCACCCCATCTTGGTTGAGGACAAAGGTGGTGTGGTTGTTTTTCAAAGGCAAAAATCCTAGATGAAGCTCAGTGTACAGGAACAGAGAAGAGCAGCAGCAGCCTCCAGAAGAGCTCTAGCACAGGGCAGCCATCCTCCTGCTGCCCCCCAGCCATGGCCCCTTTGGCAATTGCCACTAGTGTGCAAGCCTGCTTGCCTTGCAGAGACGTGTCACCTCCGTGTCCTGGAAGACCAACTGTTCCTCTGCATCTCAAAGCCTGCGAAGCTTCAGGCAGGCATCCGCACTTCTTATTCCTTCCTGAACATGACTTTACCTCCAGGAAAACAGAAAAAAAATAGGAGGTGGGACATGTACATGGGAGGTTCTTCCTTAATTTCAGGAGTGTTCCACAAATGTGCCCCCAGATGGGTACCAACCTGCAGCGTAAGCCACTCCAGTCTGTCCATCAATGTTTTTATTCCACTCTTCATTTGCTTGGCTTTAGGGTTACTAAGACCCAAAAAACTGATTTCATACTTTGAATGTGCTCATGTTTTATTTCTACAGGGAAAAAAAATGACATTTTCTAGATTTATTCACCAGATTAAGTGTATTTTCTAGTTTTTCCCAAATTTACTTTCAGAAACAGCAACTGACATTTCCTTAAAAAAAATAATAAGGGGGGAGGAGAAAGAAAGCCATCCCTGAGCTGACAGAATGCAACAGTAGGAGGCAAGCATTCAGCTGGCAGTTACTTACTTCCTGGCACGCAATTTTAATTAAGGAGTCAGCATGTCTGCTACACAAGCCCACAGGAGGCAGTAACTAAAAATGACTGGGAAAATGTCCATGGATAAAAAGGTAGGAGAAAGAAACAATGACACCATATTTCAGGAAGCTAATTGAATATGTTCTTCCCTACTTTTCTCTGGATAAGTTCTCTTATCAAAGGAAAAGCAAGCACAAATTGCTGTATCACAGAATGAACAGGAATATCTATTTTGCAGTGTATAGCCAGAGATTCACTTTTGAGCCAAGATAATTCAAAGACAGCCCCCACCCTTTTTTTTTTTCCTAGGTATGTCTGTGTTTGCATGAGTTTTCAGATCTGCAGTAGGATTTTGTCTTTCTCTTTATCCTAGGGTCATTGCATTCACAGCTATTATGCCTTTCACCAAGTAGTTAAACTGCCCAGGGCATAACCAGAAGAAATGACCTGCTCAGGAGGCATATTCTGAGATATCAATTCATATTTTTAAACTGAAGCCAGACCAGAAATCTTTCTTTCCTTAGACCATAGCTGTAGTGATTACCTAGCTAAGTAAGTCAGCAAGTAGATTGCTTTAAATCACTTCCAGTAATTTTTTATAATTTTTTTTTTTTTCCTCTGGTATGATGATTTTTTCTTCATTTTACAGATCCAATCATCAGGACATAGAGGCTGATTCATATCCTGTACTTTGAACCACAATTATTAATCATACAAATCTCTTTCCAAAGAGGTACTGTGAAATTCTGTGTGGAAATCTCTTACTTTCTCTGTTGGTAAATAATCAAATGTAACTCTGAGGAATAAAAAAGGAATGAGGTCAGTGCACCTGCCTTGTTTTATATCTATACACATCAGTCTGAAAGGACTGGGACTAAAAATAATTGGTGATAGAAAAGCAAATTAATATGGTATGACTGAAAATTAGAGCTATGGGTTCTGTGGATAAAATAACTGATCAGCTAATCTCAGTCTTTCTGTCTTTCTGTCACTTTTGCTTATTAAGAGCTCTTCAGCTAGCAGGTATGTAATTTATGCTCATGGTAGAATAAGTTGCTGGGTGAATGTTAGAGAAGTACAATGAAGTCAGATGACAGAATAAAAAAAAATATTTCTTTTTTGTTTGTTTGTTTTTCTATAAGTGCAATTTAATGGCCTCATTATGGGTCGAAAAATTATATCTGAGAGAATGAAACTTAAGATGAAACACTGACCAACCAGTAATGACTTTCTGCCTCCTGTTTAACTGCCTTTATGAATCAGGATGGATGGAATAATGTTTGGAGCAAGCTGGGACCACAGTGTGAGTTATGTGAGGCTGAGCACATCTCTGTATGCTCTGTTTCTCCACAGCCCTGAAGACTGTATCAAAAAGTTTCTAATGTCATTAATTAAGGTTTTGATGTCTTGCTCATATGAAAAAAAATTAGTGAGAAAGTTGCTGGGTTTTCTCCTTTTCTTTTTGTCTTAAGCTAGCTTACAGGGAGAAATTTGCTTTTCCTTTTACTGAACAGAAGAGAAAATATCCTTGATATTTTTCTTCACAAACCAGAGAAATCTAGACATTGATAGAATAGCCTGAAGATTTCTGTAATTTAAACCAACTGATAATGATAACTTCAGGAGCCATAGGCTCCCTGAAAATTGCCATAGTTTGCTGTCAGTTGCTTCTCCTGCCTGTCTTAAACTACAAAATGCCCTAAAGGAACTGCAGAAAGGGACAAATAAAGATCCAGTAATAAGCTCTGTATGACTGCAGCATTACCAGGGGAGCATTTGTAGCCAAAAAATGGAGAGGGCAATAAACAATAGCTCTAGGGCTACTAAATTTTCCTCCCAGATCACAGCCATGCCTATTAGTATGGACAAGTCAGGGTCTGCACAGCCTGGACATCCTCTGCAACCTGCTGTTACCTGTAAGGGACTTGGAGTTGATGACATTTGCCACCAGGTTTCACCACTTGATGTTTCATGGCTCTTTGTGATAAATAGCTTGAGACACTCTTTAAAAGCAGGCTAAATTTTTAGCCATTTTACTGTTAAACATCTTAGTTGAAGCATCTTCTTGTCAATCCCTCTCCCTTGCCTCTGGAAAGAGCCATTTCAGAGGGTTGAAGCTGTGCTTAGCTGCTAAGTCAAATGAATATTTTTCTGGGAGCATCTGTCTCTCCCTTTCAACTGGAAAGGAACTCCAGGCAAGTGGATTAATTGAAACATCTATACTGTAAATGGCTAAAATGTAGTGAGAAGAATTTCAAGCAGAGAAAAACATTACTCCATTTCAATATAAAACTTTTAAATTTCTCAGCTTCTACTTCAGCTCACACTTTTGGTTGGTGAACCTCAGGTTTGTTGTTTTTTTTTTCTTTTGAACAGCAACTGTGGCTTTAAAGGGGAATTATTTATCTTGTACATGTAAAGAAGGGAACAATGACCGAAGAGGCTACAAAACTGCTTTTAATAAGCTCAGTTAGAAGCAATAGCATGCATATACTCTCTATCATTTTTGTATGAAGACATGAAAACAAAAAAATTACATTAAATAAAGCTGTCTTTGGGCCATTTTCATTTGCAGTGGAATAACTGATTCAAATGGTCACAGTACTGCAGACAGCGTGGCTCCTGGCTGCATGGCAGGGGTAATATTTTTATATGGATGAGCTGTCTTGATTACTTTATTTGTAACAGAAAACACAGGTAGGCTTCTGTAGGCATTAAGGCATGGTTGCACTGTGGTTGTCTAAACAAACGATCACATACATGCTCATTTATTGCATTTACTTGATAGCAACTCAAGGACAATGCTTCCTCTTGCTTCCTCTTCTGCAGGAAGAAACCCAAACCTCTCAGGCCATGATGGGGGCAGACAAGACGTCCTGTTCCCTCTCAAATCCCACAATATGTGAATAGAGGAGAAAAGCTGGGAAAGGGAAAAGAGCCCAGGTCTTCTAACACCAGGAATGAGGAGAGGTGGATGAGAAAGAAATTTTGGAGGATAAGAAGTGCATGAAACAACAGCTGAGTGTTCTCTCCAAGATGTTAAGAGTCTGCAGGAGCCTGGGAGCATGAAGAGCACCCGATTAAATGCATCACTGGTGATGGACTTCCAGCAGGGCTTGGAGAAGAGTTCACAATAGCCTGTGTATATTATTTTTTTCCTTTAAGGCATATCCACAATATTTATGAAATTATAATGGAAATACTGCTTGGCGAACACTAGCATATTTTTAGGCTTTTCTAATGGAAAAGCAATTTGGAATTTTAACTTTATTTCATTTAAAGTAAATGTGCCAGAGCTATTTGTTTCTCTTCCAAACCTGGTGTCACCCTTATCTCCAGTTTGACTCTTAGAATCCCTTTTCAAGGATATTCCATGATTTTAAACTAATTCTCCTGCTTATTTCAAATTGCTTTCCCAGACTGCCTACTATGAAGCATACTATTTTTAGGGTATACAGCAGCAACTTATACCTGCCTCTGGACCTAGGTAATTAAATTTATGTAGATACTAATTCAAGTCATTTTTGGTTTAGTGTATTGTTTGTACAAAGTGTAGAAGCAGCCCAGAGGCTGGCGAAGAACAGAAACAAGATCAAAAAGCACACGAGGGACAGTGAGTCAAAGAAATGGGAAAAGAGAAGAATAATTGCTTCTGGCCATAATTTTGCAGTTTTAAAATAAGTTTTGAAGAAAGTATTTACTCATTTTCTCTTTTACTTATGAAGCTACAGTCTCTGTGACTGTGAGAAAGACAAAAACAACTGAGTGAAATGGTTTTAGAGCTTAAAAATATCACCAGTGCTACTGAAAGGGAGTATCTCTTATTATAGGTACTTAGGCTTGTTTTTTTTAAAGCATTCATCCTGCCAGGCAGCTGGATTCCCTACAGGATAGGTGGAATTTAAAAGATCAGTAAATATCATGGTCTTCAGGGTAAATCTACTCGTAATACATAGAAAGGAAAACATTTGGGTAGGTTCCCAAATATGATGAACAGATTAAGATACACTTGGGTATATCCAATTTATGTTATCTGTAAATTTTAGCTATACAACTGTAGCATAAAAAACTCGATAGACTTTATCTTGCCTGGTATCATTGGCTGCTGTCCAGTAAAGCACTTAGACATTGCTTAGTTTTAAGGACATGATGCCCTGGCTTCAAGCCAGAGCAGCCAGCAGTGTATTGGAACAAACCAGTGATAAGCAGTTTAACAAGCCCTGCAACAAATACTGTCCTGCTGCTTCTTAAAGACAGCTGTATGTGGTTGAATCAAAAGTATTACTTTACCAAAATGTATTGAAAATACACCTAGATTATTCTTTCCTCCTTCTATTATTTTTTCAGTGCTAAACATAGTTAGCAGAACTGTAGCTCTCTCTGCAGTCTAACATTCAGGTAAATAATACTTCACTTATTTTGAATCTGTATTTGATAAAAAGAATGGGATAAATAGGAGTGCTAATGTGCACTTCTATGATGTTAATATTTCGTTGCTGCTGTTGCTGAAATACAGCCACAGCTTGTCATATTAGGACTCCTGAAGATTCTGTCTGTGAATATATGCTTAGTTCTTTCACATTGTTATGAACATGTTATTAGATTTTCACATCTGTCATTTGCTTAGCATAAATGCCAGCAGTTGCTTTTTCTTCCCTCTTTTTTTTTTTTTTTTGAACTAAAAGGATGGCTATCTCATCCAACTTCAGCCCAAATGGCTAGAATAACATTAAAAATGCACTTCATCACAGCATTTTAATTTCTTTTCAGCAAAGCTCATGATTTAGAACATCTTCCTTCAGGTAAACAGAGAACAATGGAAGAGCCGTGTTCTTTCCAGCCACCATCCAACCCATATGGGTTGTTATTGTTACATGTTTTTAAGGGCAAACCTGTGTCTTTAAGGGCAGACAAGGCAAATTGTTTGATCAGAAGTCACTTTCTGCCTTTAAGTTCTATAAGTCACATTACCAATATTTCCATTCAGTGACTGACCACATAGCACAATCTTGAATTCCCAGAGAGAAGTAATTCTTCCTGTATTGCAAATACACTGATTTGCCACAAATTGGGACCATTTATTGAAACTATATTGTGCAAATAAACAGTATTTCTTCACAAAACTCTTAGTTGGCCAGCTGTGAGACCCTTTCAGATGGTTATTTTTACCATAGCTAAGTTCTCTTGATAGTGTGTCTTCAAGTGATGTTTCAATAAATAAGTGTCTTAAATAAGTAAAATAAGCCTTTATTATCTTTATTTTGACCTCTCTATACTAGCATTTGTGTCTGTCTGTGGAATTTGCCCTGATAGCAGCTGGCATAATTATGGGTCTCATCAAAGGAAAAGCAATGATGATTGAACCAACAGTTGTTAGGGCTATTGGAGATTTGGGATTTATTGATTGTGTGGCATGTTTCTAGAATGAAGCATTCCTACTGTTTTGTGGGCATTTGAATAAGATCAGCCAAACCCTAACCAGTCCTCTGAGGGATCTCTAGACAATTGTCTCCTCTTTTTTGCATGTGCTTGAACATTTCCTTCAGGATATAAGCAATTAGACAATGCAGAGGAGAGGACTGTTTTTATAAAAACAGTTGGAAAATGAACTAGCTAGGAAAGCCAGTCAGCCAGTATGGAAGTTTACAACACTACTTGGTTTAGGTGCTAAAAGGGATTTGAGGTTTTCTTTACCGCTCAGCTTCAAAATGTGAGGTCTAGGGACCATATCTGGTCCTATTGGACTCCACCCTCTCAAGAGGAGGCTGTCTCACCTATGGTTAATTCTCAGTCTGGGCAACAATTAACCTTAGTTTACTTTCCTGTTGCTAGACCTGGATAATATACAATATCACCACTTAATCCTCACCACAAGTCTCATCTGAGTTACTTTAAGACAATGCAGGCACCACTTCCTTCCTATTGTTCTTATTTTTTTAGCAGAATGATAAACAATACGCTACTCAATTATCAGCAGGTGACATACTCAATGTCTTTACAGCCACATTCATGTCATACAGGTTAGGTAAGCAACTTCATATAAATCAGTCTTATGATCAGACATCTAAAGCCCATTTAAATGATTGAAAAAAAATTTGGCTAAGACAGACAAGTCTTGCACTGACCAGTAGTATTAGTTGCTGATGCATTACGCAGGTGTAAGTGGATAATAGTGTGTTCCACTTAAGTGGAAGGGAGCAGTAATATTTCCACCTACAGCTGGACCGTGCTGCACAATTTTTTTCCTCATTTTTCTGTCAGTTTGAAACAGGCCATCCTCCTTAATAATACCTGGCTCTGCATTTTTTCCAGGTGCTGAATCCTTTTGAATCAGAAGTAAGTGTTGCTGCCTTTACTACTAAAGAGCTTCCACATTTCATCCTGACATTGGCTGCATTTTGCTATAGCTGGGAAGTGGTATGATGTACTGAATTCTACTATCCTGGTAGGGGAGATTTTTTAAAAATTTTATTTATAGATTTAACAAAATAATACAGTGAAAGTTTCAATAACACATCATGCGCCTTCTTAAAACCTTCATAAATCTCCAGTTTCTCTTGCTTTTCTCTTTGTTCCAATCATAGAATGATTTGGGTTGGAACAGACCTTAAAGATTATTTGGTTCCAACCCTCCCTGCACAGGCACAGAAGACCACCCACTAAACCAGTTGCACAAAGTCCCAGCCAACACTTCCCTTAAACACCTCCAGGGAGGGGGCACCCACAGCCTCACTGGACAACCAGTTCCAGTGTCTCCACCACCTACACAGTGAAGAATTTCTTCTTAATATCTAACATAAATCGACACTTTTGCAGTTTAAAGTCTCAACCCCTTGGTCCTATGATTACAAGCCCTTGTAAAAAGTCCTTCCCCTGCTTTCCTGTTGTCCCCATTCAGGTACTGGAAGGCCGCTATGAAGTCTGCCCAGAGTGCTCTTTCATCCAGGCTGAACAGCTCCAGCTCTCTCACCCTGTCTTCATAGGAGCTGCTCCAGACCTCTCATCATCTCTAGAGTCTCTACAGTAGCTCCATATCCTTCTTATGTTGGGAGATCTAGAACTGGACACAGCACTGCAGGGGGGTTCTCACCAGAGCAGAGTAGAGGGGCAGAATCACCTCCCTTGACCTGCTGGCCACACTTTTGATGCAGCCCAGGACACAGTTGAGCTTTCTGGGCTGCAAGCACATGTTGCTGGCTTATGTTGAGCTTCTCATCAACCAACACCCCCAAGTCCTTTTCCTCAGGGCTGCTCTCAGTCTGTTGTCTGCCCAGCCTGTAACTGTGCTTGGGATTGCAAATATTAATGGAGATATTAGTTCTAACTCTAATAATACTGAGCAACTTCTTTTAAGTGACAGAAATCTCCTAGAAGAAAGTGAGAGAGAAGGGTTTTTTAAGCATCTTCAGCCAGATAAAAAAAAATAAAAATAAAGCAAAACACAAAGGAAAGTTGAGCTACTGGTTAGCAAGAGGCAATAGCAAAACAGTGAAGAAAAGCCCACGTCTCCTATCACAGGGTCCTTTCTTAGCCACTACACTGAACTTCAGTACATGAACACTTTTCCAGTGAGAGTTGAGGGTTGAGTTCCATGTTGCTAGAGGAATATAATTTATTATTCAGTCATAAATACACATTCCTTGTGTTTTTTTAACTGTTATCTGCAGTCCAATTAGTGACATAGGCCATTAAGAAATACAAGGTCAAATTAGATTGCCTTTCTTAAAAATAAGAGGGAAGAGATCTAGAGGAACTGGAAATATCACCAAGGCAAAGTTCAAGGACCCTAATAGATTTACTGACCTTTATACTTGTGATAGGATAGTAGTCATTATAGTGCTGTTAATGTTTCCTTAAATAATTTAGATACTACTTGCTTCTTGGAGGCACTTGATCAAGGTTCTGTGAAGCCAGCAAACCATGGATAAATATAGATACCCCTCAGAATTTAAATAGAAAAATTGCTACTCCATTACATCCTAGGTAGATATGTTTAGGTTTCTGCTCAGCTGTTTTAAGAACTTCCAATATGCTCCCAAATAATTAGTTCAATAATGATGTGAATCCTGAAGCAGAAAATCATGAAGTTACAAAAAGCCCATTTCTGTGACTCCATATTGGGAAAGTTTTTTCTATTTTCATTTTAGCATAATTCCTTTAGCACAGGTGGCCCAATGAGAAGGAAATTGAGTAAAGAAAAGCCATTGCTTAAACCCCATGGTTGTTATACGTGGGGGAAAAACAAAAGCACAGAACTTAATGCAAGATGCTGAACTTCTAATTAAACTTCAGAGATATTTTTTTTTCACAGTTAAATTGAATCTAAGCACCTCCTATCTCCCTCTAAAAGTTAGTAATGAATCACACCCAGGGAGGTTGTGGAGTCTCCCTCACTGGAGACATTCAAAACCCACCTGGATGAGTTCCTGTGTGATGTACTCTAGGTGACCCTGCTCTGGCAGGGGGGTTGGACTAGATGATCTCTCGAGGTCCCTTCCAGCCCCTAAGATTCTATGATTCTGTGATTCTATGATTCCACTTTTGTGTGCATTTGAGGAACAGACTCATAAAGAGTACCTTTGAGTACAACATCTGGAGTCCCATGGTTTTTGCAATGACAGGGTCCTGAAGTCTAGGTATCTGAAAATGACCACACTTCTGCTTGCCTGACATGCAAAAAGACACTGAGCTGAACAGAAACCATGAACTAGGACTGCTTAGTGGTCACTGAGAACACAAAATCTTCAGTCCTATTACTTCTGTTTTACTTTTCAGTAGTCAGTGGTGACCAGTTGTTCAGTGCATGGAAATTATTAAAGAAGCAAGCCAGAACAGGGAAAGAACACGTGAAGGAACATTTGAACAGGTACAATGTACTCAGATCAGAGTTCACTAATCAAATTTCCCCTCTTGAGTGCTTAAGGAATTTACATGAAACAATTTCTATATAATTAACACTTGTTTGTGAGACCTCAGAGTAGATGATGAGGTCTGCCAGGAGTAAAGAAAGATCAACTGAAGTTACTGAAGCAAGTAATTAAATAATCAGTTTTAAATATTTAGAGAATAATAATTTAATAAGAAATAGCCAATGCTGATTTGTCAAGAGCAAGGCATGTCAAAGAAAGCAATTTCTTCTCTGACTGAGCAATGACTTTGACTGGTTTAGTAGATGAAAAAGCAATAAAATTAATGAATCTTGGTTTCAGAAACGTTGTTTGCTCCTTTGCATTCTCCTTAATAAATTAGGGTGATATGAGCAACAAGAAAAGTATATAGTATGAGCATACACCTGTGTTCAAAATGTGCCCTCAAAAAGCAGAGGTCTCTTGCAAAACAAACAAAAAAACAAAAAACAAAAAAAAACCAAAAACACAACAAAAAAACCCTATACCCTACAGGTTACCTTGGAGAATTTTGTGGTTCCAGTAACATTCGTTTAATCTGTGATTTAGATAACGGGTTATTGCATTCACAGAGATCCACACCTCTGTGGGAACCGTGGTGTTCAGGAGGGATATGACTGTACTTTAAAGTGTCCAGATGAGGACCAAAAAAACCACCACCAACAACAAAGATAAAATGTTTAGAAAATAGTTATTATGAAGTGGAAGTGAACTAAGATGACTTAGAAATGCAAAATGATCAAATGTTGATAAACCCACCAGTCAGACATCCTAGTGAAAGATTTCCATTATCAGTTAAATATTTACACATTGTTTAAAACATACCTGTCTTTTCCCATACTATTTTGTCAATTTGTCTGGGTACCAGGACCTCAGGCTGCTGGATTTCAAAAAGCAGCTACTGCCACCACAGATAGAGAACGACATGAGCAGTACAGCTAATCAGACCCACACACTGAGTAAGATTTAGATTGTCTCTTTGCTCATGTTTGGAGTGTCTACCCATGACTGGCTATTGGCATCATGCCCAGGAACATACAGAAACATCTTAGTTATTTAGGCTATACAGCACAAGTCTGAATAAGGGACTGAATGGCAGCCCTAAGTGTTAAGAACAGGCAAAAAAAGGATCCTCTATGGGGAACACTGATCAGGTGGTCACCACTTCCTCTGGTGCTAGCTGAGATCTGAGTAATTTACATGAGAAAATCTGGCATTTATCTGAATGTGGACCCCTTTTCTCATTAGCTATTAATTTCTAGCTGGAGTAGTACCTCCTAAAGTTAATAGCAGCATTATCACCTGCAAATATTAATATGTTAACTGAATTAAAATAATTTAATTATTTTACCATAATTTTGCATTATCAAGTATTGTTAATACCATTTCATTACTGTCTTGGGTAGAATCAAAATTACAAAGAAATATTCTGCCTTTCAATCTGTAGTAATAAGCAGCTAGAAAAACATTTTACTATTGCTATGCTTTGAGGTCTTAGTAGCCACAGGAAAAAAGCATGAAAAAAAGCCCAAGCCAATTCCTCATTCCAATCAATCTTTAGCTATTTTCACAATTAACAAAGAGGCCAATATAATGGTGACAATGAAATGCTTGGTCCTGCTGAGATGCATCATTTTGTCCCAGGGGAGCATGCATTTTGAGAAACAGTTCTATTTAATTTGCAACCATAATCAAGTGATGTGGTTTTATTTATGGAGGAAAAATGTATGAATTTTATTTACAAGTGGATTTCAGTAGGATGTAGCTCACAATCTTGGGTAATCACACTGAAAAGGCATACAACTATTCTTATGAGTAAAATAAGTGGAATGTTCTATAGCCCTCATCTGCTGCCAAGTAGCTCAAAACTTCCATTAATGTCTGTCACCAGTTTCTCACAAGGTTTTCTACTTTCACTTTCTTTGCTAACCTGAATGACACTCACAATTTTGCTAAGGCCCTACACAATACAGTAGCTGGCAATAATTAGCACTATTGTTTTCTAAGTATTTTTTACTTCTCTGCTAACACTATCTACTTGTCAGGAAAACATCCCAGTGGTTTCAAATGTAGACAGATTGACATTTCTCAGATGTGGAAAAGGAAGAAGATCCAAGGTGTGCCTAAGGGAGACTCATTCTGGAGCTTGTTGCAGGAGCAGGAGGTTGAGGACATGTGATGGTTTGGTTGTGGTAATTTTCTTCATAGTAACTACTATGGGGCTATATTTTGGATTTGTGCTGAAAACAGTGCTGGTACTGCAAAGATGTTTTGTTATTGCTGGCCAGTACTTACACAGTCATGGCATTTTCTGCTTCTCACCCCATCAGCGAGAAGGCTGGGGATGCACAAGAAGCTGGGAGGGGAAACAGCCAGGACAGCTGACCCTAACTGACCAAAGGGGTATTCCACATCATATGGTGTCATGCTTAGCAATACAAAACCGGGGAAAGAAGAAGGAAGGGGAACATTTAGAGTAATGGCATGTATCTTCCTAAAGCGCTATTACACATGATGGATCCCTGCTCTCCTTGAGATGGCTGAACACCTGCCTCCTGAGAGGAACTAGTGAATGAATTCCTTGTTTTGCTGTGCTTCCATACAGCTTTTTCTTCATCTATTCATCTGTATTTATCTCAGAGCACAAGTTTTCTCACTTTCACTCTTCTGATTCTCTCCCACATCACAGTGGGGGGAGTGAGCAAGAGGCTGTGTGGGGCTCAGTTGCCAGCTGGGGTTAAACCCCTACCTCCTTGGACTGCAGACTCCTTGTAATGGTATCCACTGTCAGAAGACTACCTTGAGAGTCTTCTAAGATCTGTGTTCCTAGGGGACAGAGTAAGGTTATCTCCATGGCAGGAAGCTGGTCTAGGGTCCAGCTAATATTTAGCTAACTTCAGTTGTTACACAGTTTGAGTGAGCATTATAGACAGAAATCCTGTTTGGCTGGACCAAGATCTGCTGTCCACCCCTGTGCTTTGCTGTCTTCGAAGAGGAACCAAATCAGAGGGCAGTTTCCATCTCCCGTTAGGATCAAGAACCATTTTGGTTGGAAAAGACCTTTAAGATCATCCTGTTCAACCATTAACCTAACACAGCCAAGTACACTACTAAACCATATCCCCAAGCACCACATCCACACATCTTTTAAATACCTTCAGGGATGGTGACTTAGCTAGGAGAAAGTTTAGATTCCTGTGATTTAGTCCTATCATAGCTGTACAGAAGAAGCAGGAACTCGTGCTTCTGGCCACTTCATGTATAGTCTTCAGTGACATCACCAGCATAATTTGTAACAGAACTCATTTTATCCATGTGGTCTATAAAACCATCCTGGAAGTGCAAAACAAACTGAGAGTGAGTGGGTAAGTGGCTGCAGGAGGGCACTGGAAGTTCAACTCCAGTTATAAGGATTTAGTCATAATCCACTATTTTATGAAGGGTGCTCCACACCTAAGAATTTCAAGAGTGATGTTCAAAAATATCACTCATGGGATATTAACTAAGCCATGCATTCTATAATTCCTGCATTGAAAAAAAAAAATACAGTGCAACCAGGAAAGAATTAATGGCTTCTTGGAATTGAAGAATTGTTCTTAATGGGTGCAAAACTCCATCTGCTTTCACAGTGTGAACAGAGGAAGTTATGTTACTATCTATGCCATCCATTTTCTTCTTCTCTGATGCATTATAATAGCATCCAAAGAAAGAACTAGCCAGCACATGGGTTTCTATATTATGCAAACTGCACTTTTCAAATCCATGGAAGATGTCAGCAAAAACTGTCGGTCTTGTACATGGATCATTCCTAGTTTTGAAAAGTGAGTCTCAGAACTGCAGATTGCAGGTTAACTGCTTTCTATCCCTCTGCCTCCATCCATCCCTTTCCTTCTTCCCTGCTTCCTTCCCCTTCTAATTTATTTTCTTCTTTTTTTTTTTTCCTTTTATTTTTTTACAGAAAGAAGCAGAGTTTTGCAAGACATCATAAAAGTCTGATAAGGGACAATTATTCACAGAAATAATCTAGGAGAGCAGAATCTGCTTTTGTCATTTGCTATGCACTCAAGTATGGCAATAAACAAGACTCTTCTCTTCTGTTTGCTTCTGCTGAGCCAAATAGAAAAACTATCTAAAGTTTGTGGCTTAGTTATACGTGTCTGAAATGCTTAAGTTGTGTAGCTTTAGAGGCTACTCTTGCCACTTTATGTTTGGTAGCTACACTCATGATGTGCAAAGATGGACATTCTATAGCACAAATTACAATATTTGAGGTGAAGACAAGCTTATCTCAGTGATGCTCTGTGTACTGTGAAGGCTGACATTCTTAGCCTGATAAATCCTAGTAAATCTTGTGCTAAAATCCATTTGTAATAAAAGATTTTGGGGTTTTTTAGTAAAAAAAATAATCACTTAACCCAAAGGTTCAACTTTTGTCTTTTAATATAGGCTTCAAACTTATTTTTCTTTCCATGCTTACTTAGCCACAGGCTTATACCCTAAGAAAAATCCACAAAGCTGACTGCCTGCTTAGTCCTGGAAATATTAAATTACTTTCTCAAACAGTTCAGATTGATTCATGCTATAGACATCTCTCAATGTCACTGTACGTCTGTGTTTCTGTGGGATTTGGGACCATATCCAGCTCCAGCAAGACTTTCTCACCTGCAGCTGCCCAGGGTGAAGGTCTCTCCCCGTTCTTGGAAGGGTACCAGTGGGAGAGGTCAAAAGTGTGACTGTGGTACCAGAGATTCCCCTCACAGGTGATTGCCCAAACTATGGGATATATTGGGGCTCATTATTTTGTCTATGTTGGCTACACAGAGTCTGTCAGGAGAAGAATGCATCTTACAGCCTGGTAACACTGGGATTTCTTTTGGGATGTAAAAGCTGTGGGTTCAAATTACTCAACATTTGAGGAGGCATCACAAAAGTTTTCATTCTTACTGTGTTGTTAGGGGATGTTGGAGGCTGGAAACAGAGATCTCTAAATAAAGGAAGGAGGTTGCACAAAGAAGCCCTGCAGCACTCTTGAATCAATGCCTGAAATCAGCATTTTATTTTGGATGGTTTTGGGTATATCAGCTTGCTAGTTCTTCAGTCCTCATGTAATTACCAGTATGTGTAAATTATTCTTATCGATACTCTTCTCTGCCATGTGTATCAGGTTTTGAGACATTATAGCAACAAAAAAAGGTTTAAGAAATCTCAGGCATTTTTATTGAAAGATAACCTTTCTTCACAGGCCACAATCTTAGCTCTTATTAATTGAACTAAATACATATTGAACTGTACAGTATTGGGGAATTATTTATTTAAAAAATGGTAGATCAGTATTGTAAAATAAAGTTGTAAAGAAATTAAATATTGTTCATGTAAAGCAACATTCTATAGCTTCCAAAAACACAAGGCAAAGATATTAAGAAATAGCACTGTCAAAGAGTTTGGTAACAGTTAAAAACTATCGATTATCAAATGAACTTTGCACTTGATTAACTGAATAAACTAAGCTGGTGACTGAAGGTATTGTTTATCACTAGTAGCTGCAAAGCAAGGTGAAATCTTGTGCAGACTGGACCCCTAAGGAATACTCTCAAGCTTAGGAGCTCTGGGGCATACCCAAGGTGTCAGCATCTGGCAGCTGGCACCTTACTGTGGGCTACCAACACTGAGACAGGAGAGCAGGGCAGGAACAGACTTCTATGCTTCCAAGGGGTCACTAGAAGCCTTCATGTCCTGCCTGCAATGACACATAACATACAACAATTTTCTGATTGTTGTAATTAATATGTGAAGTGGCTTGCTGCCTACATCTAGTCAAAAAGTTGTAAGAGCCAGG
>NW_009954407.1:4680558-4704466 GCF_000747805.2 Chaetura pelagica
ACACCCTTCCTGAGCTGCAGTGCTCCATTGCTCCCCAGCAAGCCCTCAGGCTATGGGCTGGTTGACTTTAAACAAAACAAGACTCTTGCAGTAAACAAACACAGTATTTAATTTTAAAAGTACAGAAGGGGGTTTACACTGCAAGATTGATCTGACCATATGATTATAGTAATAGAATAGTCAAGGGCCTTTTTTCCAGGATTCACTTTTTAGTGTGGTTTCTGGTAGTCTAAAAATACATCTTCCAAAAAACAAAGTGAAAACATATTAAATATGGCATAGCCATAGAAAAAGAAAACAAAGACTTGGCACATCTCCTCCAGTGAAGTCCATGGCAAAGGCTCTATTAAATGCAGCAGAAATGAAACCACAAATAAATAACAAGTCATAAATATTACTTAAGTACTAACACAGTACATTAATTAGACTCAGCTAAGACCAGAAAACCCACACTATTTCATAGGAAAATTATGCTCAAAACAACTTACAAATAATTCATGTCATCATATATTAATCACCTCTTAAAATAATTATAGATGCATCTCCACCATATGTCACCATAATCTCAAACTCTGGACAAAGCAATGACTATAAGAGCAACATGTGACAAGCATGTTTTCTGCTGGCAGTCAACCCAGTGCTTGCTCTGTGCCTGCAGTCAGAACCAAGACCCATTCTGTACCTAGAGAGTCAACCACTTGGATATTCTCTTTTTCCTCCATTTTAGCACTCATAGGTAAAGTTCTAGCAATACTAATCTCTGCACTGCAGAATTTTTAATTTTGACTTAAAAGATTCTTAAAAGCTTTAAAAATAAATTAGTAATAATAACAACTCAGCTCAAAGAATGTGTCTGACCTGCTGCTTAAACTTTCAGAAAAGCTAGGGAAAAAAATATCCTGTGAAAACCTACGTCCCACTACTACAAGTTTGTTTATCATGACTGGTTACAGGATACAATCTCTTAAAAACCTTATGCTTGATTTTTGTCACTGATTAGGTACATTGTGAGAGTCAAGATTCTGGTAACTGAATCTCCATTTATTTAGAATTCTGCTTTTCGATAACCTAGAAAAACACACGGCTCAACAGATGACTAATTGTCTTTACTTTACAATCCCTCCCTTTTCTCTTTGTATATTATTTGCTGCATACACAGATTGTAGCGAAAATAGATTTTTAAAGTGCATTCTTCATTAAATAATTTGAATCTTCTTTCTTGTTTACTAAGATACTGTATCACACTATCTGTCCTGAAAAAATAGTTTAGGAAAATTCTGTCATTTGCATTATGTGATAATTCAAACCCTGAGCCTTTCTTATCATATTTTCTATGATCCCATGGATAAGCCAAAATGTAAAGCAAATGAACAGCTGAAAATAATCTGGCACAAACTGAGCTTCAGCTTACACTGAAAACTGTATCACTTACTACAACTAACATCTTCTAAAGAATGCAGAATTATTATTTTATTCCCTGAAGGTCTGCAACTTGAAAAGAGAATGCAGGTGTCAAAGGATGATTTCACAGAGCAGTGCATTCCTGGACCTCTGTAGACCTCAATGTCATATTCAAGGCTGAGATTACAACAGCCAGTTCGGCACTGGAGACATTAATAACACTCACAAGCCCGTAACAAATTTCCTCTTGTTGAACAACAGTAGCCACATAGTTGTAATACTGGTGATTTTTTGCAGAGCAGACCACTGGAGACTGAAAATACCTCATCAACTGGTAGCAGTGGATATAAAGCCACAATTACAATTGTCTCCTTTTTTCATATATAATTAAAAAACAAGAAAAACTTTTACATGCATGAAAAAATCTATCGGAGATAAAAGGAAGGAAAATGAGACTGTTCCACTAAAATTAGTATAATGTGTTTGTTCATTTGTTTAAATACAAAACATCTCACCGCAAAGATAGTAAAGCACTAGAGAACATTACCCAGGGAAGTTGTGCAGTCCATCATCTTGGAGATATTCAAGATGTGACTAGACAAATCGCTGAGCAATCTGGTCTGAGTTCCATGCTAACCTTGCTTTGAGCAAGAGGTTGGATGAGCTGGTCTTCTGAGATCCCTTCCATTTTTAATATTCTATGATTCACTGTTTCTGCTGCTCTTGTATCATCTGGAAATTACTGACATAACTGGAAAATTGATACCTGGGAACTTTAGAGTAGTAGCACTCTCTTAGCTGGATCTTGTCTTTGTGCCTGTAGGACCAAAAGTGAACATAAACCCTGAACTCCTTTCTGTGCTGCACATTCTTCTGGGAAGTCACTGTACACTGAAATCCAAGACCTGCATCTTGGATTATCTACTTGTATAAGTGTTTCTCTCTAGTACCTGATGTTAGAGGCTTCATTTAGCAAGGTGTTGCATATCTGTAAACATAGCCATTACTTCAGGGAATCAATTAACATTATTTGCATAGTGACAGCTCCTGCTTGGCCAAGTCATGGCCAAACACTGTATAAAAAACCCAAAAATCAAACCAAAACAACAACAACAACAAAAAACAAGCCCCAAAAAAGAAAAGGAGGGTAGCCATCCTAGAGAGACAGCAACCTCAGCCAGGCTGTAAATTGTGGTGGCATATACATAGAGCAATTACTTACACAAAACCATCATAATTAAGAAAAAAAGTGCTTCTTGAATAACTCATTGCAGCTGAACCTGCAACTAGCAGCTGATGAAAGCAAACTCTATATATAACAATCCTTTACACTGTATTCTGGCATTATAGACATATGACTGATATCTCTACCCTAAATACGCACTATCAAAAATAGATGTAAACCATCTAATCAAAAAATAAAACCGCTTTTTTGTTGTTAGGAAAAAAAATGATCATTTACACAATCTGTAAAAGACAGGTTAAGGTTTACAACCATGGCACAGGTGCCCCAGGGAATGACCCAAGCTAAATACATGCAGCTTTGATTCAGACTATTAACTCAATGCTCTTTACAAATTGTCATGGGTGAGAAAGACAAGAGCACTGTAGTCCTTACTGTGAAAAACATGTAACAACCGTATAAAACATCATTAATTGATGATAGCTTTGAACTCCAAACTTCCATTCTGACTACATTGCACTCTTTTGTGTTTACATGAACACAGTCAGTCTAGTAACCCTAAGCTGCTATTTGTTCTGCAGAGATCACGAGACTCCTGGTGAAGATGCACTGTAGTCTTGACTGCTGGATTGAGCATCACATCTTCAGCACTATTTTGTGCTTTCTTCATCAAGGGGATATAGCTCTATTTTTGGTAGAGGCAATGATGATGATTTAGTACCTCCACTCATATAGCTCAGCTCAGATCTATCAATACATATCTATCCAGAAAAATACTACACTAAAACAATAATGACATGTTTCAGTGAGGTCCGGGAAGGAGGTAGACTAAAACTATGCTTAGGTATAAATTCTCCTTCCAAATTAAAAGGTGCTTAACTGAAAAAGTGCTGTGTAAATGGTCATGCTACTTTTTTCCATTTTCTGTGCATTTTTTGTCAAGTCTGTAAACTATGTGCCCAAGACAATCCCCTGCTTGGTCTTTTATTTGTGATCAACACCATTTCAACGGTGTTTGAATCTGGAAAACAGAAAAACGATATGTTCTTTGACAAGTCCCAGATATCTTCAAATTAATAGTAACAAAGTATATTTGAAATAATAAAGTCTAGATCTCACTACCCTGAGAATGGGGATGAACTGCCAGTGACAATGTCTATGCACATTTATTTTTCCCTTCATAATATGAAGACATAAAAATTCAGACTAGCTGAACTAGATTAGAAACCTGATCTAACGTCATGACATTTAGAAAGTCTAGCACTCTTTCTGATTAGACTCTCAGATTGGATCATCAGTCTCTGGGACTGTGAAATACAGCATTTATAGAGAAGTGGATCCCTATGGTTGTGGTGACAAAAAGCATTTTAAGTGACTCACCACATGTTAGTGGAAAAGAAAAGAAACAAAACCAATGCAAACCAATCCCCAGGATTTTTCCTTTTTTTGTTGTTGTTTTGTTTTGGTTTTTTGTTGTTTTTATAGCCCAGTGCTATTTGCAGAAGGAATGATTGGTGCCCAGCTTGGGTAAGTATAGAGGTCAAACATAGGCACTATCCATGTCATAATTGCAAGCATAACTACAGCAACTCCAATGATGTTGATGCCCAGACCAGCTTTCACCTAAAGGAGAGGAAAAAGAAAGCAGAAACTCACATCAAGACACTGAAGAAAGTTTTAAAAATGCTAAAAATCCTCACTGGGGAGTTTTGCCTGAAACTTACCATGTCCATAACATTTAAATGACCATATGAAAATACAATGGCATTGGCTGGGGTGGGTACAGGAAGCAGGGATGCGAAGGAAGTACACAAGGTAGCAGGTATCAAAATGAAAAGTGGGTTCACATGGATAGCTTCAGCCTATTGCAAAACACAAGAGAGAGAGCAGCTATCAAGGGACACGTTTGCCAAATGAGACACATAAAGACTAACTTGCTAACACAAGTGAACTGTGGACAGAACTGCTGGTTTAAATAGTGAGAAATCATAATTTCTGATAATTCATTTTTAAGATTATATCCAGGAATGCTTCAGAGGAGAAAGCCAGATTCTGATACAGTATAACTACTGAACTTTAAATTCACACCTGATGTTTTCTAATGGTAATTGAGTCCATAAAATAAAACTATTGCAAAGAGTGTGCTCCATGCATGAGCACTAAAAGCAAAAACACTGCAAGAAAGAGCATAAAGATGAGTTTGTATATAATACATAGGAGGGATTCAATGAAGTGAGGGCTAAGGTTTCTTTGTAAGAGAGGGGAAGGGCATTAGTGTATGTCTAGGCTGGCCAAGAGGAATATCTATAGGCTAGAAGATGATCAGTAAGTTAAAGATGATAAGACAGGACACAACTGAGGTAAGAAGAGAGGAAATTTTACTGAATTTTAAGCATCACATGTAGGAAAACCCCAAAACAACCAAGTATCCAGTGCACAACATACCACAGCAAAAAATGCATTAAATACTTTATGGAGACTTTCAAAAACTGCTTCTTTGAGTAGCTGTATGATTACATGAATAACAGCAGATTCTGATTAAAAATAACCTGTATTATACTCACCAAAGGAGCTAGTATGGGCAAAAATATTGTGATGGTAGCTGGGTTGCTGGCCACTTCTGTTACTGAAGTGACAATAAGACATGATATCAGGATAACCAGCCACAAGGGTAATGATCCTAGAGGGGTCAATTTACTTGCTACCCACTCTGAAAGTTTTGAAACCTGCATAAGAAATAAGACAACATGATTATGCTTTACAAATCACTGAAAATTTAATAATGGTATAGAACAGGAATTTATTCATCTGCTAATTGTGAAGTAAGAGAGAAAACATTTGAAACATTTTCCATATTCCTACCATGTTTTAAAGTACAGTTTCCTAATTCAATGTTGTCCTCATAGGAACCCATGCGAAATATATTCCATCCAATATATTCCAGTTATATTTGCATCTCTGAGAGGTTTAGAGGAGTCATAATCAGAAAATTGCAATATGTATGTATCAGGCTGGTTGGGCCCAAACCTGCTTAACTTGCTGAAGTAGCCAGGAGGTCTCCACATGGGAGGCGACTCAGTGACATGGGACATTAACCCTAAGGCTCTGGAAGCAGTATCTGCACAACTCCTATGACCATCAGGTTTAAATTACATAACAAACAGTACTCATCATCGTGCATAATCTTTCAAAAAAAAACAACTCCTCTTTTTTTTTTCTTTTTTTTGGTAATCCTGCTTTCTGAACATCTTGAGTGTTCATCACATTTATCGTGTTCAACATTGCTACAGAATAACTTGCTACAAGAAAATAACTGTGAATTCGGTGCCCGTCTGAATTGATCCTGATCTGAGTCGTGGCAATTGTTCAGTATCTCCTATAAATTGCGTTACCTCACAGCCGTCTGCCAGTGCAAACCCGCCACCAACAAGAATAGCTATTTCCCATGGCATGCATGACTGAAATTCCTTCCAAGTAATCAGTGGAGTGTAACCAAAAACAGCTAGAGGAAAAAAAATAATTATAAAAACCCCCAACTCTCACAACAAAACCCCCAACAACATTTTAAAACATGTTGAAAAACATTTTGACATAATCTCTCTGAGGAAGTCCTTGGGAAATATTCAAAGGCAAAATGTCATTATTGCAATATGAAAAAAAGTCTTTGAGATGGACAACCTGCATTTCCTGGGATGGATCCTTAGCTGGTAAAAACTGTGGCAGCCTGAAGACAACAAGAGCTACAACAGTTTCCACCAGTGGAGTGTTGGCCCCTCTCCCCTCCTTCCCAATGGGGAAGATAGCTATGGGATATCAATGAGTTCAATTTACTCGACAAAACTGCACTATTCAGACCAATTACTGAGCAAGTACTGTTTCACTTAAGACTCATTTAGGTTCTGAGTGTGCATTCCCTGTGAATCCCCAGGTCTCATTGGTTTCAGCAGCAGAATTGAATGTGTACAAAGGACGTGCTGGAGGTATATTTGAATCAGGGTAAGTTCCATTTTGAAGAGGAAAAATTAAATGAGAATGGACTTTATCATGTAAAATTTTATAGAGCCCCTTAAATAAACAGCAACATTTTCAAAAATAAACTCAACCCCACCCCATGCAGTCCCATTCAAAGCCCATTGTAGTCAATGGAAAGGTGGTTTTCTTTAGTGGCAGTGGGCTGCAGGTAGCAGGTTCCTGCCCAGCACTACCTCCTTCTGCTCACAGTTCTTAGTCCTTAGTGCAGACTTCCAGGCCAGGGATGCTTTGTATCCCAAGAAAGCTATTATCCTGTATTGAGATTGTAACATGAGTATTTAATGACATTCCTCTATCAAGTGCAACAAGTTATATTTATGGTTGTATCTCAGACACCCTATTGTTGTAAATTCCACATCAAAATGTACTCAACTGTTTTCTCCATTTGAAGTCCTAGACAATGTTTTTGCTGGAATAATGAAGAACAGGAGACCTATCACTAAGGCAGTTGTTGAATCCGTAGCATAGCCTTTATACCTAAGGAGAAGTTAAGAAGAAAAAAATGCATTAATATGTGTAGTCAGGAAGAGTAGGGTAAAGGAGTGAGGGAGAAGATGAGGCCACAGAAAGGAGCTGTTATGGACTGACCACAGCCCAACATTCTCCACCCCTTGTACCGCTTGGTGCAGTGAAAGACGTAGAGAAGTCAAGAATGGAGTGATGTTGAACCTGGAAAGGAAGGGGGTGGGGGAAAATGTTTGGGAATATCTGATGCTTAAACAGCTAATTTTCACAGTTCAATGATAAATTAAATAAAATTTACAAGCTTTGTAAGAGATTCAGTCAACAGACCATAAGAGAACTATGCATATCCATAAAGGATGATGCTTTTGTAGCTAAGAGAAGGCAGCAGAGCTGTATTATCATCCTCCTATGACTGTCACTATTAGGGTTATAGACACAAGGCCTATGTTTATTCAGTGATTTCCAGTGCTTGTTAAACTGATGCAATATCCTTCTAACTTGTGCAGAGTAGCCTTAAGATCAGGTAAGGTGCCAAGCTGAGCTCTAAGGCAATTTTAACACATTCATCTGATTCTGTTACACACAGTTAAGTGGTGACATATCCCAGTCTGACTTGTTTCAGTCAAGAAGGTAATTCAAATAAGTAAGAATTTTGCTGAAGTAAGTTAAAACAAATAATTTCTTAACCTCTGTTATTATTCTTTTCTATTTTCTGTAAGTTCCTCTATAAGTTTTCCTTCTCACTTTCCCTGGTTGAACTAAGGAGGTGCAATTTTTTGTTCACAAAAGCTTAGTAATATAATGCAAAACGTCATTCTAAGCAAACCTACTTGGGACACACACAACATCTTACCCTGCTGCTATGAAGACACATATGGCATCAATCCAAAGAGAAGCTTTTCAATCATTATCAAATTTTGAGACAAACATTTTTCGAAGCCCATCTATCCAAACTGTAATACAATTGTACATGTAGTATCTACCTGCTTATAACACTGCAAATCTGATTGTCCTATAAGGAAGCAAAAAAACTGTTGATTAAGGAGACCTCACAATTGGAGATCTCACAATGGACATCTCTGTAGAGAACTGGGCTGTGGGCAAAAGCATACAGTTCAAATACAGGCCTTGTATTGGAAGTAAAGAAAGGAATAGACCATGCAGAAAGAAAGAAAAAAAAAAAAAAAAAAAAAAAAAAAGAATACACTCTGTCAATCATCTGAGGAAGTGTAGGAGAAGCCCACCCTGCATCCATCAGCTGTAATCAGCTGCAACCCAGTGTTGGAATTTCTGTTCCTTATGAGGCTCATAAAGTCCCGGCCAAAGGCCAACTTGAAACTCCTGCAATTGAAGCTAATACCTTACAGCTTGGAATCAGTCCAGGACATGGAAGGAAACCACTGTCATCAAAATGATGTGTGATCTGTGCCATCAACAGATGGGGAAAAAATAGGTGCTTTTACCCTCTCCTGCTCTCCATAGTGTTATATACCATTTACTAGGACATCCTGCTGTCTGCTCCAGAGGGAGATAACAGGGGCTCAGGGCCAGACAGTGAAGGATTACCTCTTAATAGATTTCCAAAATTTCCTTAAGAAAAATACAGTTGGTAAAGGTAATGTATATTTGAAAGGCATCTGATAATGCTGCTTAAAAATGAGCTCTATTCAATACTGAAACAGCACAAATGAGGATGGAAAATCATCTGACATTTTAAAAATGTAGCCCTTAAAAAGTGGGCATGAATCATCATTAAACACCAGTATTTTTGCTGGGATTTAAAAAAAAAAAACAACAAAAAAACCCAAACCAACCAATGTTTATATATTAAAGAGGTTTTCAGTAACTGATGACTATGCACACAGGGGGCTGACAACATTGAACATAAATGGTGAGAGTAACGGGAATTTTTTCCTTGAAGCAAAACTTTGAGCATTCCATTTAGTTTCTCAAAATAAAGCTTATAATGTGATATAATTAGACCAGAAATGTGTATCCTTAAAGTACCTATCACAGAGCAGTTTTGAATCTAGCAGGGAAAGACAAAAACAGATGGCTGGAAACTATATTCAGACAGAAAACAAGGTGCAAGTTTCTCTTGTTTAGTTAGGTAACAGAGATGATTATCCACCAGGACACGCCATCAGGGAAAGCAGTAAATTCCAAAGTCTGAATAACCTGTGCTTTGCCACCCTGATATCAAGCCTGGTTGCATCCTGAGACTTCATGTTACAATAAAATAAATCTGTACTGGGCCTAACACATGGAACAACACAGCTCTTCTGCATGTTAGAATAAATGAACTGATAGTCCTATCTGCTTTAGGACCCTGGGAGTGGTGTGATTCCCACCTAGGAAGATTCACTCACTGGTCTGAGGGGCCTCAATGTTATTTGCAGCACTGACCTTGCAGCTTTTCATAAGGACAAAGCTCACCTGTGCAGGTGACAAAACTTCCTGAGGATGACTTTTGACCATGGGATAAAATACTGCTGAAAGTAGGCACTATCAGATTTCTGAATAGAAATCAGATTTCTAAGGGCAGAGAATACTTCCTTACAATTATTCCTGTAACACAAACTTAAGGAAGTTGTGCACACGTCAACCAGTGCACTCAAATCCAAAAACCTGAACAATTTTGTATAGGGAGGCATTAGGGAACAAGTGTGTAAGCTGTGGGTTGTGCACTGCTAGAAGCCTCTTGGACATCACAGTGATGAGTACAGAGTAACCACTGATGGAACAACACTTCCTGGGTTTTGAGTTCTTTTCCCTGTTTCTTTTTTTTTCTTTAAAGAAGATGGCTCCTTGCCCCATTCATGCATCTTGGCTGACAAGTTTTCATTGCTCAGAAAAAAACAACAACTTAACTGCCTGGTTTTATGCCTGTTGCTGCAGTTGGTTGCTAAATGAAAGCTATCTAGAAATAGGCAAGGTCTGAAGAGTAAGAAATGCTTTATTTCACCTTAAAGGTTTCGTGAGGAACTCACACAAGCTTTGTTCCTCTTCAGGTTACCTCACCCAAATTATAACATGATTCAGCCTAATGTGACATGACATGTGCTTGCATTCCCTTCCATGGAAAACATTAGAGGGTATCCACAAAGTAACGCAGAACCTGTAATCATGCTGATGATGAGAATGTTCTGCTTTTCCCTGCCAGTGAACAAAAAAAGGAACCAGATAAATTCAAAGAGGAAAATGTGGATCTCTGAACTGAAATAACACATTTGAGCCATAAGTCCCATATTTCAAAGGTTGTTTAAAATGTCTACTTTTCAGTATGAGATGTAGCTCTTTAAAGGGTGCTACATGAACACTGAATGTTAATAGGAAGCAGAAAGAGAAGCAAAGACAGACTGATTGCTTAGCTAGCTGATTGCTTGATTAGGTCAACACTCCAAAACCTCTTCAAGAATACAGTGTTTTATATAAGATAATGATAATCTGCTCTGCTTTTGTTACAAGGGGAAAAAAATGTTCTTTTGCAGTTAATTTTTTATAAATAAAAAAGGAGTAATTTTAAAACAATCTTAGTTTTAAACACAGTTTAAAATGTTATTTTTACACAAAGGAATTTTGCTTTGCACTTCAAAATTCAAAGAGCTACAACTGTTCTTATAACATCACCTACCAGACTTCCTGGTAGAGCACCAGGGAGGGTGTGTGACTGTATGAAAAGTGGGAATATATGTAAAAACAGGAGACATGATGGATGCATATTCATGTCAGTTCTGACAGACACACAGGAAAACAAAGTGGAAAATTACCATCCAAGTCCAGCACTGGTCTTTGACCCATCCAGTAATAAATGTTAAGTCCAGAAGGATCTAAACAACACAAAGTTCTGCTCCTCCCAGTCCCACAACTACTTCCCAATACTCAGGAGCAAAACTCAGACCTTTATCACAGAAGAACAGAACTGAAATTATAGCAATTACAGCAAGAGAACAGAAGGAATCCCAGTATTATAAGTTCTTGCAAGAGCAACTTATTTCTTAGGGAAAGAATTCTAGGTGATCCTGGGAAAGGGACTGTGTAACCAAGCTGCAGCAAAAAGCAAACAAAATTAATATTTCCTGAAATGTTCCTAGTTTTTGGTGGTTATTTGAGCTGTGAATTTGAGAGAATTATGTATTAACAGATAGTAATTTATATTATTAATTAGAACTGTCAAAATAGGGGATGTTAGCCTGCATGCATACAAGTGTGGCTGTCACTAAGGGCACCAGGTCAAAAAATTCTAACCAAAGATTGATTCTTGAAATTACAGATTTGATGAAGAAGTAGGAAAACATAACATCAATCATTATGCATTCTCCCTCATCAGATCAAGTCTAAAACCTAGGTGTAATCTTTCTTATTTTTTCCTGTAATGGTTTTAATGAATTTCTGATACTGCACTATGAAATTGCTGAAGTTTGTGTATTCTCTGTACACTGCAAAGGTTTTCAACACCTTCAACTGGAATATTGCGGAAGTATTTAAAGTTTATTGCTTGTTTGTTTGATTGTTCTATGTTGAGGAGACAAGAAAGGATGTAGTTAAGACACAGTACAGTTCTGTTGGTGTTTCAAAAAGTTTACTTACTTTGGGAAAAGTGAAGACCATCCTGGGATGAAGCCAGGATCTCTGGTGAACCAGAGCAGGGTCATTAGAATGAATAGAACAAATGTGACAATTTCTGGGTAGCTGTAACAGAAACAGAATGTATTATATACATTTTCCTGAATTCACACTTTGATTTACTCACAGTTGTTTGCAGATTTGTAATTTAACACACCTCATTGGTCCAAGCTTCTTGTACTCCTCCTGAATCACCTGTGCTGAGGCCTCTTCTCGAGCTGTTTTTTTCTTTCCACACTTGAACATGTTTTTAAAACTGGAAAGTAAATCAGCAATATTGAACAATGAATTAGGAGTGTATAGATAAAAATGAAATAAAATTTTCCAGTTGCCAACAGCACTTCTTAAGAGTAAAATTTTCACTTTACAATTCATTGTTTCCTGTTTAATTACACACACCAAACCAAGCATATTGGAATTCATTGACAAAGCCCAGTAGGAAACTGACAGAGGCAGCAACAAAATGTCTTCTGTTATTTCCTAGCTCATTTGCCCAGTAAGGATAAAACTTTAATCACCAAAACTAATTGAAACAATCAAACACATATCCTTGCTATTTAATTAAAGTCTTCTATGAATTTGCTTAACTGTGTTTTATAATGAAAAATTTGTATCCTATGAGTAGCCTTCACACTGCTCAGCAGACCATTTGCTACCAGCTATGTTTTCTTTCTTTTGATAAAAGAAGAATAGCAAAACAATCAAGCAAAATGAAATAATAAATGTTCACATAGAGAGTGGTAAGTGTGATGTGATTTTAAGTCTGCTTGAAAACAAACCATCTCACTCTTCTCCTGTTGCACCATTAGTAGCCAGATAATGGTGGAAGACAAATGTCCCCATTGCTATTTCTGCAGATGTTAGTGAACTCAAGGAGAACAAGGCTTTGAAGAATCAGCCCAAAAAAAGTATTGTCCTCTCCAAAACTTTAAAAGCACAAGCTCTAAGGGGACAAAACCCCCACGATATCACTACACATAAATATTAGAAAAGTGAAATTTTTTTAACTGCACGTTTACAAATATAGTAGTCCAGTTTAGAAGACAGTGCTCTAGTGTTCAAGCCTATCCCTGACTCCAGTGAAGGGAAACATCCTGACTATAAATCTTCCAATCTTACACCAAATTCCATAAAATGTCAGTATTTCTCTGCCTTGCATACGTACACTGTTTAATGATGATGTATGTGTATTCTAAAGAAATGTGTATTGTCATTTGTAATGTGGACTTTTCTCATTGGGCCAAGTAGTCAAGAATCCTTATTTTCAAAAATTATTTTCTCATCCAGACACTCAGCCACACTACTCAAGGATGTAGGATCACTCTTGCAGCATTATCTTCCTATTGAGCCTGTTAAACTTAGATTAAATATTTGCTCCTGGTACAAAGTATCCCTTCTATCATCAGCCTGTAGTTTTATTGGTTGCAGCATTTACTTACTCAAACCCAAGGAAAAGCCACTGGAGCCAGACCCAGGAAAGCAGCAGAATAATAACTGTGATGGGGATTGATAGAACAAACCAGGATCCAAAATTGATGCACTGGCAAGCTGGGTAACGTCTGGAGAAAAGGAAAAAAACTGTTCAGTTGAGCTTTGCAAAGGAATGAGGACTTGTGAGAAGTGCCAGAAAGGCCTGCTGCAAGGGAGTGCTTCTGGATGGCAGCTGACTTCAGTGTGAGGTGTCCTCTTCCCTCATTCTGCTGTCCTGTTCCTGATCATCACGACCACTAGTGAAAATAGCTGTGCCAGTTATTTGAGCACTGGATTAGCAACAGGCCTGGGGATCTGACACTAATCTAGGTATGTCTAACCTGAGTTCAGTAGGCAAGAAGGGCCACCCACAGAGTTAAGGACTATTAGGACTACAAAGAAACAGAACTTGAAGAAAAGCAGTTCCATGAGGAGAAACTTTAGCACAAGAAAACATATTCAAATGAACAAGCTCTGATGAATTTAGGAGACGACAGTGGAGACAACACTGAGACTTGCATTTTTTTAAGGTATCAGAAGGGATTTAAAGCTGATTAAAACTAATATTATTATTTCTAATTTCCAGGAAAGGAACATTCATTTGTTGGGTGGATTGTCTCTCCAGTCACCTTGTTTCTTTGAAGCTGTCTTAATCTGCTGCTTACTGATGTGGACCATTCAACCAGAGCTCTCCCTGACATGTGCATTTAAGAAAAGGAGAAACAGGCTTGGTTTTCTGAAATAAATTAATTTACTGTTGAATGAGATAGATGCCAGGTAGGCAAAAAGGCAGAAGTCATTCTTCCTTTGAGTTTCTCCAGCTCTACTGAGAGAGCTCTTAATGCTAAAAGTGAGAAATTCTAGTCTTCTATAACAGACTTCCTCCTTGATGCAAAAATCAGATGGAAGGGAAATGACAATGTCCAAGTGAAGGCTGAAACAACAATTTCCAATTATTAGCCAATCTTTTGTGTTTCAGGCCTTGCTAGAAAAAAAGAAATGCTGATGGTCACAAAAGTCTTTGAGGCAGTAAATTATTATTATAAATGCTTTCTCAAGTATTGTGCAAATTTTAGGATTAATCTCTATTTATTATGATGCTTTGCTATCAAAGTGCCAGCAGGGAATGAAACACAACTCCTACTCACTTCTTGAGGCAATGCGCTGAATTGCAACTATACACAGTGATAAGACAGTAAAGCTGGAATACTAAAAGGCATTCTGCTATTCTATAGAATTTATTGATTAGGTGGCATTTAGCTTTTATTACATAATTAGCCACATCAGTTTCTGAATATATGAATACCAATATAGGAAAATACTTATATCAGCATAGCATTGTCTTAACATTTCATCACTTGCTGAAGTGTTTTATGGTCTTTCCTGAATTATGTATAATAGTTGCTTAGTGAGCAACAAAACAAGCTATTGAAAAATTTATAAGAAAGAGTAAACTCTGTTATAAAATGATAATTTATTGCAGTCAGGTTTCACAGTAAGATTTTGCAAGGGCGAACATATATGTGTATATTTGTAATAATCTTGATATTAAAGTTAGGTATTCTTCATCAATAGAGCAATTATTTCCCAGGCAGACTCAATGATCAATTGGAATGTGTTAAAAAAATATCTATTATATAGTGCTGTTTGGTTTAGCTTCTATTGTTGGATTATCTACTACAAGTCTTGCCTGAGGCAAGGATGGACAGGGCACACTGAACTATTGAATTTCTAGATGTATTTCCTTTGGAAAGTGAAAAAGCATAAGTGACCTTAATAATCCTTAATTTACATGATTCAATGCAAACAACGATAAAACTATTTCCAGGAAAACACTATAAATGCCAGCAAATTCAGTTTAGAACAAATCCAGGTAAGATTATTCCCTGTATGAAATTGCTTTGGTTGAAAAAAATATGTTAGCAAACTTTGATTCTTTGTGTTGGAAGAACAAAGTCAGTTACCAGAATAGGAGTCAAGAAATGGAGTAACTGGTAAGTGAGCCTTACTGGAGAGCCAAAGGTTTCATCAGAGGTTTTGCTCATCCTCAAGCACATGAGTGTCTGACAAAGTGTTGTCTTTTAAGCTTTTATCTCTCTAATCTCTCCACAGGCTTCCCCTTGCCCTGGGATAAAGCTCCAGGATCCACAGGCCTGCTCTAATATGGCCCAGCTGTGAACCTTGGCTTGCAGTGCTGAAGAAACTGCTTTGTGTGGGAAAGAGCTGTAAGAAAGTCTCTAGAGCAGAGCTGTGTAAGATTAGATGGGTGATACTGCAGATGTGAGATAACTGACATGGGGATCTGCAGCAGCCTGAAGGGTTCAAGAGGAAAAGCACCAATATAGAAAGGATAGACTACTAAAGCAAAAATTTATGGAGTCAGAAGAAAGAGGCCCAGCACCACAGATAATCTGTTCCAGGGAGCAGTGAGGATCAACCCATCTCATCCTCACTCATCCCTCCCTGGGGTATCTTGTGAGCAGTGATGCGTGGACTAATGCTTAGCCTACTACTTGGTTACACCACTTGTTGGTGTGTTAGATAATACTTTTCCTTCCTGCCTGCCTGCCCCCTTTCCACCCTTCCTCCTGCCCTTCCCTCCCTCCCTTCCTCTCTCTTCTATCTTTTCTTTCTTTCCTCTCTTTCTCCTTTCTTTTTCTTCCTCCATTTGGGTATATTCTACACTCTCTTTTGTAGTGTCTCTTTGCATCAATTGAAGAGTGAATAGAGTGACCCTGAAAGGATCAGTAGGAACTCTGTCTTGAAATGGAGCCCTTACAGAAGTTGCTTTCCCTGGCAGGGAGGGCCTTGCATCAACATTTGCACTGCATCAACATTTCCCCTGTTTGCCTCTGCCTCATGGAACCCAGCATAATTACAGGTCCTGAATCAACAGCAGGTTGAGGATTCCCAGCAACCCACAGGCTCCAATGCTAACACAGATACATTTGTTTCCTCTTCATGTGACATATGAAAAGGAGGGAAGTAGAGAACACATTAATTAGTAGTACCCACTCATTTCAACTTATATAATACTGAACTTGTGAAGACATGATGAATATGGAATTTTGTAGTGCTATTTTAAGTGTTTTGTCACTGATTGGGAAGCCCAGGAATATGCTGTTATGTACAGGTCATTGGCTGAATTTTTCTACTTTAGATGCTTATGATACATTAACATAGACTGCAAAGGTGTCCAAGTCATGCTAACAGGTCACTTCCCTCTTCAGATAGGGCATAAATACAAACGTGGCCCCTAAGGAGAAGGGGAGCAAGACAGTTAAATATAAGAACATTTGCACGGTTAGGTGGGAGATTCAGCTTAAGCTAAGGATTAGGCTCAGTGATTGTATAAAGATTAAACAAAATCCTGGTGGGGTAGAAAACTGGATTGCACATGCAGTGCTCTATGCACAGCCTATGCTCCTAGCCAGGGAGAGAGCAACAATCTGCTTATACGTTCTTGAAGAGATTTTTAACAGCTAAGACAAACTGAACAACTAGCTGCAAGCCAGTTTTCTTCAAGTTTCCTACAACTTCAGGGAAATGAACAAAATAGTTCTTACTCCTATAAATCAATCTTGGATTCTTCAGAGCTCCTGAGTGTGTGAGGTCTGCTTTAACCAGAAATGCTCCTATGTCTACAGGTTTAAGTCTGAAGGATTTATAATGCTGTAATCTACCCTGTGTAGTTCTTTGGCCCCAATAACAGGCATTCTTAAAAAGTCCATACTGTTTCCATAATTGCTGTTCTCTTAGCACAGGCTGATTTACCACTTCAGTTCTCTTTAGCAGCATACTGAAGCCAAATTTCATCCATTCATGGAACAAAGGCTGGAAGAAAATCTATCAATAACTGGTCTTTCACCATTTTCCATATACAATACAGAATAGTAGGCAGAGGGTAATAAAGAGATTGTGCTCTATTTTGTTCTATTTTAAAATTAGAATATTTCTGGCAATGAGTAGTTTGCAGAAGAAAAAAAAGTTCAGCAAGAACTCTTGTTTTTTCAAAAGCTTTGGAATGAAATCTGACAATTTTCTTTTCAAAGTAGTTCTACTTAGAAAAGAAATATGAAAGAATGTTTTTAATAACCTCAGAACAATCTGTCACACCGAAGGTAAATTTTCAGATTGGTTTGAAATTATTTGCTTTTTCTTTTGTTAATGGTCCTAAATTCCTCATTTCAACGATGTACAAGGTATTCCCTCCTAAAAGTCTCCTGATGCTCTTTGCTAATGGGATGTGAACTTAGCTGCTGCTGTACTTAGAAAAGAGTAACAGTCCTTTAAGGCCAGATAGTGTCTTCCTCTTCAGATAAGCACAGCTTTTTCCATGTAGCTGTTCAAAGAGTAAAGTAATGTTTAACAAAAAAATGATCATCCTGTTGTGTGTATTGGGTGATGACTTACAGCCTTTCCAAGTGTAAGGTAAGTAATAATCACAGAATGGTTTGAGTTGGAAGATCATCTGGTTCCAACACCCCTGTGTGGGCAGGGACACCTCCCACTAGATCAAATTGCTCAGAGACACATCCAACCTGGCCTTGAAGACTTCCAGGGATGGGTCTTCCACAACTTCTGTGGGCAACTAGTGTTCCAGTGTCTCACCACCCTCACACTAACTTCCTCCTAATGTCTAACCTAAATCTCTCCTCTTCCAGTTTTAATCCATTCCTTCTTGTCCTATCATTACAAGCCTTTGTAAAAAGTCCCTCTCCAGCTTTTCTGTAGGCCTCTTCAGGTATTGGAAGGTGCTATAAAGTCTCCCCCAAGCCTTGTCTTCTCCAGGCTGAACAGCCCCAACTCCCTCAGCCTGTCCTCATAGCAGAGCTGCTCCAGCCCTCGGATCATCTTTGTGACCCTTCTCTGGACTTTCTCCAACAGCTCCGTGTCCTTCTTATGTTGGGAACTCCAGAATTGGACACAGTAAATACAACCATGCAATTTCATTTTCTCCCTTTAACAAAAAATGGCAAAAAGAAAGTAATACAATTAAATAATATAGAATCAAAGGGTAAGATTTCTAAGTCATTTTAGAGGAGCCATGTGAGAGCTCAGGAAAGAACAGTGAAAATTCTGGATTAAGAAGAATGCAAATGATTTCATATATTTTCTTACGTATTGAAGTGTTCAGCAAAAATCAGATTAGTTGATGTTCCTGTGATTGTGGTCAGGCCTCCAATGGTAGCAGAATAAGCAACACATAAGCACATCACTTTGAAAACCCCGCTGTATTTGTCCTTTTGGCTTTTTCTCCCTGCTTCAGCAGGCAGTAGGTCCGGCTGCAAAAGAATATACACCAACTAATATGTAAGAAAGGCTCATCATCAAACAAGAAAATAGGATTCAAGGATGTCCCAGAAGAGCCAGACAATGTGATGGCAGTACGGCTGCACACAGTGTGGTTTGGTTTGTTGTTACAATGTATTACAATTATTCACAAAAAGGAAAAGGAGGAAGAGTCACATTCTGAAGTCATTTTTCTGAACTTTCTGTCTTTACACAAGAATTACTTTAGATATACTGATATATATACACACCTGATAATTAGAGTTTGTACTCTGGTGAAGCTGGTTTAGCTTGTGTAAAATACATTAGGAGCACAGAGCCACTAATGAAATATCTACATAAACAAACTCTATGTATATGTGAATCTACACATATAACTCTTATCCACATGAAACTAACTTCATTGCTAGCTGTGCCATGTTAGGTGTTACACTGAAGTGAGATTTAGGGTAATATGAAGTTACAGACATCAGCTGCATAAAAAGACAGCACCTTAAGTACCTGTTCCTTTTCTTTTTCTTTTTTCTTTTCAATTGTGCACACTGTACTATCCACATCATTGTCATATCTGGAAAAACAAAGGTATGTATTGTAAGAAACATGTTCAGTTTAGATTAATTCTTAGAGCAGAATTTAGTAAATTAATAACTATTACCCATTAACCTGTTTTTCTTTCTCTGTCCAACCACTGCTTTCACGTTCTCCTATGTTTTCTGTAAGACATTGATACAAAGACAGGTAAGTATTTAAGGGAGCAAAACTGGGAAGTGTCCATCAACACATCCCATTCCATGCAATCACTTCACATAATCCCACAAATGCATTTATGTGTCCATTTTAAAAACAGCTGATTACTGCTCTACTTCATTACTTCCATTCCCCAGAGTCTGAATCTTCTGATGATCTTTCTAGTTTACAATCCAACTGTGCATGCAAACAGTTAAGATTCATTTGTTCTCCCAACCCTACCCTAGAGCTTAAAGAGCTGCTTTCTCTTTCTGTCATTTAACCCCCAGTGTATGTATAGTCTGTACTCATATTTCTTTTCAGACATTTTGCCAGGTTGAACAAGCCAGCCTCTTGTCCCCTCCTCTCATTCAACTGCCATATTCTGCATCTGATCAGTTTTAATTAATCCTTGTGAACATGAGAGGCCTCACACGGGGAAACCCAAGGAAAGTCTCACAATGAAGCAGGTAATGATGCTACTTCCCCAGCCATTCAACACTAGTTTATGTGGTGGTGTTAACTCTGCTGCAGAGTGAGGGGTGGGCAGAGACAAAGATCTCACTATTTGCCTACCGTCCAGCTCCAGTGCTGGGTTGATGGAGCCGTTGGAGCAAGACATCTCCAGTGCATCAGCTTCTGCCTCAGCTCTGATGATCTGCTGAGCTACAGCCTCTACAATTGGCATCACCATGGCAGCAGCAGAGGTGTTGCTGAGCCACATCGACAAGAAAGCACAGCTAACCATGAAACCCAGAGTAAGCCTGGAACAGGAGAGAACAGTCTGTGGCTGCTGCAAGCAATACCTCCCATCACCACATTTATATTTGCATATAAATTAAATTTTTTTCACCTGAAAGCTGGGATGCAGGAAACACTTAAAATTTACAGCTTGTAATTGACCTCTGAGGAAGTTTATGGATTAAAATTATCTTGATTAAAGACACTGATACTATCATATTTGAAAGGATCAAATATATTACAAAGTCACAACAGAAGCAATAATGTTTATTTACAGAATGATACTGTACTTGAGTCACCTTTGAAGAAAGAGCACTATGCATATCACAAGTTCAAATGAATGTTAAAATGGCTATACTGCTAATTCTATTAATCTCATATTGTACAAACTAGGTCAAAATCCCGGACTCATCGTTTTGGCTGTAAGTCTTCTAAATACCAGTCCAAGTGTTACAGAAAGAAATATTAACAATTTGCTAAGTGATACATAACTTAGTTTTTAATGAGAGCCCCAAGACAGGTGTAGGGATCATTTGTGCTTCAATAAATATCATATTTGATATTAAATAGAAAAGTCCTCTAGACTTCCTGTCCCAAGGTGTTTGCAGTGTCACTAAACACCTGCCAGGTATCAACACAGTGAGAGAACAACTGTGAGTGGAGGGACTGTGGTGTTGCAGGATTTTTTGAGAAGTCATTTGTGCCTTCACAAAGCAAGTAAGGATTACTTCACATATGAAGGCAAGATTTTGTACAAAAATAATATAAACCATATTTTATGATGTGAAATACCATTCAACATTACTTATAGCCTTTCATTTTAGCTAACAGCAACAACATTTCAAACGATTTTTTCTCAATAGGGTCACCTTGCCTTTTCTCTGTGTACTTTCAATCTGCAGACCTGCAAGTGGGGTACCTGATTCCATGCAAATTAACATCAGTCATATAAAACCCATTAACTTTACACAGTTTTTTATTAGGTCATCAGATGGAAGTTGGGGAACAACTGTATTTCAGGAGAAACTTTTCTGCAGAAAATATTGGTCAGGATAAGCACACTGAACATGAGTAAAAATAAAAAAATATATAACCTAACCTGTTCAGCCCCAGTTTTTCTGCATTATTCACCTTGCAGTTTCATTAAAAAATATTCTGCACAGCACCTCGGATGATAACTTTACTTACATTCCACTATAAAATCACTTTTTTCTACGTAATGCACAATAAATGCCTTATTACTCTTTCTAGTCCTTGCAGGTTGCATAGATGTATTCACCTTTCCCTGCTAGTCTGCAAAGCAGACCACATAGCTCAAATGAGGGGAGGCCTTTAGGGACTCATAGAACCACAGAATCATTTAAGTTGGGAAAGACCCTTAAGCTCGTCAAGTCCAACCATTAACCCAGCACACTGCCAGATCCACCACTAAGCCATGTCCCTAAGTACCACACCTAAACGTCTTTTAAATACCTCTAGAGATGGTTACTCAACAACTTCCCTGGGCAGCCTGTTACAATACTTCACAACCCTTTTGGTGAAGAATTTTTTCTTAATATCCAGTCTCCCTGGCACAACATGAGGCCATTTTGTCTTGGCATGTCACTTCTTACCTGGGAGAAAAGACCAATACCCACCTCAGCTACAACCTCCTTTCAGGTAGTTGTAGAGAGCAATAACATCTCCCCTCAGCCTACTTTTCTCCTGGCTAAACATCCCAATTCCCTCAGCTGTTCCTCATAAGGCTTGTGTTCTGGACCCTTCACCAGCTTCATTGCCCTTCTCTGGACACTCTCCAGAACCTCAATGTCTTTTTTGTCGTGAGGGCCCCCAAAATTAACACAGTACTCTAGGTGTGTCCTCACCAGTGACAGGTAGAGGGGAACAATCATTTATCTCGTGCTGCTGACTACACTATTTCTGCAACAAGCCAGTTTCTCCAGGAGAATGCAGAATCCAGAAGAGTTCTGGATATCTATTCTACTTCCACTGTTGCATCCCCTATGTCCTCTAATGAAGAAATCTCCTATAATTATGCATATTCATCACTTTGCAGTGGGCATAGCTAATGAGCAACAGATGCTGAGAGGCAGGAGGATCATCACAGATCATCTTAACATCCTTTGGTCATGATCAGGAAACATGATAGAGCTGAGATAATTATGAGGAATGCTGCTTCCTCAGGGTTACTAGGCTGTCTGTGGAGTTGGTCTAGGTATCCTCAGTATCTGGCTGTGGGTTTCTGTGTCCACAGCAAGTTCTACAGCAGTGTTCAGCTTAGCACAGTACACCATGTACTTCTGTTCTCCCTTTCAAGATTTCAGCCAACAGCTGAAAGTAGAAGTAATAAAAAAAAAAAAAAAGAGAAGTTGAAATAACTAAAACTGCATCACTCAAGAACATAACTAAAGATAATGAGAGGCAATTGAACAAGAATGTAAGGAGCATTTTGTCAAAAAAGAAACCTACCAGCTATCAAAAGATGCAGAAAAAAATCAAAATACATGTGATACTTAAAATTAGACTAGACAAATCACTGAGGAATAGAAATAAAACAAAAGAGGTGTTATTAGTTATATCAACTAAGAATAATTTCATTTTTTAGACCTGGGGTTTCTGTTTTCTCAAACTTACTACTTCCTGTCATTCTCTGCTTCCTGACTGAGAGTCATAAGTATCATGTGCTCTGGGAAGCCAGACTCAGTCTACAGATCTTCTCTGCAGCCTTAGTGGTGTGTTGACAGATGAATTGGCAGGCTTAAATCTCTTCTGCAAGCTTGTAAAGTAAGCAAGGAAAAGACTTTTCAATTCTTAAGTGAGCAAGTATTTTTTCCTCACTGTGTATTTGAACATTTCTTGCATTTGGGGAAAGTGTCCAGGACTTTGCAAAAAGTATTGAAATGCAATTTAAAAATAAGCATAGAACACATTTTCACTTGTAGGCATCAGATATGTAATGTACTTACCACCATTAAGAAACAGTACCCTTATATTATTCACAAGTTCATCAGAATATTTGTTCAGAAGGATCCTTATTATGAACAGAATCACTGCAGGGAACCTTCAATTGGGTTTCAGAAAAAAATACAATAAAGTGTCACCTACAAATCAATCATATAATTTCAAATATCTACTCTGTTTCAGTAAAAAAGAAAGGCTGGATTTCTAGTGCAGAAAAAAAGCAGTTGGCAATTATTTCTGGAATACATAGCTTTCCACAGGCATTATTGTCCTTCAAGTACATACCATATTGTTTAGCACATACCATGCAGGGTTGACACCCACCAGCATCACCATTCTTAAAGCCACTCTTTTGTGGAAATTCCATTTTTCTATTGACGTTGCCAAACAAATTACTCCAATCAGCAGCAGATGAAAGTCTTTAAAATAAGCAGATGCTACCTGAAATATTTTTTTTTAAAATAGTTTGTTAACTAAATAATGACTTTCAATTAGTGTTTGGTATTATTAGTTTAATGAAAAAAGAAATAATCAATTTGGGTATATATTGCTATAAATATCAATAAATGATTTTGGCTTAAATTTAGGCTGTTAATTTCATTGAAACTGTTTATTTCATTTAACCAAACCATGCAAGAGTAACTGCACTAAACTGCATAGTGTTAAAACAAAATTAAAAATAAAGCTTATGGTATGAACAACATAAGATCATCAGTCACATCTCACATATTGATTAAATCACCAATGAAATGCTGCTTTTATTAATTTAGTCATCTCGTCATCAGACAAAAGAACAACTTTAAACAGACTTGGAATATAACCATCTGTGGTGTCCTTTCCTTGACAGGAAGATGTATCTTCACCATTTTGCACATGGGGTCGCTGGTGTGTCATCTCACTTCTGTAACCTTCCTTCCTTCCTTCCTTCCTTCCTTCCTTCCTTCCTTCCTTCCTTCCTTCCTTCCTTCCTTCCTTCCTTCCTTCCTTCCTTCCTTCCTTCCTTCCTTCCTT
>NW_009954407.1:4704674-4729547 GCF_000747805.2 Chaetura pelagica
TTTTGCACATGCGTTCGCTCGTGTGTCATTCCTCTCCTGTAACCTTCCTTCCTTCCTTCCTTCCTTCCTTCCTTCCTTCCTCCCTTACCTCCCTTACCTCCCTTACCTCCCTACCTCCTTCTCTTTCTCTCTTTCTCTCTCTACCCATCACTTTCCCATCAACTGGCATCTAAGTCCTAAATTTCAGTCTAGAAAAGACTTCTAAAAAAATAAAAATTAAAGACAAAGCATGTGAGCAAGTCTTGAAGCTTGTCACCCCACTGTGGGTGGCACTCAGCAAAACCATGGATTAAACTATCGTGTTTCAACATTATGTGGTTCTTCCTTTGGAGAGTTTATAATTGAAATCCATAACATGATAGAGAGGAAAAAAAAAGGTTACCTGCTTGGATTCCATTATACCAAACAATGGGAACATAAAGGCAGGGAGCAAAGCTGAAACAGCCAGTGGCAAAGCTTCTGTGAGCCAAAAGATGGCAACTACAAACAATGTGTATGCACATTCTGCTTCCTAGACAACAAAAGACACACACACACACAAATATATATATATGAGTGGATCACCCAGGAAAAAAATCAGAATTGTAAAAAGTCCAGCTATGTCAATAGAAAGATTCCCCCCACTTGGTACAAGCAGGACTTAAGCGACCTGAATAATTGTACTTATTGTACTTATTGTACATATTGGACTTATTGTCTGCTATTGAAAATCCTGCTAACATATGATAAATAGTCTGCAAAATAGTTTTACAGCATTTTTTTCTATGACATAGTAAAATTGCTTAAATTCTACCACTTAAGAAAGGTGGAAGAAAAGTCAGCTGCCTTTTTCTTCAAGCACAATTAAACATTTAGGTCATTCTGGAGCTTTCTCAGGTCATGAATTAGCATAAATCACAAACATTCGGCTGCAAGCAAACCTTTAAACTTCTAGGAATGCTCACAGTGAGTAACAGGGCAAATTTTGTCTCTCCTGTATTCAATGAAGTTTTGTCATCAGCATCAATAAGGCAAGGATATAATCTGATATAAAAAGCAATGTGCAAGACTGACAAGTACCATAGTTGTTGTTTTTAAGACTTGCAATTTTACTGTGTCTTTTCTTTATTCACCTGGAAAACAGGAGGTTTTCTCAGAGAATTTACTTCAGTGCTGCCAGCACAATGCAGCCACAGCCAAATATAATGAAATGAAGTGAGAATAGTTTCTTCTAGAACTCTAGAAGCCTCTTTTGTGTAGTTTTAATTAATATTCCTGCTCTTGAGGAAAACTGTTTGGCTATTTTAGTGACACTGGTTAGAGCATGAAACTACTCAACAACAACAGAGATGGTTTGTATTGGGAAAGGAATAACTTCATTAAATGGCTCTGGGAACCCCTGACTAGAAGACAACAATGTTCAATCCAAGTCAATCACCTATGGCTAGCATTAATTTTTTGTAGGGAGCTTGTGTTATGCATGAAAAAATTGATAGTGTAAATTGTTACCTAACAAACATTCATGTCACTAAAGTCCTACCACATTAAGAATTTCTCAAGAATTTTCTCCCAGAGAGGAACCTAAACTATTGAAACCATGATGTGTGAAGTGTGAAGCCTGCTACTCTGTAATCACTATCTATCTGTGCAAGAGCTTCTGAACTGGACTTTCATGTATCGTTACACATTATAAGTCTAATGCATGTGTGATAATACAACACAGGCAAATTCCATTTCATTCTGACATCAGAACTATACCAAATAGAATCACTAATAAAATTTTTAGATACTTGCTTCATCAGCCTGGAGCTGTCAGAAGAGGTACTGAGTGCCAGAAGAATTTATTTCAATTAAAATAAAACCAAGGTGTCCTGCCATAACCTTTGGCCTATTTAGGAACCAGAGGGAATTTCTCAGATCATTGATTCCAGTCATTTGCTATCAGACAAGATAATACATAATGAAGTTAACAAAATCCATAATCAAATAAAAGGTAATTGCAGCTGTCTTTCTGACTATTCATCTCTGTTGTCAATCATCCAGAGAAGTTTAAAAGTCATTAAAAATATAATAGTGTGGAAAGGATTTTCAAGGTAGTCTAGATTAATTTAAATGAGAAAAACATTTCCTGAACAAGAAAACAAATATATAAATCAGAACTTCATGCAACCAACCAAGAATCTCACATTAAAACTGTTGTCCTCTCTACAATTCCCCAATTCAAACATCATGATCTCTTCCAACCAAAACCATTCTATGATTCTATGAGTCTGAAAAGATCTGGGAATCTCAAGCTTGATGTACAGGTGCAAAATAATTATGTCTCAAAGCAGGTCACTTACTTTGGTTTTGATGATAAGTGGAAGTGGAAGTAAAAGCAATGGGGTGAGGACAATGAGCAGAAATCTTCGGTATACCAGGAGGCAGCTAAGAATCTTCATGGTTGGTGGCTGGTAGATGAACTTTCCTGCAGAAACTGCCAAAAAATAGGTCTGACTTTAAATAACTGGCTCTGATTAATATTTTTCCAACCTATCACCTTTAGCCATTGCTAAAGCAGACCAGTAAACCAAGTTAAAATTAAATCTTGCTCTTTATTGTTTTAGTGAGTTTATTAACAGTAGGTTGATAAGATAAGTGTTCATCATAAACCAAGGTTAGATGTCAGCCTTCCCATGACTTTCCCTCCTTGCCGTTCCTCATAAGAACTTCATGTAATTAGAGCAGGTTTTAGACAACCAAAAGTTTCAGGTGCTCTCCCAGTCACTACTGGCTTCAATAGGAAACCAATCTAATATACATAGAATAGTTCAGAAGCAATCATGGCATTGTGTGAAAACATATACAAGATTATTTTACTGAACAGAATTTTTAATTCTTCATCTCCATCTGTGGAGATATTAATAACTTGACAGGACAAGGTCTTGAGCAACATTACCTACCTTTTAACCTTGTTTTTTTTGAACAAAAGGCTGGACTAGATGACCTGCAGAAATCTCTTCCAACCTTAGTCCTTCTATTGATTCTGTCTAGAATTTGAAACACATGAGAAAACCAGGGTTCTTTCTGTCTTGCCTGACACAGAGTATATGATAGTTCATTTTCTTTACTCTTGCAGAAACAGGATAAGGTGTTCCATGTACATCACATAAAGCTTTGAGGCACGCTAAGAGTAGGAGAGAGACAAAAGTAAAAAATAGATAAACCATTCAGTCTAAATTTTCCTGTTTTCAGTAAAGAAGACTTGGTGCAGCCTTTGTAATACAATAAAATAGCCTCAAATAAAAAAGAGGAAATGGTAGGAAAGAGGCTTGTACACCTTCTGTGGGTAAAGATCAAAAAGGGAAAGAACACACTGTTTCATGCTCAGGATCTTACATGAGGCAGAAAATTAGAAGAGGAGAGAGATGAAGGAGTTTTTGAGCTACCATCAGAACCATCCAACGGCCAGGTAACAAGGTAGATTTTTACTATCCATATAACTTTTTTATTATAAGAATCCCATGTATCAGGATACAAACAAACCAGATTGCCACTGTTGTGGACAAATATTTGGTTTCAGGAAGGCAGGACTTCAGTTTTACTAGGAAAGCAGTATTTCAAATACAACTGACAGAAAAAAATTGATTGAAAACCCAAAGGTGGGAAATAATTTAGGGATTAAATTATGAATGAAATTACAGCCTTTGCTACTGCACAGAAAGAACTGGGAAAAGAGCTTTGACACAAACTAGGAAGCTGAGACTGAGACCTCCTTAGAAGATAAGGTAAGGGATAAAGAAATTCAAGTGAACTGGTAGGTTTTGAATGGAGCTATTCTAAATATATCATGACAAACCTGGTTTTAAGAGTTCGGATACAGTGAGCAGAGATAAACACTATGGTGCCTGTATTAGGAAAGCTTCAAATGTCCAAAAATGAAAAAGTAATTATAAGAGATCTGGAAAAATAGGATGTGCCTGAGGACTGCTATAAAAGAATAACAAAAATATAGATAAATAAATTCAAGAAGATTGAGATGTGAAATATATTTCAGTTGGAGATGTCAATGAAAATTTCTGTAAAAATGTCAGAAGCAAGAAGAAAACAGAGGAGAGTAGAGGGATTTAGTACACAGAAGGGAAGACAAACTGCAGTCAGTGCTGGAGTATTCAATACTTTCCTTGGCTTGAGTTGCCACAAAGGTAAATGGCACTTAATTCTCTAAATAAATTAATTATAGCATGGAAAAGGGAATGCATGTGGGCATGGTGCTAGTGGGAGTGCTGAATATTTAGATTTAATGCATGCATTCAATTCAACAGTTCCAGATGAAATTTACCCATAATTCATGGATGATAATTGATGCAGTAATCTGAGAACTTTCTGTAACATATTTGAATATATTCTGTTATGCCATATATTTGGCAAACTGTGGAGGATTATAAATTCCTTGAAAAATGGCCAGGGGTACATGGAAACCAAATTTGGCTAACATGTCACATGAGCTTAACCTAATTTTCTTCTTTTTTTATAGGGTCATTAACTTGGTGATCAAATGTATAAAATATATACATTTTATTTTATTTTAATACACCTTTTAGAAGAACTAAAAGCAAATCAGAAGTAAGCACAGAATAAATGCTCTAGGGGAAATTGTTTGGGTGCAAAATTGGTAAAAAGAAGTAGCTCTTGAAGAGCAATTCCATCATACTTAAATTACATTTCAAATTGGGTCCTTCAGGGGTCTATTCTGATTAATTTTCTATCTGATCTTTTTATTCATGGTTTGAATCTTAAACTAGCAACAGGCAGAAAAAAAAATAATATACCTTCAAACTGATATTAGACCATAAAGGCTGCTTTTTCAGCATTCTCAGAGCATCATGGCCATAGTAAAATGCCATGTGGATGCACATGTGTATACATTTCTGAACAAAAGAGAAAAGAGAAAGAGACCTCCAGTACTAGCCAAAGTGAATTATTGTTGACGAGGCATGAGAAATCAGCCTGCAAAATTAGCATTGAAACGCTCAAGTCTGTCTGCAGGGCCTTGGTCTGAGGTCTGCAGTCAGCCACCAGAGGTGGCCCAGGCAACATTAGGAGTTAAAAGGAAGAGGTTTATTTCCAAACTGATGTGGAGGTCTTTCTGGAGCTATCAAGCTTTTACAGGTAACCTGCAAATGGATCGACAGACAGATGCTCAGCATGACTGGGTCTCCTGTTTTTTTCTGTAGAGTGCCCAGGTTTTGCTTACTCTTGTTTTTATAACTGACATACCTGTAGAAGCTTTTATTGTCACCTTTGTTGCCCCTGGCCAGATTTAATTCTATCTGGGCCTTAGCTTTAATTCTCTCTGGGCTTTAGCTTTCCTAACCTGATCCCTGGCTGCTTGAACAACTTCTCTGCATGCTTCAAAACATGCAAAATTTTAGTACACTGCACAGCCAGGCAGGATCCTTGGAAATGTGGAGGAAAAAAAAAAAAAAAAAGTATTTCCTTGTCAAAGGTTGATCATATAGGATTATCAGGACACCTTTATAAAGTGAGATAAGAAATGTTTTAAAGCGGAACATCTAATCTAGCAGCAAAGTATTTGGTACACCAATATATGACTAATTACTGTAACAAAAAGGCTATATATCACTGCAAGAGCTGTGAGGTGGGTTAGGTACTCTATCACAGTATCACTATCATTCTGGTTGGAAAAAACCTTCCAGATCATTGAGTCCCACCACTACACTAACTCTGCAGCGTCCACCACTAACCCCTGTCCCCTGGCACCACATCTGTATTCTTAGATGTCTTCAGGGATGGTGGCTCAACTGTCTCCTCAGACAGCCTGGACCACCCAGCCCAACTCCCACCCCAGAAGAGGACAACCTCAAAGTTCAAACCATGTCCCTAAGGGTGTTGTCCAAATGTTTCTTGAATATTGTCAGGTTCTGTGCCATTACTGCTTCCCTGGGGAGCCAATTCCAGTGTTCCACCACCCTCTGGGTGAAGAATCTCTTCCTAATATCCAAGTTAAACCTCCCTCTGCACATCTTCCTACCATTCCCTTTCTCCCTGTTGCAGGTGTGAAAGCAAGGAAAGTAAAAGCAGTGAGAATTGCACCAACCATCAGTGGTGGAATTGGATGTGTAGCCACAAGGCATCTCCCACCAGTGCCACTGTCTTTGGTGGTGAAGAGAAATGATGCTATGAAAGTGCTGGGTCTTGATCAACATTTGCTTCTTTAAAAGGTACAAGAGAATCAAAGCAACAGATGTTTGGAAAAATGTAATAGCATATCTAAGACTTAGCACTTAGGGGTGTTGGATGAAATCCCATTCTGAAGTCCTCCTATTTCTAAGTACATATCCAACATAATGACAGACAACTGCTCAAACAACTCTAAATGCTCTAAAAACTCGCTGAGTTAGAAAATCTTTATGGGAATGTGATTTGATGCAGTTTAAACTACTTTTTCATTTTTCCATTGGTCTTTTTTTAAACCATCTCCTCAGGAAAAGTTTCTTCCAAGCTCAGCAAAAGGCTACCAGTGACACAATGAGATTTGTATCAAAAAGGACATAAACTGACATGCATAACAAGTGAAAAAACCCCCACATTTCTGGAATTTTAATAGCATGAGATTCAAGACTCTGAACGGTACGTGAGCTTTATCTCAAGACTGAGGATGGAAGCTTCTGAAATAATTTGGATATTGTATTCCTATGATCTTGGCCTGATTTGCTGAAGAGTGGCAGTTAAAAAAATCCTACAAACCAATTTTCTTTCCAATTTTCCTTGATTTTCTGTTTCTAAACTACAGAACTGCTGGGAAAGTGCAGTTTGGAAGAGATTATTGACAACTTTTGGAGAAGCAGTTCACAGAAACTAGATGAATTCTATTTTCAGCATGTGATGAGAGAAGGTAGATTTTTCATACCCACATATTTCTGAATTAAGAGAACCTGAGAAGTTGAATACATTTCCAGGCTCCTTACTGCCTAAAACCAAAAAAAAAAACAACATTGAAAAAAACCAAGGCCAAATAACTTGACTTTGAAAATTTTATAGATTAAAAGTTCACTGTTCATTGTAAGTACAATATGTCATTCCTTTTAGTTTGGAATAGAAACCCACTGTGCCTGAAGGACATTAGTGCCATGATTTTTCATGATGACCTGTACTTACAGCCTTTTTCTTTGAATCCGTTCAAGTGCTTCAGCACTTACTGTATAAGCTTCTGTACTTCTGAATCAGAATCTCTTCTAATGTCACTAGATAGCATAGAGCTCCTCCAATATACTCATTCATCCCAGGTACTCTGTTCCTGAGAGTCTTCCCACTGGAATCATTGGACAATGGCACAAACTACATTTCCAAGATGTAAACTACTGATAAACTTCCTGTAGAAATGTTAAATAAGAATGACTAATGGGATTCGAAAACAATAAAGAGCCTGGATACTGGTCTCTTGTAGCTTAAAAAGGCCCATTTAGTTGACATTCATTATACAAAGGGGAGGTGCCTTGCTAGACCTACTGTTTACAAACAGGGAAGGACTGGTGGGTGATCTGGTAGTCAGAGGCCATCTTGGGCCTTTGGGCAACTGATAACCGTGCTCCTAAGTCTGATAAAATTCTCTTCTCAATTATCAGTATGCAATGAAAAAAAGAAGAGAGAAAAAAACCCCAAAAAACCCAGCCTTCAAAAACTTTCCATCTTCCTGCAGATCTTACCCACTGATTGAACAGGCAATAATACAATTCTTTAAGAGACACAATCTGGGCTGCAGTCACACAACACTAGTGCAAAACCAGAACACCAACCTTGAATCATTTATAGTCCTAATTCACCATTTAACAACTTCTTGCCTCCCTAAAGTATGGTCTCCATGTTCATTCTTGTTGAATGATGGCCATGTCATTTGTGTGGTGTGAAACCAAGACTGCTGTGTGCAGCAAAACCTTTAACCTGTAATGGAGCTGCATGAATAAGTCTTCTTACCAGAAGAGCCACTCCCAAGGCCTGGGTGAGTCTATGTGTACACCAGAGTAGCTGTAGGGGAAGATCTTCTGTTTGCCATGCACCTTGGCCTAGTGCTTCCCACTGGAATGTGCACATTCCTCATAAAAGAAGGTGACAGACACTGTGCTATAGTCAACACAGATTTGTAAGCCTCTTCATGATATGAAGTGCTAATAGTATCATTTAAACTTACAAAACAAAAGCTTAGCAGTAAATTTCAAAATATATTTCTGAAAACAGTGCACAATTTTCAGAAACAATCTGAGCTACTGTCCTGGCAGATGCCACCTGATTAAACACCATACTGTGCTTTTGATTTTTACAATTTTGGAGGAGGAATTTTGCTCTAAAATTAATTGCATTATATGACTCCCAGATCAGTGTTTTCATTTTTGGAAGACTATATTTTTAAGGTCAGGCTGGACAGGCCTTTGAACAACCTGACCTAGTAAAAGATGTCTCTGCACCTGGCAGGGGGGTTGGACTTGATCAACTTTAAAGGTCCTTTCCAACCCAGACCATTCTGCTTATTCTCATACAGAATGCAAAAGCAGCAGGAAAAAAAATCGACCTAGAATGGCACTATAAAATGTAATTTTGTTTGCAGGGGGCTTTTCTTCATGGTAGCAAAATCTATTTTACATTGTCTTCCATCAACTAAAATTTGAGTCAATAGTACCATAATGATGTCTGTTGAGAAGCAACATAAGAATGGAAAATATTTAAATAATTTCATCAGGTGTTTGCTAGCTTGAGAGCTTTTTGTTGTTTAATTATTTCAGGTGATGACAGCTAATTCTAAGTGGTATAATTATACTTTTTGCAATTGATTGCGTCTGTGTGTTGAACACATTCTAATGTCATCAGCCACGATGGGTTTTGTCTGCGATGTTTGGTCACTTGTATTACTGTTGAGGAAAGATGTTAATCAGTCAAAACCATTAACTATTGTATTTAATTTACACACAAAACAAAGTTCAACTTCTGCTTCCTTGGAGCTATAAAGGATAAATAATTGCAAAGAAGAGTACTAGATTTATTCCTGTGAAATGCAAATTTGAACAAAGATAGTTTGTCAAAACTATGTAGGAAGTTTTAACTGATCAATGTCACTACATGGAGTTTCTCAGGGGCATAATTATTATAAACTGATCATTCCTAGAATTAGTCTGTTTTTTTTTTCCTTTGATTTTTACTAATAGCTTAAACAGCTTGCTTCCTTTCAGCAAAAGACACTTTTATTTCCATTTTATTAATATATTTTAAAAGCCCTTACATGTATTTAATATTCCTCCATCATGTTTAAATTTGTGGGAAAAGAAATGCTTGCTTTTTTTTTCTCCCCAGGTGGCATCAAGTTTTTATTATATTAACTATATGCTTCCCACAATGAAACCATAGGCACATAACTCCATTTTCTCTTCTTGGTACAGATTTTTTGAATTCTGTATTAGGTCTTCTCCTGCCTTTACCTAAAATTTTACATTATTACCTCATTCGCCAACATGGTATTTGTTTTTCATAAATGTACACATGTAAAAACACATGAAAAAATACATTTTGTAATGGTTAGTTACGTGCAAATTTGGAGGTATATCTTCTTGGTCAATATTCTTATGCACTTTTTATCTTCCTAAAGTTTACCAAGCTGCTAGATGAGCTCATCCAGAATTGTCTCATTGACAGGCACATGTTTTAGCTAATCTTCAGTCCCATTTTCCTTGTTCCTTCCTTCAACTTTCACTTGTCCTTTGTCTCTCTTCAGTTCTCATCAACAGTAAAATTGTGGCAGTTATTTATGTTTATAAGGCCCTGAGAATATTTCATAGCCAGATCAAAGTCAGGTTTATCTTAGTCAAGACTTTACTTCCTAATCTTTCATTAATATTGGACAACAAACATATAGATATATTTACTCAGGGATTCTTTGTAAACTAGACTCTCTCAAAAAAAAATTTCTATGGCACATACCAGCAAAATAAACAACACAAGTGCTCCCATCTCCCCACACTGCAGCAAACAAACTCAACTTGCAATAAAATTGGCTTGTGAAGTCTTGGAGCTGGCGGAACACATTGCCCTTTTTACTCATTCAGTCAACAGCTGGCAAGCTCTGTACCAGCTTGGCTTGGCAGGGTGGCTCCTGTGCTGCCAGGCTGCTGAGTGCTTCGCTGGTAACAAATGAGGGCTCGTAGCATGTCCCAAGTCAAGCAGTCCCCCTGAAACGGGCCAGGCTCATGAAGCAAGTTGCTGCTTGAACAAGCAAGTAAGGTACTAGCACACACATCATATCACCAGCCCCATTCAGCTCAGTTGAGATATTTTCCTGTTAGCAAAGTTTAAATTTCAGGCTGAAACTGCAGGGGTGAGAGGAGGCTGCAGCCACACAACTTCCACCAGGGTGGCATACCATGGGTGGAGGCAGTCTCTGCTCCCATCTTCATGCTCAGGTCCACTGTACTTATTTGACTAACAACTGAACTTAATAATAGGAAATTAGGGTAGCTATGTTGTTAATAACACATCTTAAGATGCAGCGCTTGGATGCCTTCATCTACATTGTGCCGGTGTTTACACTGTCTGTGTCTAGAGTGTCAAGACCTGCTGCTGTCACATTCAAGAAAGGTAGCTCAGCTCTGAAGAGTAAGTTCTACTTGATAAGAATATGTTTTCACAGATTAGATTTTTTAGCGTTATCACAGCCATTCTCTGAAGGAGTAATGGAGTGGCAGGAAAAGATCACCTGAGAAGTTATTTTTGAAAAGGTTAATGCTTTTGAGATGAAAAGTGACCAAATGTAAATTCCCTTATAACCACAGAATTAATCTGCATGAATTAGCAAATGTCTGCCCTAACTTAGATAAACAAAGTGTCTACAACTTATTGTCTTACATGAAATGTCACCCAGTTAACTTCTCATGAGAGAGGTAACATAAGACTTCACGTGTCATGCTGCAAATCTTTTTTTCTTTCAAGAAACCTGTTTCTTGTGGGACACAAATGCAGTCTCACAACATATTTGTATCAATGTCATTTAATCAACAGTGAAGGAAAACACGTATTTCAATGACAACATATATTTTGAGGAAAGATATTTCAATGATTAAAGACTAAAGTTCATACATGAAATCACTCTATAAATCTCCCTTTTAATCCACTGATGTCTTCAAAGTAATACAGAAAAAATAACAAAGAGAAAAATCTTAATCAGTAATTGCATAACCATTACTACTTTATTTTAAAATAGATCAAGTTCACAGAACAGGTTGAGAGTTGAACTGAATCAGATTTTAAAACTTCCAATTTGCCTCATTTGAATCCGCACCAGTATTGAACTTTAAGAGCCTGAACAATCAGGGAGCACTAATCATGAGGTTTGGCTAACACCCATCCCCTTCTCCTTTTTTTCTGGAATAATTACTTATTTCAGGTTCAAAGGAAGCTCTAAATTAATATTGTAGGGTCATGCCATCTTTTGTTGAAAGATTCAGAATTATTTTTAATTGTGCTGAAGAGGATACACAAGACTGACAAAACCACACTATTACTTTGTATTAGAAGTAATTCAGAGTCTGCACTTGGGATATTAAGATATTTTAGGAGGGTTTTTTTCCCCAGTGTGTGCATTCCAGGTCTTCAGAAATTGTTCATTTAAAGCTTATCTGTGTCATTCTTTGAAGCCAACAGAAGTTTTCAGTACACAGTGTTTAATAAATTGTATTATTAAATGTTCTCAGTACACCTAATAAATGGCAAATCTGTTCACTTATGCTGCAGTCCGAGGGAGTATTCACATTCCCTCAGGAGCTGACCATGATGAAACAAAAGAAGTCACAGTGATTCTCCACAAAAATAGCTAATAAGAAAAGAAGCAGAGATAGGGCTTCTGTTATGTGTTGTTTTATTGGACACTCCCTATCCAGTGCCTGGAAATGTTCTGTGGAGAAACTTGCTCAGGTAGCCAGGATACATTTACAGCAGCAGCTGTCAATGCCAGATGGACAATTTTATTTTAGGAACACCTCATGGCTTAAGAAAGATGTGTTCGCCCTCTCTTTCATTTCTAACATGTAACATTATTTTGGTTTTAATCTAGTTTCAATCTCATTAGGAAAAAAGGAAGGGAAAGAAAAAAAAAAAAAGGAAAGTTTGTATATTAACAGCTCCTGTGAGATGGAAACATGTGCCTTTGCCAGCTCCACTGACCCACTTCAACACCTGCCTGCCTGAAGGATCTGCTTAGGTCAGGGAAGTCCAGTGGGTGTAAATCAAGAAGAAAGTGACATCCTTTACAGCTCAAAAAACAGAAATGTCTTTTATGTCTTACAAATAAAAAAATGCTTATTTACATTTATATGAAAAGCTTCATTAGCTTTATATTTCCAATTGCCTAGAAAATATGATGGAGAAGAAGGAGAGAAGTACAACTCCAAAAATATGTCAAGTATAGCAGTCTGGAATTCCTTACTGAAATTTGTTATGGAGATACATTCATTAATGTACCCTCTAACTTTGCTTCAGGTCACTACCTTTACTCTTAATCTTTGCAAAGTTTAACAATCAGCCAATTTACATCTATAGCTCTGTAAAAGATTTACAGATTCAGATCATAGGAATGAATTCAGATATCCCTTCAAGCTTCCTGACTTTCTGGCTCTTCAAAATTATTTTCTGGATTATGTTCTCTTCCCACCCTCCCCGTGATCCCCCCCACCAAAATAAAAATTCATCCAGACATGGTGGAATAATAACAAAACAAAAAAAAAATCTGACTTTTTCAGAACAGAGTAATTTTTTCTAAAACATATCCTGAGTGGTTATAACTTCACTCATTAAGAAGGCAGAAGCAAATAGTTCAGGGAAAAAAAATCTGTATTTTTGTGTGCTGCTGGGTAGTAAGACACAACAGCAGTGGGCTCTCAAGGACTGGATTGTTACCAAGAAAAATGAACAGCAGTGCCTTAAGTGAACTTCTCGGAAAACTGTTGGATACACTTTAAAACAAATTGTCAGCATTTCAACAAAATTAATGGTTCTTTTCTGTTGTGTGACACAGTAACTTTCATGGAAAAAAAACAAACAACAAACTCACCCATACAGCTCCTGGTTAACTTCCCTTACATTGTTAAAAATACTGTATCGTACCTGACTTAAGAGTTTAAAATCTCCCTATAACACACCTACTTGCTAATCACAAATAAAATGCTGCTAGAAACAAAGGATTACATTCCCAGCTGTTGTACTCCAGGCCAGACTGACACTGTACCAACTATTCAGGCACTCTATGTTTAACTTCCCAGTGGGACAATACATCTCCCTGTTGTCTGTCTTCTGTATTAAGACTGGCACAGCTCAATGCTGGCTTACCCCAGACCTCAGCTTTCCATGGGACAAGGCACAGCTGCCAGAAGAGCCATGTTGCTCCTGCCTGCTCACACCTGCCAGCAGGGAGCAGAGGCCAACTCTGCAGCCCAGGTTCAGAGGAGGGATGGCAACCTGACCTATGGTTTCCAAAATCAGATCTGTCTCTTCTGACTGCTGGGGCTGAGACAGTTTGCAATAGAGATTTCTGCTGTGTGTGTTAAAAGCATGCACCAAATGGGGTCCCATTTCACTTAGGGTCCTTGTGTTCTTTTCTTGCTCTATGCAGACAACAAACATTGCTGGCCTGCTACAGCCAAGTATGCTAAAAGTGGTCACAACAGCTCTTTTACAGGGTATATATGTTGTGTGTTTATGCACCCCTTTCCTCAGGTGTTCTGGAAAAGGACAGTGGAGGTTTAATGAGAGTTCCCATCAGATTCTGGAAACCCTCTCCCGGCTAATCAAGCAGTCTGCAAATTCCTCTGTCACAAGGTTCAATGCCTGCACATGCCTTTGCAGAGTGTCAGGGTGATCTAACAACAGGAAACCTGCTGCTGCCGGTTGCAGAGCAACCAGGGAGTGAAATTCTCTGTATTATGACAGTTTGGTCTTCAGCCAGGCTCAAGTTCACATTGCTGGAGCTGGGGAATAGCTGACCACAGCTGGGTGATGAGACTGAAAGGCACCCAGAGCTTTGAAGTTTCCTAACTAGACCACTTCCTTATGGTGCTCCTCAAAGGCAACTGAATGGCTTTAAGGCTTAAAATAAAAGCTAACAAAAGCACTAAAAAAACAAACAACAAACTAACAAAAAACCCAGACAAGATCAAAAAGCAACACAACAAAAAAATCCCACAAACCAAACAAGTGTTATTATAATATAAAGTGAGTCAAATAATGTTTTAAATAGGAAAAAAATAAGCTAGTTAAAATGCTAACAAAATTAAATGTATAAATAATGATTTTTTAATATACCTAGCTCTGCCTCTCCAACATAGTCTTTTATCCTGACCTTGGTTATCTAGCTTTGTGGCTTCCTGATCATAGCAAATTCTGCACAGGCTCTGAGGATCTGGAGAGGCTTCCCTCTGGCCCTGCCAGGGCCAGGATGGCTGCTCCCTGCTCCTCACAGTGGTTCCCATCTCTGAGCTGCAGGTTCACAGCTCCCTGCCCTGCTCCTTCTCTGTCTCTCTCTGGTGGCTCTCAAACCTGCCTGGGTCTCTCAGCACGCCCGCTCACTCAGGAGCAGTGTCGCCCATCTTGCCTTCTTTCCAGTTGGTTGCAGCTGACCTAGTTTCTATTTAAAGGATCAGCATGAAACATCCGAACCAACAAACCAAATGTCAGATATGCCTGGCTCAAGACTTCTCAGCTGTGTAGTCCAAACAGCCAGCACTCAGGATAAAATTAGTTAGACCCTGCTGTTCAGCCTTGGTGGCAAAGGGACCCGTGCTGTCAACAGTCCCGTTAAAAGCCATTACCTCTGTTAATATCTTCCTTACCTGTCTTCTCTCTTGACAAGCCACATTGCAAACTTAGCTCAGGAAGATGCTTGCCCAGAGAGAGCAGGTAGGATCACCAGAGCTGTGCTGTCACTGCCACATTTTGGTCACTTCAGCAGTTTCCTTTGCACCCTTGCTGCCTTCTCCAAGGCTGAGACCTTCAGGAAGGACAGGAAGCACCAGTCTGGACGTGGGACTCTGTGGGGCCATGTGGGGCAACATGGGGCCATGGGGAGCCCAATGGCACAGGCAGAAAAAATGGCAGGAGTCAGTCGTGTTCCTTGCCAAAAAACTGCAAAAGGGCTGATACTTTATCCCACTAAGCCTTGAGAAAGGTAGCTGCAGACCTGCAGAGGAGGGCAGGGGTATTGTGGATCTGACCATTGCAATTTAGGCCCATCCCTTAATAAAAAAGTAAATTTTAAATCACAATCAAGTAGTCTAAGCTGCAAAGCAATATTCTTCCACCCTCTGTTATCAATACTGCAGGAAAGGGAACTATAAATATCATAATTAGGAATTAACCTCCTTAAATAATGCAAATTAAAATTGACTTATCTCTATAGCTGAACATGTTTGGGTTACAGCTAGTAATCAATGTGTTACAAACAGGGGCTCTGTCAGATTCTGGCCATGTGGTGAGTTTTAGCTGTGTATAACTGAATACACACACCATGCTCTTCTTAGCTGAGTTTCAAAATTCTCTACACAGGATTCTCTCATTTCCTAATAATTCACTGTAACTAATTTTTCATTTACTTCTTGCCAAGGTTGCAGCAATTTTCCATAGTTTTCTGTAGCACGATTTGACAAACATTTCTTACAGAAAACATCAGATCATCAGGCTGCCAACATGTTGCACTAAAACTGTATTTTATAGAAAGCACATGCTGTGTTTGTAACATAATTGTGTACAAAGTTTGCAGTTATCTCACAACAACATGAATAACTACTTTTAATAGTCAGACTTTCTCATAAACTCTGCTATTGTAAAGGTCAGTAGAATTTGAATAGTAGTAAATTTTCAGACTTTATAAGTATAAAATATTTACTGCTTAAGGCAGAGTTTGGAAGATTAGTTGTCAGCTACACGGTACATTAGTATATAATAGGAAAGATTTCTTTGCTAAAAGCTTTCAGTAACCTTTACTAATATGTATTTCTGTGTATCTCATCGCATCCCAAAGGAAAGAAAGAAAGAAGGAACTTTTATGGGGGAAAATGTTCCTTATGTTTGCTTATAACTTTTGCTAAAGATTCTGAGTTATAGTACTTCATAATTAAAGCACGTAGGTACATCCAAAGAGTTTACATTAATGAGCTGGTAGTCATTCTTTACAACGACCTCACTAGAATATCCACCAAAAATGAACAAAAAAAGTTGGCAGAAATACAATCGAAGCAATTCCATTTAGAAAGTGAATGATTATTCACGGTATTCATTCAGCTCTAGTTGTTACATATATTCAACTTTCTTTCCTCTGAGCCTTTCCTACCAATACAGCCTTGGTCACAATATCTGTAGTGGGGTTTTTTGTGGGTTTTTTTTTCAAAGGAAGAATGAGATTTTCCAGTGTTCTTCTTGGTGGCCCCTCCTCTGCTCAGTCTTTCCCTTCTATCTGCTCCTCAGTGGACTTGTTGGCAGGTTCCTTTCTCTGCTTAACAGGATGCAGTCCTCCCAACTCAATTCATTTCACCACAGTGAAATTTGTATCACAGACAGGCAAACAGAATGACTTTGGAAGGAAGGAAGTTTTCAGAGCTGCTTTTTCAAAAAATTCTTCTTCACCAACTTGTTGACAGTCTCTAGGCTTCAAAAGAAATTGAACCCTCTGGGTCATTTGTCTCTAACCTCAGCATAAAAACATCCTATTGATTTTCATTCATTCCTCAGATAATGAAATATAAAAACTAGTATCTTGCTTCTGAGGTTCTAATGTTTACCAGGTCTATAGGATTACTTGCCCAAAGGGTGGTTGAAAGAATGGGTTTCTCCTGCAGGAAGAGTAAGGGATTAGAAGTATCTCACTTCTTCCACTTAGAACTTTCAAAAATCTTTTGAATAAAGGACTGTTTACAGAGCTTCTAATTTTTTTCAGTTCATTACACAAGAAGTTAGAATGTTTTTCTCAACAAACTGTAAAGAACCAACGTGCATTAGATGTCTGAGGATCTGATTCTGCTACAGGTGCTTACTGAATGCAGAGGTTAAACTGACATGGAAAATCACACCAAGATAACTGAAGATAATAAAATGTTCTGGACATTTGACATTATGAAAATTGTTCCTAACCAAAACCAATTAGACAGAAGAGCAGATATTCTGGGAAGATCATGGGAGTGCTAGGTGGAAACAGTAAAAACAATTATGCAAGGTCTGAAGACAAACTAAATGAGGATGAGCTTCCTTATAAGTGAAGGTGACATGAGTATTTGCTGTGGCTCAGTATGTGTCTAGGCACAGCAATGGCAAAGCAGAGGCACTGTCTCTAATTCCCTCTAAGTGACAGCAAAGTGCTTGGCTTTGCTGAGCCATTGGCTCCTACAGCAGCATCTGAATCCTCAAAATTTCTATAAAGTAGACTATAAACAAATAAATCCTGACTGAGAATCTAGCTGTCAACACGTGAAGTCCAAACTCCATTTACATGTTAAGCTTATGGCTAAAAGGAGCCACTATGCTACAACAGTATTGTGGGTTTTCTGCTCTAAAACTGCATTCCTTTTGTAGTTCTCAAAATCAACTGTTTCAAGAAAACTGCTGCATAAACTAAAAGCATGGAAACAGGAGAATATTAATTTGGTACTTTATTTTAGGTTCTTTATTTTCGGTTCATATCACCTTGATGCAATGATGCAATGAGGGCCATGAGGATGATGAGAGGGCTGGAGCAACTCTTCTGTGAAGACAGGATGAGAGAGTTGGGGCTGTTCAGCCTGGAGAAGAGAAGGCTCTGGGGAGACCTTATAGCAGCCTTTCAGTACCTGACGGGGCCACAGGAAAGCTGGGGAGGGGTTTTTTACAAGGGCTTGTAATGAGAGGACAAGGGGGAATGGATCAAAACTGGAAGAGGGGAGATTTAGGTTAGACATTAGGAGGAAATTCTTTATTGTGCGAGTGGTGAGACACTGGAAAGAGGTAGACCAGAGACACTGGGGGTAGCCCATCCCTGAAAGTGTTCTAGGCCAGGTTGGATCGGGCTCTGAGCAACCTGGTCTAGTGGGAGGTGTCCCTGTGCATGCAGAGGGGTTGGACCCAGATGATCTTTAAGGTCCATTTCAACCCAAACCAGTCTATGATTCTATGATTAGGCAAAACACAATTAACTGATAAAGTAAGAGGATAAAATATCAGTATTTGACAATGATTTCAGGGCACTTGTCTTTCCCAGATGCTTTCTAGAAGCAACTGGACGTAAACATCCACAAATAAAAGCATTATAATTTTGTGAAGACCTAGAAAGGTTTGCTCTTCTTCTCAAAAGCAGGTAAAAAAAAGCTGGAGGAGAGGACCATAAAAAAGCACCCCAACAGCCAGGATTCATAACTTCCAAGTATTTTCATATTACTTCATACTGAAACACAAAGAAGGATGCAACTTCCTACAGATTCCTTTGAATTCTGGGAAACCTTTTTTCCAGCTACTTAATTTTCAGCAGAAAAGCAAGCTGGAAAATCTCTTCCCTCCAGAGAAATGTGTGACTTACATATCACTACAGAACACGATATAACTTATTAAATCAATCGAAATAAGTTACCTAAATAAATTATGATTGAGGTTTATGTTCTTTTGGGGCTTTAAAAAAAAATTTAATCAGCCTCCAGTGTGTGCTAAATTTTTTATACTACAGTCTTGTCTACAAGACTTAAACTGAAGCTATGGACACATTGCACTGAGGGTTTATTGTCTAATTTCCTTCTAACTTGAAAACCTACCTTTATCTTGAAAAGAAAGAAAAAAATCAAAACCTGCAATAAAACAACCAAAATAACACTGAAAGTTTCATTTAATTTACTTCAGTGAAAGAAATCTTGCTTTAGCACCACAGTAACTGAGGGGAAAATTAGGACAGCTGTCAAGAGTCTAAGTACCATTTAATCTAAAATAAAAACTTATTTTTTCCCAGTTCATTTTAATCTAATGCTGTTCCACTGACACAAAAGAAGTAAACGGCTCAGATGTTCCACCTGAAAAAGCAGCTGTTTAGCAATCAAAAGTACAAAACACTTGGCAGTTGCACCGAATCATTTACCTGAGCATCTCATGGCACATCCCAGTGATTCACCATTTCACTGAAGCAGAAATCGAGGTGCGCAGAGAGGAAGGTCTGAATTTTTGAAAGCAGCCTGTAGCTGGGAGTCCTTCCATGTTAGATGGGACTTTCCACAAAGTTGATTTCCAGTCTCTGAAAGTTTGGGTGTAACTGGCATGATGTTTGCTGCACTGGACAACATCTATTTTTATTAACTAGGCTGGTGTTTGAAGGCCTTTACATCAGCCCTTTGTCTAAACTCCAACTATCATAATATTGAGTCTGAAAATTGTGACTGATGATTTACCACTTAATGATATATTGTAGAACATCAGAAGACTAAATGACAGTCAGAAAAAAATAATTTCCCCAGTTCTGACCTCTAGGTAATAATTTTGCCTCCCCACTCCATGTCTTTCTGAGGTGCTTGCAAACTTCCTCTTTGAAGAATGATCTTTAGGGCTTTAGTATTTTAAGACCTAAGGAAATCAAAGGGTGAAGCGTTTTATCTCAAGTGCCTGCTTCATACAGAGTAAAATAGAAAAGCAACACAAAACATTAATGCAAAGGGATAAACATCAAACACAGTGATATCTATCAGTGACACTTACCTCCACACTGGGCCATACATTATATCATAGTACAGATTTCTGCAATAGGAATTAAGTCATAGCTCCTAATCACGTGTCTCCTACTGTATAAACTCTCAAGGCAGAGTATAAAACTCTGAATTTATAAAGAGAGATTTTGAGGAGCAGCGAGTTCTTTTTTTTTACTCCTAAAGTTGCCTTAGAAGAGGGTTGTGGCAGGCTGATGGGGCAAATACCAGGCTATGCAAGGGCTGCGGAGGACCAAATGCAGAAGAATAGATCTTAGAACTGAAATGTCTGACTGTCAACCCCTTCAATTGGTTTGCAGTCACTGAATGAAAGAAAAGCTGAAAAATTATTTGGTTATCAGGGCTGGCAAGCACTTACTTCATCTCAGAAGCCAAAAGCCACATTGCAATCTGTCTAGTCCGTTCTTTGCTAAAAAATGACCAAATCTCACTGACTACTTGTTCTGCTCAGGGTGAAGGTTATGCTGCAAGAGGTATGGGAGAAATATTCTTCAAGAATAATTGGCTCATCTAAGTGGTACACTTCTAGCAATAAACTTAATTAAAGTTAAAGCTTTAAAAGTTCCATCTTCAATTATGGAGCTACTTAACCAGTTACTTGCATCATAAGACTCATCTGCTGCCATTTGCATGAAGTGAAAAACAAATCCAGTTGCCTGTGGCACTTTTGGGGGTTTGTTTTTTTTGCACATCATATTGCAACAGAAATTTCTGATTTGTTTTACTAGAGATGTTTGAGAGAAGGATTTATGAATGAAACAGCACAGATTTGTTTCTATATCAGCACTTCATTTAATAACCCTCCCTTTCCCTGCAGTAGATGTAAGCCGAGCAGAAAGGCCTCTGACACTCGGGCACCGTAGCTCTCTCTGGCACTGCCTGTGTGAGTCAGCCAAAGGAAATGGAGCAAGTGATGCTCATAACACAAGGACCTGAGGGGTAAAGTAGCCTCTCCCTGCCTGCAATGAGGGGTTCAAATCCCAGTGAGACCAGATCTGATTCAGACTGGGAAAACAGGGGGATTGCCTTAAAACACAGGAAGTTCACATTCCCATCCCTTAGCCACGTGCTTTGTGACCTCTTACTCAGTAGACTCTGCAATGGGCTATGCCACATTTCTAAGATCAGGCCAAATCTGAAGCCTACCAAAGAAGATGGAAAAAGTCCAATGCTTTTGAACCAGGCCATGATTCCTAACTGATGCTACCATTTAAATACAGTTAGAATCTCAGGACATCTGACAGATCACATGTATTATCCTTGGGCAGAGGGAGAGAGGGACACCACACAGTGCTGGCACATCCCCTGCCATTACACAAACAAGGGATGCCTGACAACTGAAAGAACTCAATGCCAATTTGCTCAGAATTGCTTGGCAGAACAGCAATCACTTTACTGATTAAATCATCAGTCAACTAACAAGAGGCAAAATTCAAGTTAAAGGAAACTTCACAGTGTTGCTATGTAAAATTTTCTCTTCCATTCTCAAGCTGTTATGTGATCTTGTGAAATCATGCTTTGTTCTCTCAGAGCCTGTTGCCATGGAAGTGACTGAAATATTCCAAGTTAAGCACTATAGCCTCTATTTCCTAAATAAATAAGCAGCTTTTCCCTCTGCAAAGGGCCACAAACAGTACTTGTGTTGCTCTCAGATATGCATTGCTCTTGCCAAATTATTTAAGCACCAAGCTCAGCTCTCAGCAATTGGGTCACCTAACAGGAAGGACCAGCTAGAAGATGCTTCCTTATGTGTGGATAGAAGGGAGATGTTCTGGAGTTTTGGATTTCAAAGTATTTTGAAATCAGACTAGGTCACCCCTCACTTCTGCCATTTACTTGCAAACAGGGCCCATGGCAAACATGAAGAAAAGGAGAAATGAGGTGAGGTTCAACTCAGGCAAAGCTTGAAGTCAGATGTCCAGGTGGACAACACAGCCCCATGAACAAAAAGGAAAAAACAACAGAAAGCTCAATATTCAGCTGCCAAACCACTTCTACTTGTTAGGGAGTAGGATGATACCTTGCTTTTTTGGAGAAGAGGGCTAACATAGCTTGATACACTTTTCAGAAACACTTGTTGTGTTCAGGAGAGCATAGATAACTGCTGCTGTGCCTGCTGCCTGCAAGGACAGAGAGGGAGAGAGATAGACCCCTTGTTTCCCCACAATGGGGCGGACCTGAATGGCACAACATTCATTTGCCCTTGTTGATGCATTCAGAGAACGCAACCAGGAGAATTGAGAGCAATCTGACACTGCAGAATATCCCTCTGAGTCTCTTTTCAAAGCACAAATATAGCAGTGCTCACTTTATCAGTAGAGTGACCCTTCAACAGTAGAAAAGCTTAACTCAGAGAAAAATCTGTTTACATGTTGTTTCTCACAACATATGGATTCCTACTGAACAAAGTTTATGGTGACAGAAACATTCCTGACATTCCAAAGCAGCTGCTATGTTTTCCCTATTATTTATTTATGTATTATTCCCCACAGGAAGGAAACTGGGGAGAAGAAATTCATCATCTTCACAGGTTTCATATTCAAACTTTTGCAGCATTTCACAGACTTATACAGAAGTTCTGTATCCTGTGCGGTTCTTCCAATCTCATTCTAAAGATGCTGCATATTCAAATGTGTTTTTTCCCCATTCCTCCATTTTCTAATTTCTAATTTGAATTTATCTACAAGTGAGCAAGTACAGCCCTTTTCATCATACAGAGACCTCAGGTTTGGCCCTTGGCTGTTGATCCTTCCAACTTCTTGGCTGAAAGGTTTTTGAGTAGATGGAAATTCTAGGTTGCTTGAGCTTACAGAAATTGAAGTTTGGAAAAATTAGGCAATGTCTCAATGATCTCTGTTCCTAACCACCTTGGCTAGGACTGGACAAGTCAGGTGCAGCCAATGAGCTTAGCAGACCTGATGGCTGTTGCTGGGAGTTGCACTGGTGGGTGGCACTGGAGCAGCAGTTTTGCTGAAAGCTGGTGGGAGCACCACACTGCAGAGTAAGGATGCATAAATCTCCCTAATTTATTATGCAGGTTATTATCCATGAAACCTTGACATCATGTAAAATTTACTGCACACCAGTAAATAGAGGCAATGTTCTGTCAAAAAGCTGCAGTCTTTCCATACACACAAAGCAAGTTCCATCCATACATTTTGATTTGGAGACCTTTTCTGTATCAGAGGCTTGTATAAGCATCTGGTATGAGATAACTACCACCACAGCACCACCACTAGAGCAGGGTTACTGAGTTCCTTAACAGAAGTATCTAACTGGTAATTGTTTAATATTGGATATAGTGTTTAAAGTCATCCTTCTTCCAAATGCAATAAACCAATAATATATAATGACAGTAATGAAATTATTTCACTTAGAACACTAATAACAGGCATCATCTGCTCTGTTGCAAGTGCCCTTTAGATTTCCTTTCCTACAAAGTGTGCAAAGGGCTGGAGCACAGATGATACTGCAATTGAAGCTCTGTGACAGCACCTTCAGGCAAGAGGCCTAATATATTACAGTATCAGAGGAACACACAAGTTATAATTTTGATTCCTATGTATTCTGCAGGAACAAGAGTCCCACTGCACAGCAGCTGAATCCAGCCCTGGATTTGTGGCAGGCGCATACACTGCTGATTAGGCAAGGTGCAGATTTTACTTAATGAGTAACGTGCAGTTCAGTCTTACTGAATCTTTGAAGTGAAAACTTTGGCTATTCCAGATGAAAATAATGACCCTACTGAAGGGAGTCCTTCACCTTTCTGATAAGTGAGGTGGTAAAAGTAACTAGCTCATGTGTTAACCAAGAGTTTCATAACAAACAGAAGATAGTAAATCAATAGTAAAAAATCTTGTGTCTTTCTTAATTTTTAGACACAAATTTTATCCATGGAATACTTTCAGATATTACAATTAGGAAAACTGATAGATAAACTTTCACTTTTTTATATGTTGCCAGAAGCATGCTCAGCCCAAACATCTATGACCACTAAACCCTTTCTGCCCCCTTGAACTTCAGAGTGTTATAAAAGCTATTATAGCAGAAATGGGTTCAAATTATATCAGAACATGAGCAAAATTTAAATTCCCTGATATATCCAATAAAGAATTTTTTGTGCTATTTAGGGCAAAAAAAATTCAATCAACCAACCAAAAATTCCTGCTAACTTCTCTCCATTAAGGTATCTTATCGTGCACAATTATACTGCACAGATTGATAGCAGTGAGCCATTAAGGTCTAAATTCTGGCCTCAAAGCCAACCAGTACACCTCTAAAAAGCTCTTTGAAAATCTGAATCAATGAAAACTGATGCAACTGCTTCACTCTTGCTGTGTAAGTACACATCCACATCTATGAAAGCTCTACGGGCAAAAGCAGACCATCTATTTTGTAATCGTAACAGTGGTTAGTCATAAAAAGATAGATGACTTCAACTGCCTGTTTCAAACACTCTGGGGTCCAATTCTGTCACTTCACGCACATGGTAAGATAAATGTGATGTAGCTGCAGAGTTTCCTCCTTCCACTCCCTTTCAGCTACCTCAGAGTTTCTGGAGGGCAGCCAAAGCAGTAGCTTCTGCTTTAGTTCATAGACAGCCCCAAAGAGAGGTTCTGGGAAAGAAGGTTGAGGTCTTGGGTGACTTTCCAAGACAGCCCAGCATCACACAGGTGTGCACACCCTCACCGGCAGAGGCAGTGCCCCTTGACACCACCCTTGCTTTTCCAGGCAAGGACTCTGGTAACCACTCAGAAGTGCAAGGACTCCCGATGTCTATTGAGGAAAAAAGTATGATTCAGGGCCAGAGCTGGATCTTAGTCCTCTCTAAGGCATCTTCTGATATTGACAGCCTTTAGGGGTCTTTCTAGCAGGGTATGAAATCGAGCACTCCTGACTTGGCCCTATATACTTATTAGCTGAACTGTGTTTAGGCATGCAGAGACAGAAAATGCACCCCCTAAAATGGAGCTAGTCCTGCCTCTCAGGCTATTGGCAATGTAGTCTTTCATCCCAAGAGGGCACACAGCTGCCTGCATGCTTTGGTTTCCCCCTTTGACAGCTATAATAAAAATCCTTCCCTGATATCACTATAATGTGCTAGGACATCAGTGTTTGCAGTTATCTGCTTTGCTCCTCTGCCTGGTTTTTATTACTG
>NW_009954407.1:4730144-4770708 GCF_000747805.2 Chaetura pelagica
AATGACAGACCCAGACAAGCACCTGCATCTCAGCTACTCTAGTGCAAAATATGATATATTACATCTTGGTGTAAAAAGAGAACACAGCAGTGTTAACTTAATGAAAGCTGAGGCACAGGTATACGTGAATGAAAGGCAGGGTAGATAGGGACAGTAAATAGCCCAAATCATGCCAGTATGCTCCAGTGAAAGATACTTGTTAGATAGCTAAATTGATCTGCTATCCATATGTATCCATATTTATCAAGAATAAAAAGGATACACAAAATTATAATTCAAACATCATACCCAAAATTCAACCTACCCACCTTCCAAACATACTTTTATGAAAGCAATTGTTTGGGTTTTTTACGTTGCAAACACTATTTTTGCACAGTTTCCATTCATTAAAGAAAGTTGCATATGATGTCAAGGTGTCTGTACACCATTCGTTTTCAGTTGCTTCTGCACAACTAGCTAAGGGGGTATTAGGACAGACTCAAAATGGGTTTCCTAGTCTTCTGCTGGACACCCACATGGCCATTTGCAAAGCAGAAAATAGATGACCGTTCAGTAAACTGTGTTCTGTTATGGCAATAACAAATGATAGATAAAACAGACTAAAACTAAGTTCAGCTATTATTATTCAAAAACATACCCGGTCCAGGGGTTAAACAGGTATCCAGTCAATCTGGAGCAGGGAACCTGTGTTCAAACAGAAGGCGTACAAAAAGTTGTGGTGAGGAAAAGGAAGCCACTTCATTTGTAGGACATCAAGAGCAGATGATTTGCTCCTGGGCTCAGTCACTGTTGTAAGTCTCCTTTCCACCCACACAGGTAGGAAGACAAAGAAAGACAACATCCCACATTGTGGAAATGAAAGACTACTTATGTAGGGAACCACCCCTTGGCAAGCTCTCATTTCTTTCTGGTTTGTTTTTTTTTCCTTCCCCTGCAATTCAATAATTTTAAGCCTTTAGGAATCCGAGTTCTGAAGAAATAACTCTTTTTGTCCCTGATTTTGCTTTAAGTGTTGATATGGAACCAACTCATCTGAGAGCAGAACCTTTATTAGCAAACTGAAGGTCAGGTTCCTTTACTGGAAGGTACCAGATACCATGGGATTGTTTGGCATTGAGCAGAATTAAGGTGTTGGGGTTTGCTTCTCACTAGCAAATCTATTTCAACTGGCAATAACTTAATTTTACATAAGTCTATTTTGTCTCTGATAGTAACTGATCAGTAGTATCCCTTTCTTTATCTTCACCCACGAGCTTCTCCATCTTATTTTCTCTCCCTGTCCTGTTGAAGCATGGGAGGGAGAAGGCAGCTGAGTGGGCATCTGGCAGCCAGCCAGGGTCAACCCACCATACCATGCAACAGAAAAAACAGCCTTCAGAAAAGGAGCCCCTGCCCTGTATGTGGGTTGTTTCATCCTCTTGCTCAATGTAAGGATGAGATTATCTCTACAATTGCGTCCATAATCATCACCACCAGCTGAGACTACTGCTTTTTGCCAGCAGTGACCAGTATTCAACATTCAGGCTTCTTGCAACTCTGATTATCTCAGGAGTTAGCTTCTCATGGTCATTTATTGTTTTCAGCATCTCTGGTTTTCCCTGCTTGACCCCTGTTTATGCTGAAACAATTACAGAGCTCAGTAATACCTGGACACTGCCCAACAATTCAGCTGATTTTGATTTGCATATAATTATTTACCAGTCACCCAGAAGGAAAGGAGGAGACAATGACTTTATTGAATCTTCCCCTGACAGATGGGATGACTTATCTTCTTTTACTGCTTACATTAAAATACTACTCTTGTACTACTTCTATTATAATTCTGTTTCATTATAAGTCATTGCTGGGTTTCCCCGTGATTTGTAATATAAGTAATTTTATACATAGAGAAACCAACAGACGAGGACATAAACCAAACCTCTATCAGGTCAGAAGGTTCAGATTCTATGTCCATCTCAGCTCTACCCTCTAACAAATGATCATTGCTGAATTTTGTGACAAAATACCTTAAGTTATGGCTTCAGGACTTGTGTTTAGGTTTTGAATTTTTTGCTGGTTTTCATCTTGATTTTTCATAGTTAAATTGATTTTTTTCAAGTTGTGCTATAGTTTTTTTAGAGTATATGAGATTTTTTCTTCATTGTTTCATTTCTTTACGTATTTCGAAGCAAACAAAAAACTTCTACTTTTATAACTAATGCTCTTCCCCATCATCACTTCAACCTTTTTTGGAAGTCAGTACTTCTTGTAGGGGGGGACACCCTAAGAGCTCTCGCCTTGCAGACAGCACTAATATTCTGGCTGGAAGAGCTCCAAAAGCAGGCATGTTCTAACAAGTGCATCTGTGAATAAGCTGAATTGTGAAATCCTAAGTACACAGACCTGGAAGCTCCCTGACAGGTTTCAGACTTTATTCAGAAAAGTAAACAGACAAGCAAGTGCTAAATCCTGCTAGAATTTCTTGAGGCCTGCCCCTATTTAAAAGGAATCAGTCATGTTCACTGTCTTTGTCTTCAGCCACAGGGCAGCATGGCATGCAGCTGCAAGGGTTTGAGATGGCATGGGGACTCCAGTAGCACACCTGGTCTCCTGAGGTGATGCACTGGATGTCCATAGTAAGGTGTTGGTAGCAGGGGCAGCCAGATGGGTGGGCTTCTACCAGCCAGCTATGGTCAACCCACCACAGGTGGACAGAGAGCAGTTGATCCACTTCTAAGAGGGACTGACCATTGTCCCCAGAGCCCAGTCCACCTGACCCTCTGAGACAAGTAGGGCTGTAGGCAGTTCCTTTCCTTTTCTGCTGTCCTTCCCAGCAGAGGCCTCACAAGGACACTGCTACTACATCAAGGGCTAAAACATGTAGCTTGAGCTTTCCATCACAAGAGTATCCTAAATCACTACAGGAACAAACTATATTACCCCACAGGTCCTACTTGCCAAAGCGTTTGTTGTAAGACAAGGTAGAATCACAGAATGACAGAATTACTGAGTCTGGAGAACACCTCTGAGATTATCAAGTTCAGCCTATGACCTAACACCACATCAGCTAGACCATGGCACTAAGTGCCACATCTAGACTCTTCTTAAACACCTCTAGGGATGGTGACTCCACCACTTCCCTGGGCAGTTGCTTTTCTCTCAAAAAAAATGCCTTTCTCTTCACCCTGGCATGTGTAACATGAAACAGAGCACACTGTTCAGTCTGGCCCTTTTCAGAAGGCTGAAAGCAGTTTCACTGAATCAGTGAAAAGCTAATACAACAAACATTTAACATCTCTTTCAATCTAAGCTTCTGAAAGAAGTACAGCCTATGTGAGACTCTGTCTCCTCCTCCTCTTCTCCAGAGTCCAGCCCAGGAAAGCAAGAGAAAATACAGAGATCCCCAGGGCAATACTACAACTAGAACACTGTGAGCTCCAGGACAGTCCACAGGCTCAAGAAGATGCTAAATAAATTAACGGACTATAACTATACCAAGGGTTATTACATACAAGGACACAACCTCTGGCTGAGGAAGTCTCTGAGCTTAAATGGTGGAGAATAGGAAAACATCTGCAGGAAGTAATACTACATGCTCACAATACTCATAGCACTGCTGGAGACAGATCCTGAGCTGGGCAGCCTTGTAAAGGTGTTCTTCAGTTCTTCTGTATGACCACCGTTGAACAAAATCTGTTCCAAATTTTGTTGAATCTAGATAAAAGTAATAAGAAAGCTGTCTTCTACAAACCAAGTCATTTATAACAGCCTTCCTCTCTTCTAGCTATCAGTTACATGACTATCATGCCAGTTTTCAATTGGCACACTACTGTAACTTGCTTTGAAGGGAGAATTAATAAAACAAGTTCAGTTGTCTCTCCTGACAACTAATTTGTACAATTAAAATGTGCCTTTCTAACACTACAATTTTGTGTAGATCAAATGGCAGCATTCTTTGAGGTTTTGAAAAACATTTGAGAAAAATGCTACAGCAGAGGAGTCATCTCTGCTAGTTAGATGAAAGCTTTTTTTGTTTTGTTTTCCAGGTCAGGATTGAATGATTCAGGCGGAATAGCTTCAGACAGCATTTAATTTACTTCTTAGACTGCATAATAAAAGCGTGACATCCAGGAATGATGGGTAGAAACTATTGTTGGTCTAATTAAATAGTTGATTTTAAGTGTCTCTCCTCTGTATCACTGTCCTATGACATGAATCAAGATCAGAATAGGTAGAAATTTTTTTCATGTGATAAAGGTGATTTTGTCAAAATTATATCTTTTTGTTCTTTAAGTACTAATAGAACATGCACAATCATATCAAAACATTATGGAAGAAATATTTTAAATGCTATTTTTACTATTTATTTCCATTTTACCATTGCTCTTTTACTATTTCCTAGCTTTTCATAACATTCAGTAATTCACTTCATAGTCAGATTGCCCAACGGGAAGTCATAGTGCACAGTCTTAAATGTTTTCAGACTTCTAGAATCACTGAGATGACCACAAACATGTTCAGACTTTAACAGCACATTAGCACAGTGCTTCTAGTGACTTTATATAATTATTTTTTTTCCATGCAAACTTCAGAACTACTCCAAATACACCTGGAAGAGGAGAGATGCTAAGAAAATTACCTTATTTCTGTTAAGACGCTGTCCGTACCGGCACATTGAATCGTACTAGGTTATGACCTTGAACAGATTAATTCATTGCCATGACATCAAATACAATTTTGTGATCAGCTCAGACAAGGACCTATCTTGCTTAGTAACTATCAGCTGTCCATGGCTAAAACAAACACGAGTTAGCGTTAATCAACATAATTCTCCCAGGAACAAGATAGCACTACAGGGAAGCTAAACCTTTATCCACCCATTCTCATTTGTGTGACCACTTCTGAACAAAGTCATGTATTTTGAAAAGACTTTTCAAGACCATTTTCTTAGTTACTTATTCTTTATTAGTTCCATACATTTCTGGATGGTTTACTCAAGAGAAAAACTGACAAAATGTTCACCCTTCTTAAGATGTAGCATCAATATGACATACTTACTAAAGAGCCTTTAGAGAGACCAGTAGTTTCAATATATTGCTTCCTATACAGAAGTTATTTATCCTTCCATTTATCTGTGTTGTGCTATCCTTTCTCTGCTAATAGTAGTTAATCTGAAGGTAGTTTGTAATGGTCTTTTCCATAGCCACAAAAGAGTAATAACCTCTATAGCCTCACCTCGGACCCTTAAAACAGAGAGCTGTTAACAAATGATGGTAATAGCAAGTAGGATTATTATTGTTGCCAAACATAAGGATCCTTTTTATAAATAGTTAAATTATCCCTTTCTGCTATGGTATCTTTTTAGTTTACACATATTATGAAGTAGAAAGGTTATAAAAATCATAAATATCAGACCAGGAAAAGCCATAGCAGCATGAAGTTAATCCATGGCTACTCTGTCTGAGGAACGGACAGGGCTGGACCTTTGGGATCATCAAATCTATTGTTTGTTGTGAGCTGCATGATCATATGGATTCCATAGGTCAGGATCCACAGCAGAAGTATGGATGTCACTAAGCCCATCCAGATTCCAGGAGTGAAGAAACCTGTACAGTCACTTGCATAGGAAAATTGGTTGTTTTCAATGTTGAAACCTTGAATCTGAAAATGAAAAAGGTAGAGATAAGTGAAATTAAGCATAGGCCCTACTTTCAGGATATATGTGGTAATCACAAAAAATGCACCTGGTAATTATCATTCACACTCTGTCCACTAAAAAAAAAAGTGAGAACCAAATCCTCTGCATAATAAATTTCCAGATCCCCTTTTCACACAGGAAATTAAATTCCCACTTCAGGAGTTTGTGTCTCTTTAAGAAGTAAAGTCCCAAAGGGGATGTATGATCAGTATTGATAAACAAGGAAGAAGACGACCATGGATTTCTTATTTTTCTATTTTCCCAAACCATGATTACTCTATGCTTTATGATAAAAAAACCTGAAAGTTTTGTGGTAATGAAACAGTTTGTACTTCCTGAGAAAGGTGTTCATACAAACACTGGAGAAATTAGTTTATGGCTTGCATACCATGCTACACCAGTAATCACTCAGGGTTTTAGTTCATCCATGGCTTAGGCACCTGAAGTTAATGTGTACGTAAGATTTGTGTTAAGACCAATGTCTATACCTTCCAGAATGTCAATTAATACAACTATTATCATATGCAGAACTAAGGGCTATTTAAGTACTGAGGAAGTAAAGAAAATTTCAGCAATTCAAGCTTTTCTGGGCCTCTTAGAAGAATCTTTCCAAGTTAGATTATAGTAGTTAACTTGAAGACTGCCTGCTTTCACTGCAGGCAGTCAGACTTCTGATTAAAGCAGGATTAGTGAAAATAAGCTTTTGGGTTGGATAACTGTTTGCACAGTTTTAGAGAATACAGGTGATTACCAAAGCCTTTGCTCATTAAGCCACTGCATTGACAACATATGAGAATGTGAATAGGAGTCATGAAATGTAGTGTGAAAGGCTTATTTAGAATAAAAACAGAAAGCAGGTGATGATTTATGTGATTTATGTTCAAAAAATTGTTTGAAATTCTGGAAAACAATGCACACTTGTTACCACATTTACCAGAACTCTCTGAAGCACTTTACAGTTATGTTTGGTTTAGAAAGGCTTTACCACTTCTGATATAAAGCCAGAAGTACTGAATTTCATTATGTCAATTGTACTGGATTTTTTAAAAGCAGGATTATGCTTATTGAACCTTCGAGTTTAATTGTACATTCTTAAAGTGCTATGTCTATTTTTAGGTGGGAAATGAAGTATATGCAGAGTTCTTTTATTGTTTTTCTGAAGCTTTATCATTTCTGTGGGGGAGTTAGATCCTTGGTGGGAGATGAAAATGTGACTCCTAGCAGCAGTTCTATCTATAGAAAAGTTAAAAATACTTACATGTGGCTATCTAATTTTTATTAATGTAAAAGCCTTTTGTATACAGGCCTCTGAACTGGAGAAGTTTTAGAGTTTGAACCAGTGTCATTTGTCTTGGTTACACCACCCTGCATTTACTGCTAATTTTAAAAATATTTTTTTAATAGAGTTTTCCCATCGTTTGACCTTTGACAAAGCCTTCAAGTAAAACCTGTTGGTTTTGTGGCTCTTAAGTATGCACTGAACATCTCTGAACATTTCTGGACTTAGCAATATTTTGTCTTGGGCTGCAGGATCCAACCTGGGCCATGTGGGACCTGCTTCCAGTTGAAGTTCATGGCAAAGCTTACATTAAAAGTAATTGCACTGGGCTTTGTTTCTGTCTGTAGGAGTACAGACAGTCTATGTCACTGAAAACAGTCACCACACTAAGCTGTACTTTCCTAGGAAAACAAAGTGCAAAGAAATCAAATAAAAACAAAGCAAGCAGCAGAAAGGCCCCCCCACCTAAGAAGTCCATGTTTCCAAGAGCAGCCCAATTCATTAAACAGGCATGGGGACTTAGTCATTCTTTGCCTGATTAAGCGCATTTGGTTTTATTAGTTTTTCTTTTCTGTAGACAACTTCATAGTGTTTTGTTTTTCAAAGCTGTGCTTTCATGTCCTTACTGTTCAGCAACTGCCATCTTTTTTAGTCCTTTATTGAACAGCTCACCTCAGGGGAACAGCTTTTCTTTTACATTTTCCCTCAGGCTGAAATGAAGGTAAGGACATTATGCATGTGTGTCATTCAGCACCTACAACAGCAAGTAATAGTTCTTGGAATTATCTCTGAAATGGCAATGTGTACTCACTTGAAACTTGGAAATGAAAACATCCCAGTTTTTTGCCTCATCGTTGGATGGAATCAGCCTTGCAGAATAGAGATTGCTTGTTCCCACCAGCTGACAATGAAATGAATACTCTGCAGGAGCAGAGATGACAGAAACACTAAATTTAGCAAACTTTTCTCCATCTTGCACAATCTCAACTGAATCTAAAGTGGACCAATTTCGAGCTGAGCCTCCATAGAACTTGTTGGTCATTAAAAACCTGGAAAGACAACAGAGGGAAAAAAACCATCAAAATGACAGAAGGAAAAAGTTAAAATTCCTTTGATAAAAGTACTGGTTGCAGATGAAAGTTCACAATTCCTAGCTGCAGACATCACAGTTGGTATCTTAGCATGGCCTCCCATGTTATTAGGATTGTTCATAAGTGAAGAGGCTCTGTGAATATGTTTTACTGTTTCTTAAGAGTTTAATCTCGCAAGCACGGACTTCCATACCTGTGGCAGGCAAGGAGCAAATGTGATTTCATTCTTTGAGGGCCTCTGCCAGTGCAGTACTTCATCAGTTACCAACACTTTACAATCAGAGGAGCAGAACCAGAAAGACTGTCAGCAGGCCTGCAGAAGCTCCCAATAAACATTTTATGGGATTTTTTGAAAATTGCTTTTATGATAGGTACAGGCATGATAGCCATTCTGATTTATCATCGCAATTCTTCCTTGGCTCAGATGCCTAAATGGCAATTTCCTTTGCAAATGTCTGAATTTGCAGTAGAAGACAGGGTTTTCTATCACTAGAGGGTGGGGAGGGGTCATCAGCCTTAGTTTCCAAATTTGTAGTGGGTTAGGCACAAATTAGTACTTTCTCTTTTTGAAAAGGTCCATGTCTGGGCAGTATTGCAGCAGCCTCCAATAGTTTACAAGCATGGGATTTATACTACCACTGCAATCTGAACACCTCCCAAATGTTCTGAAACAGAAGTAATTGAGAACATCTAGTAGTACATCCTGATCTTTTACAGACCAGAACAATGTCCTAGTCTTTACCACTTTTTACCCAGTTACTTTTAGGTATTCAAGTTATCTCATAAGGAAATGATAAACTTTTTTCCTTATTGTATGTTGCTTAGTACTTTGACCCTACTTGTTCTATGTATGTATTGCTCTATATATAGTTTGCTGAAGATTTTTTTTTTGCTTGTTGATAACCACAAATTAATTAGAAAAGGAAGCCTTTTAGCAATGAGAGAGACTTGCTGCAAATTTAAATATCCTAATATGTCTATCCACGATAGGTAACACTGTATGGGGATTTCTAAATTTGGAGTTACGATAGGTTGCAGTTATGATAGGTTTGAAAAATGTCACCTATAAAATATCACCTATAAACATGGTGTAATATGGAATATTTTCTATTCTATAGGGTATATAATATTCTTTGTTGTAGAATATTGCTTGTTTGTTCAAGCAAATTAGCTTTCAGTAGCATCTTGTCCACACAATACAGAGTATAAACTCTAGACAAACAACACTCCTTGGAAGTAACACTCACAATCTGACAGGTTTGGTTACTACAGTAATTGAGCCTTTTTATTGATTATTTTTTCCTTTTTTTTTTTTTTTTTTTAATATTCTGTGGCTTTTAACTCATATAATTTCATATTCCTCAGGAGTTTCAAAATGCTCAGAAGAAATCCTAGAACTCAAAGTATTACTTGAATGAGCAAAGGACATTCCTTACATTTTGAGCTTAAACAGCTCCTTCCATTCAACATTCAGCTGCAAGCATCAGTCAAAAGAAGAAAAACACTTGAATTTCATCTAGTACACAGTCACAAATATTTATGGAAAATATTCTGTTGTTATAAAGTCACAAAATTACAACATGTATTATCCCAAAGATTAATTGCTATATTAAAGGAATCTTTTTCTGATATACAGCATAATGGGAACAGAATTTCCATAGTGTCTCAGCAGCAACGCTGCAGGTACCAGCTGAAGGCCAGTTCTAAGCACTTTATTTAAATGCTTGTGCCAACCACTGATGCTGGGTGTGCTCTGTACTTTTGCTGAAATGATAAGAAAAGGGGCGAACAAGGAAATTCTGTGGAGACTTGCCATATGCACAAACAAATCATTTAAGGCTATGTATGTGAGTACAGTCTAAAGTGATCTCCATGAAAATGCTGCCTCTTCACGTGGCACCAAGGACTAAAATTTTATATTACTTGCAGATTTATGAGAATTAAGATTCTAATTAGTGAGCTAGTTGAGCATGGTTAACTTGTAATACAGGCTTTTATCCATAGCATTTTTCCAAACAAATAGAGTCCAAAAAGCACAAGCTTCACTGATACAACTAGAATTCATTAAATAACAAAAATAGACATTCAAATAACAAAAAATCAAAATAATGACTTTGTTTAGTGTCATATTTCCTCAGAGTAGATAGTAAATAGAGTAAGTAAAAAGTAGCAAATTAATGACAAGGGGGGGAGAGAAAAAGATTTTATGTGCAGAACTGGAAGTACCCTGGCTTTTACAGAAATGCTGTCTTCATACTGAACGTCACAGGAAATGCTGGAAGCAAACTTTCACACGGACTTTATGTACTTTATGCACTGTGGTACATGCAATTCCTGGTCATAGGCTCAGACTCCTTTTGTGCCAGCAAACCATATAAACTCTAAACACCACTACCTGTTACTGATCACTCATCTGGCTATTCATTACAAGGAGAGAGATTTCTGAAAAGAAAGCTAGCTGGAATTACTATTGTTTCAAAGATTCAGACAAAAACACAACTGTTGGGTCAAAGACTTTAAAACACGATTCTGTGCCACATGATCTAAGTGAACCTGCTTTAGCAGGGGGATGGACTAGATGATCTCCAGAGGTCACTTCCAACCTCTACCATTCTGTGATTATGTCATTACTATTTGCATTATATGCCATGTAATATTTTATTAGCTAACAGAGGCCTGAAATGACACGATGGCCTCTTAAATAAAGAGATAATAACAAAGTGTGTCTTTAGGAGAAAGTTTTCTTTACAAAGGCTTCTGAGGTGGTGGTGTTTCATAGCAGCCAGCAGCCCAGCATCCATGTAGCTGCTTGCTCACTCCCTGTCTGCATCAGGACGGGCGGGGGGAAATAGAGCAAAAATGAGGGAGCCTGTGTGTCAAGATAAAGATAGCTTAATAAGTGGAGGAAAGAGAAAGAAAGTGACACAGAAGCAGTTACTATTTACCTCTCATAAGCAGGCTAATGCACAACAAAAACCCAAGCAATTACATCCCCAGAAGCCACCTCTCTCTTTTTTCCACTGTTAAATTTTCTGTTGCTAAGCACCTGTATCACACACTAAAAATAATCAAATTTTATGTCTAAGTGCTCTGAGGGGCTATTAAAAAGCTGGATCACACCTAGCCCAGTGGAATAAATCAAATTCTCCTGGAAAACAAAGCCAGTCTATGCTACTTTTAATTATTCACTGAGCATGACAGCAGTCAGGACTTCACCTACTCTCTTCTCAAGCCCTCATTTATTGAGGAGCCTGAGTTTCTCATCCGAGCTTCAAAAGCTGGTTTTGCATTTTGGTATTTAGTTATAATGCATTCAAGTAGAATCACAGGTCAAGAGAAACTTTGTATTTCTACCTTCACTACAACAGGTTCAAAGGATGTAAAAAAAGAGAGAAAACATGTACAATTTACCTTTCATACTGATCTCCTTTAATTTACAGTCAGTCTGTCTGCCGAGTTGCTTCAAAGCTTTTCTCTTCAGGTGCACCTCAGATTCATGACCACATTAAAGTTTTCCCCCAATAATTAATTAAAATTGTAAGATTTTAACAAACAGATGACTAAACATAAATCTGAATAATCCTCATTAAGGTCATATGTATGTACTAACATCGTATTTTATCTTCTTATGCCTGCTGCAGCAAACAAAATCTAAGATAAATGTTTCAAATGCCAAAGTATTTTGTTTCTATAGTAGCATCTTAAGGTTTACAATTTGCCGTTGTGTAGCTGAGCAAAAACTGTTGACTACTTTAAAGAAAACAGCCCTTCTAAGATCTATCAGCCTGGAGAAGAGGAGGCTGAGGGGAGACCTCCTTGCTCTCCACAGCTATCTGAGAGGAGGTTGTGGTGAGGTGGGTGTTGGCCTCTTCTCCCAGGTGACCAGCAATAGGACAAGAGGAAATGGGGTAAAGTTGTGCCAGGGGAGGTTCAGATTGGATATTAGGGAAAATTTCTTCACAGAAAGAGTGGTGAAGCATTGGAACAGGCTGTCCAGGGAGATGGTAGAGGCATCATCCCTGGAGTTGTTAAAAAAATGGGTGGATGTGGTGCCTGGGGAGACAGTTTAGTGGTTAGGGGTTGTAGGGCGGATGGTTGGACTTGATGATCTTGAAGGTGTTTTCCAACCTCGATGATTCTATGATTCTAATTAACTTGGTAGCTAGTTTTGCAGCACAGTGTCATGCTCCATAGGATTTTCAGGTGCTTTATGATTCAAATTATTTTCTTGGAGCTGTAACTTTACTAGAAAGCATGGTATTATGCTGAGGGGGGGGATCACATTCAGGACATGTAGAAAAAAAACAGATTCATTCCTACAGGAAGAGATTACAGGAGTGCATCTAAGACCTGCACTAGTCTGAACTAAAACTCAGAATAAGAATCCAGGGCGATGTTTGGGTGGGTCTGTCTGTACAAAAGGGAGACAGGAGCAGCAGACAGTAGACTGAGAAGCACCCAAACAGCACCAGAGAAAGTGATATTTAGTTACTTGGAGTAAAAGTGAAGACACAGTTTGGGAATAGTCTTGGTTTGAGAACAGTATTTCTAGAATGGGATCCAAGGAAAAAGTTTCCTGAATTCCCCATGATGTTGAGGGAAATGCATGTCCCTTTGATAATTTACAATCCTGAAACAGCGAAATGCTTGACTCTATCATCAAGGACAAGTCTCAAGAATCCTATACACAGCTAACTGCAATATTAACCTGCAGCCCTATTTGAACATTCTGATCTTTCACAAAGCTCTAGATGCTTGGGGGGAGGGGATATGTTAAGTAAGAAAGCATGTTTTGTCTTTTGCCACCCATCACGGTCTCTGATGGTGACTGCAAGTGTCTCTAAGCACTCCAAATGCAACTCCAAACTCATCACTGACTTTATTCAACACAAGTTGTTGTGAGTTAAAGCTGAGTTAAAAACCTTTTACTTTTACCCAAATGTAGAATGTTCTTCTATCTCAGTGTAAATAAATGGTATTTATTAATTCATGGTTATCAACTTTGTGCCACATGCCTCTTTTACTCTCCTACCAAAATGTTGTTCAAGCTCTACTTGTCTCCTACATTATTACTTTAAACTTCCTCTCTTTGTTCCCTCAGCTTTCAGTTTCCCTTATTCAAGATGTGAAAGCATTTTAGACAGCAAAAGTAATTTGCCCTTCTGCTGCCCAAGCAAACATCCAGTTCATCCTCTGATATACGCAAATTCAATTCAGTGCAAGTTCCCTGGATCAAGTTCTTCCCAAATAAATGTAAGCAATTAACAGCCATTTAAATGAAAAGAGCAGGCCACACATATTATCTTTGCTAGACCTTAAGAAAGTAATTTTAGCTGCTGTTCCTGCTGCTGGGGAAAGAACTTGAGGTTTGTGAACCAACAGCTAGATGACAGCCCTCAAACAGTAGCAGATGCTTTCCCCATCCCTAGAATCCACTAGAGAGAGCAAGTCACATGTTCCCCCTTTGACTTTTCATCCTGAGTCTTCCCATTCCCTAACTTTTCTTCCCTCTTCTCATGGTAGGAGAAACGTCATCTCATTACCATGTATGGAGCAGAAAAAATACAAGGTTTTGCACCCTTCCTTAGCCACAAGCTGTCTCTGACAGAGTACACTGGTTACTCACATTAGGACTAAATACAACTCTGGCCATGCAAGTAGACTTTGGCCCTTAGAACTGTTTACAAATCACAGTTACGTTTCCCTGAGACAGGATTGTGGTCTGATCCTGCTAGCAAAACAGGATGTTTCATATACTGGTATCTCACAGTATGCTTTCTTACCTACATCACTTTTTCAGAACTTTCCCTGAGCATATTAATATATTCACTATATAGTGTATTATTGTTCTCCTGTAGTATAACTCCTCAGAACAGAAACCAAATGGTAATTTGGAAAACATTTTCATTTAACTCCTCTTTTTTTTCCCCAAATTTACAAACTGGCTTCCACAAAGATCTATTTAAGAATAAATGGTAACTTACCTTATCTCTAGGCTGCTGATTCCATTCACTGGCCTTGTGTATTTTAATGACAGTCTAAGAATAAGAAACAGATTTTTAATGTTAAAGCAGTCAGCTTTAATTAGATCATTGTGACAGTTCAATCAGAGGGAATATTCTGAATCAATAGGCAATTACAAAAGTCACATAGCAAAAGTTCAGTACACAGAAAAATATGACAAAATATTTCTATAGTATTTTTTAGCCAACAGCAGGTGCTTCAAAGTAAAGGAGAACAGAGATCATATTTTATTAATGTACTTCCAGCTGGATTACTACCTAGTAACTAGTGATACCCCCTTCAAGGGAATTTGGCAATCAAATGATCATCTCATTAATGCCAGCAGAGGTTTCTGTGACTAATATCAAGTACAAGGAAACCTGTTTGGATCAAATATAAACAAGGAAGGAAGGAAGGTATATAAGAGGAATAAAAATTGTGTAGAATAAGATGCTGCATCTGTAAATTTTTTTTGTCATAACTCAATATTTTCCTTTTAAGGATATCAAATTTAGTGTTTGCTTATTCTGTCTGCTTTAGAAGAAGAAAATTACATTAGTATTAACTTGACATTGTACCATTTCTGATTGGCTTTCAGAATCACATGTATTATGACATGAAATTGCTTGTGCTACTCACGTTGTGTTGGTGTCTGAGCACTCAGAGGAAGAAATATCCACATTCCGGGTTACAAATGTCATATTTGTCAAATCTATAAGAACTGAATTGTTGGCTCTGAGGCTGAAATTTCCAGCATAATAAAGGATGCATGTATCATTTCCAGTGGTCACATTAAGAGGAGGATATGATAAACTGTCTTCTTCCTCAGTGGCCATTAATTGTCGTCCTAATGCCCACACCACATCAGTTCTTCTAGAAATCTGGAATAATAGCACATGAACAATGAATCTCCTTTGCAAGAGACTGAACACAAATCTTCACTATTCCATAACATCAGCACCCAGCCTTCTTAAATCCTCAAATCAACCTCATACTTATTGTCTGGCTATTTAATTGGCAGTATAGAGGGAAATGAGGTGATGTAACCTAGGTTCCCATGATCAGGTGTTCACATGTGAAAACAAGCACCAATGACATCAGGTAAATGAAATTAGGTTAATTTACCTAATGTGTGCATTAGTGCTAACAGGTAGAAGAATTTTTTCTTTTTAACTGACTTCTTTTTCTGCTATAAAATCACAACAAAATGTCAATTTGCCAGTTCAGTGACCAGCCTCCTCAATAAAAACAGTCTTTGAACTCTTCATTTTAATAGGCATGAAAGCAGGCGACTTAACTACAGCAGTGTTATATTTAGATTCTTCTGATGGCTTTTGGAAAAAGATCTATGTTCCACTTGGCTGATATGGTGAACTCCTATAAGAGACCTCACTGCATAGATATAGATTTTCATTTAGGAGGTTTCCAGGAATTCCTTTTAACAGGTAATGCCTTTTTACAAATTTGCCCAGAGCACTCTTGGCAAAAGAGACCCATTGATATAAATGGTAAAAAGTAGCTGAACTTAGCAGACAATAACAATTTTGTTGTTCATACCTTCCTCTTCACTTCTTACGCTGTTCATATCTGAGCTATTCCATTTATATTTAAGACTCATGTCAGCTTTACAACTTTGTATTGTACAAGTGACCTTTGCCCTTGGAGAACTTCTGGGTACAAGAAATAAGAGGCATCACAGCAGTTACCAGAACTACAATTATGTGGAGCTACTGCCTGGAACCAATTTTAATGGGTTTAAAGACCGGCAAGGACCATTTTCCAGTCTAGAATAGAGGCTATAATATCACTTTACAACCCTCCTGTGGAGAGAAGCTCCAGAAGATTTTGCCACCTTAACCACTGCTCTCTAAACCCTATGGGCTATCTGTTATTTACAACCCATCTTTGCAGACAGCTCATTCTATGAACAAAGCAGAATAAGCTGAGTTAAAAACCTTTTACTAAATGCTTAAATGAAGATTGCAATCTCCCTCTCATACAAGCATACTTTATGAATTTCTTTTTAATTCAGAGCAGTGCCTTTTCAAATCAGAACATGCATTTTTTTAAATGAATATTTATTTTTTTTTAAAGAAGAGTGTACAATGAAAGAAAATACTCAACTTCTGATATAAAACTTTTAATCTTCCCTCTAGGCTCTCCTGAAATGTAATTGTTTTATTTCAAACTGAGAGGAAGAGCTGAAGTCTAAATTATATCCTGTCTAACAATTGACTTCACTATGCAGGCCCCGCACATCATCTAAGGAGGGTTTTAAAAACCACCTGCTGAAAACAGTGCTACATTGGAGACTGTGATTGGACTAACTTGGAGGATTAGGTTTAAGTATCTTAAAATAAAAAGAAAGCTATTAGAATATGATGAGATAACAGCTTTTTTGCCTTTTTTTTTTTTTTTTTCCTGTTGCTCTGTTGCCAGTACTTTCTTGTAAGCCTCTCACAGCAAGATTCCCTTTCAACTTAGAAAAAGCATATGAACTATTTGCCTGTGAAGAAGGGGTGTCAGGACTAAGAAATGCACTAGTTTCCCATAATCAAATCTGTTTTAACAAATGTAGCCATGCTCAAGAAGGAAGGTGATACAGCTTGCCAAAAACTTTTAGAAAAGTGGGCTTCATTTCGGTCATGTTTGTGGCTGAAAATAGCAGTCATGGACTGTGCAGCCCAGTGAGTCCTCAGAGCACAGCGATGGGCAGGCAGAGCGGAGACACTGAATGGGAGCCTAAAAGTATCAGCTCTCTGGAGAAATGTCCCCTAAACATTACCAGCCTATATGTTCATCCCTTCAGTGTGGAAAAGCATTTCTTTAAGTTACCCACGAGTGAGGAAATTTAGCAATTTGAAAATCAGAAAGTGTTACATCACAGAGATTCAAAAAAAATTTAGTCTTGAGGTTAAAGGGAGTATCTCTGAAACACCCCAATCTGGATCCACTGGAGACCTGAAGAGGGCAGAGACTCCTTCCAGCTGTCCTGCAGCGGGGAGCTGAGAGCTCCCCCAGTACATCCCCGCCTCTCTGCTTCAGGCACATTTTCTTAGTCTTTTGTTGCTGCACAAACATGAGCTTACTGAATTAAAACAAGTCTCCCCATGCTATATATATTTCATGCTAAGTTATAAATGACAAGATAGTTCATTGAGAAATGTATTATATGTACATTGCATTCTTGTAAATCAAGTAAGATTGTTTAGGAACCATCCATAGTGGCAGTGATGTCAATCATGAAATTGTATTTTATTCTGTTGCTGAATGGCCCCTTTGCCTTTACCTAATCTGAACCATGAGATGTGTGAGTCACTGTCTTATTTCTCTGGATTTATCAATAACATTTTTCATCCCAGATATGCAATGAACAATCACAAGACCTGATTAAACAACATGCAGAAAAGAAAGGGTGGCATTTACATTGCCCAAGACCAGAATGGAACACTGTAATTACTAACTGAACCTGCAATAGAAGTAGCCTGGACAAAATTCTTCACTTTGATCTGTTTTGCAAGCTGCTTAATTCAGAATAATCCTTCTTGGAAAGGAGAAAGACAGCTGATCTGGCAACATTTTGATGCACCAACATACTGGTCATTTTCAAAGCAAACAGACCCTACTTCCAAAATTATTCATTTGTTGCCGAGGCTTTGTTGGCTGTTCCAAAACACAATGGGTACAGACAAGAAAAAGATTTGAGGACATTTTATATATTTGAAATTATAAATAAATATAAATTGAATGGTTTCAAACATAGATGAGAAAAATACAAAATACTGGTGAAGTAAAACTTTCACTGACTGAAATGATGAATGGTAATGAAGCATAGAAACAGGCTACATTTTACACTAGTTTCAATATGACACTTGGATATCAGCTCAACAGATGGATATGCTTTCTTTTTGTGTCTTGTGCTTCTTAACTTTTTTATTGCTATCTTTAGGTGTGCACATCAAAATAAGAAAACTGGCTTGGTGGTGCCTATTGGCCTTTTCATTTCTAACACCATGCCATATCCTCTCTGTGGAGTTGTTGCTCCTATTGTGAAGGGGAACATCCTTCTGTACTTTTGTTCCAGGAGGGAGGAGGGGATGAAGAAAAGAAGGGTACACTCCCATTCTGTTTAGGTTGTATCTTAGTCTAGTCCCTGCCTCCATACTGTACTGTGCACTACAGAGCATTCTCTGTATATACCCTACTTAGATGGCAAATGGTAATTTTCCCAAATGTAGCCAGAACACAATTAAGCAAGCTGTTGGAATTCCAAAACTACATAAAAATCTTAGCTTCTACTAAAAAAAAATATTAAAAAATCCAATATAAGAACCAGATATTGCTTCATAGTTTTAAACTTCAGAAACACATAAAAGAACCTGCAAATTTTTAGGGCATGTGGCTACAGACAAAAGCTCAAAATACATTATGAAAGGTGAGGCTAAATAATCTTTTTGGTCACTTACGATGGTCTGAATCATGGGGTGTAACATCCAAGGAAGGGAGGGCAGGCACTGTAACTGCTACCATAGCATCCCAAAGACAAATACCTGCTATCTGAACGTGGTGCCTTGAATTGCATCTACCCATAATGTACTGTCATTTATTCTTTTGCCAGAACACCAAGCTGACTGTAGGCTTGCATTTTCTCAATTCACTTCAACAGGGATCGTGACAACCTTTTTTCACAATATACCACTTTAAAATGAGGCCAGGAGGCTGCTGTGGGTTGAGTACAGTGGTGCTGTTCTCAGCCGCCTGCCAGATCACGCTGCTTGCTGGGGTTTGGCTGTGGCACATAAGAAGCCACTCAGCATTCACATCTTGGCCAAGCATCAGCACACTTCAAACCCTTTTTGCAAAATGACTATCTCAGGTTTTTTCCCATGCAAACAGGTCAGTTTTTCTCCATGTTTTCTAACTGATACTGTACCACAAGGCTGTGGTACAGCCTCTAATATACCAGAGGGTTGTGCTGCCATCCAGAGGGACTTCCACAGGCTGAAGAAACAGGCTGCAGGGACCTCATAATGCTCAAAAGGGGAAGTACAAAGTCCTGCCCTTGGGAGGAACAATCCCAGGCACCAGTACACTCTGGGGGACAACTGGGGACCTGGGGATCGTGGTGGACACTAAATTGAAAATGAGCCACCAATGTGGCAAAGGCCATCACAGATAGCAAATGCTATCCTGGGGTGCATTAGATAAAGTATTACCAGCAGGTCAAAGCTGGGTGACCCCCTCAGCACTGGCAAGGCCACACCTGGAGTGCTGGGTTCATTGCTGGACTGCTGGGTACAAGAGAGACCAACAAAGGACCACAAGGATAAGGAAGACTCTGGATCATCTCTCCTATAAAGAAATGCTGAGAGAACCGGGGCCATTTAGCCTGTAGGGGAGACAAAGGCTCAAAAGGCGGATCTTACAAATGTGTATAACTATGAGAAGGGAGATTGTAAAGAAGATGGATGAACCCAGGCTCTTTTCAGTGGTTCTCAGTAAAAGGACCAGAAGCATTAGCACAGACTGAAACCGAAGGGGACACTCCTGAATATCAGGAAAGACTGCTTCTAGTGTGAGGGTGCCCGAGCACTGGCACAGTGGAGTCTCGGAGTTGTTCAAAATTCAACCGGACAGAGTACTGGGCAACTGGCTCTAGGCAGCTCTGCTTGAGCACGGAGGCTGGACTAGAAGACCTCCAAAGGTCAATTCAACCTCAATTATTCTGTGCAGTTCTGTCCTAAATTATTTACAGATCTAGATCTCATCAGATCCAGACCTGAGTGGAATGCAGGATGAGGAAGTTTTTGACCACCCCACTGGTCAAAGCCTAGATTCCTAGTTTTCAAAAGAAACAGAAGCCCAGTCTTGCTAGGATTTTCCTGCCTGCTAAGCAAACTACACATATTTTACCTACTACTTTTTCAAAGACCTATTGTTTGAATTACCTTATCTGTACAAATGTGAACCATGAGATACTGTCTGTCCATCACCTACAAAGATATGAAATTAGGCACAGGACTGAAAAAATGCACTGGTAGAGAGTGGCACAAAATTTTGAGTAAGTTCAAATTCAAATGAAAGCTTTGATGCAGCAACTAGTCTGTTGTGCTCTGCTGCAAAGGATCTTACCTACCTGCCACTAATTTTCATGTTTATAAGATTTGATGTTTATAACATTTATAACATTCTTTATAACTAAAACTGACAGAGATAAGATTTCTGCTCTGCTGTAACAGAACCCAGAGGATGTTTAAACTGCATTTTTCACCCAGGAATGTTTGTAGGGTGACCTAGTTATACTCAGAATCCCCCAAACAATTCCAGTGGAGATGTTAAGTTTATTAGGAATTACCAGAAGCTCATTTAAATACACCTTTCTCACACATTTACCTATCTTATACAAGGCACTAGGTTAACACAACTTCAAGGCAGCTTTTCGATTTTGAAATTCTTGTTCATACTAAATAATCTGAAAATTTATAACTTGCATATAATACAGTAAAACATACATATCTAGAGACTGCAAAAATTCCAATTAATTACACTTTGCAGGTGTTACCAGAACCAGAATTCCATTTCTGAAATTTTTCTTTCCTTCCATATTAATTCTCTCCAATGCAAACAGCATGAGGTAAAGCTAAAATACAGCTTCAAAGGGAAATAAAGCAGGCAAAAATGTGCATTGAGTAGATTCAGGAAAAATTCAAAACCTCATTTAGAAAAATCAATTTTTGTGTGTACGTGTAAGTCAAAGTTCTTTGGTTTGTAAGAGCCAGGCCCTTACACTTTACTCTGGCATATTTCCTTTCAACATTAATAATTGTTTTCCTAAGTAGAAACTTGAAATAGACCTGAATCACCAGTTTACACAGAAAAAGCAAACAGGTATGTAATGTGCTTCTCTTTAGTAAAACACAAAATACAACATTTGTTATAAGCTAAGAAAGAAACTTGCTTTGAAATTAATATAATCTAATTTAAAATTCATGCACAGTTGAACTATGACAATATTTGACATAAGTACAGACTCAGATACCTGTATTGCTCACTAATCCTGTAAGGAATCTACCAGATGTATCATTCAAGGTGTATTTACTGATGCAAATCTCCCCAGCTTTAACATTGGATTTTGGGACCTGTTTCAGGCAATTCTGCCATAAAGATAAAAGAAACTACAGATTTTACATTAGTTTTGGACTGCTAAGGGGAATACCCACTCCAGCTGGTTGTCTTCCCCACTTTCTTAGTCCATATGTGGAATCCAAGTTGCCATGGGAGATGTGAAAAAGGATGAGAAGCCCCTGCTACAATAGGAGGTAACGGATACGTACTGAGGGGTGGACTGGGGATAGGCAAGTCTGCTGGTCATCTGACTGAACAACGCAGACAGGGGTCAAAATGTGTGACTCACAGTGCCAGGAGAGTCGCCAGCACTGTTTGTCCCAGATAGAGCATAGTCATGGGCAAATAAAAAAGCTATAGATCCATAAAAGTCTCCCTCTCTCCACTTAGTATTTTGATCCTGTGGCACTCTCGAAGATGAATCTGTGAGAACAGGAAGCTTGTCTCACTTTTTATTTTTAACTTAAAGAAAGACTTGTGGATAGGATGATAGTATTACACGTTACACTTCACGTTTTTATTGATATCTCAAGGACATGAATTTTTAACTTTAAAAAGTTAAAATTCCTCAGGTTTGTCTGTAAAAAATCACAGCCTAAATATCACTCTGTTTTTCAGATGGTCAGATTCTCCCCATAAAACTATGATGTTCAATGTGATAACACCATTCTTTGCTCTCAGCATCTCCATGTGTGCATGATAACTCTCTTGGAGAAAGGGTAAGCCAGAACTTGCACTGCAGGAACTTGTGAGGGGAGTCTGGATCTGTTTTCCCAGTTTTGCTGAATCAAAAAGCATAGGCCAATAATTCTATCAAACTGGATCTCTTTGTCAGAGAAGTTTAAAAAAGCGTTTTTTTCATGGAAAAGTTGCTTATTTTCTGCTCTGCCTTCTTGCACTCAGTATCCACTTAATTTTTCCGACAGTAGTGTATGCAATCTAGAAGGTGTGTGTGTGTGTATATATATATATATATATAAATATAAACAGATAGATATATGAAACCCACATCAGAAAGCTTAGGCAAAGCTAATCTTTAAGAAATAACATCCACAGTTTTTTGAAGATTATCATGCTTCCTTTTCTCTTGATAAACCCTTTTGCCTCTTCCATGTTTGTCTCAAAACAGAAGTATTTCCACCAAAGCCTAGTTAACCCCTCCAGTTAACACACCTCAGCCAATGTCATCAACCTTAATTACATAATTTCCTTCATTTACTACCAGTCTGTAGCCCAGCAAAATCAGATCAAAACATGCAACTTCTGTCAGCAGTTAGGAGTGTCACCTCTATGGCTGGTAGTTACTGACCCTTGCAATGATGCTTTGATATCAAACCTTGGAAAAGTGAACTTTATAAGGCAAGGGGTATTAGAAAACTAAGACCAACTTCCTTCCAGCACTCCTGAGGGACTGCCTTAGCAGCTTGATGCCTATTGCTGTTTCCAACACCGTAGCCAAGCTTCATTGCCAGGTAATGGCAAGCCTGGCTGGTGATTTGGTTCAACCACAATCATTTGCTCCTGCTAGCAGTTCAAATCCTGAGAAAAAACTTCACAGCAGTAGCAAGGAATAGTATTATGGTCATAAGGAGATCATGTACTGGGGAGGAGGAAGGAGTGTAATGTGCAAACTTCACAAACAGAGGCTTCCATGCAATTCCAGGTTGACAGACTTTTTATGAAAAAGCCTGTAGGATTTAATAAAAGTAACTTTTAGAGAGAACATTTCAATAAAACTATCCATCACTAAACAAAAGATATATTTCTCTGCTGAAGTAATAAAAATGCTTCAAAACTGCACCAAAAAAAAATTGTCATCCTCTGTCCTAATTTTAGAGGCATGTATGCTGTACTTAGGAGTTCAATGGCTGTATTGAGGTTGTGGAGTCTCTTTCTCTGGAGAATTACAACACCTGTCTGACCGCATTCCCGTGTGATCTGCCTCAGGTGTCCCTGCTGCAGCAGGGGGGTTGGACTTGATGATCTTCAGAGGTCACTTCCAACCCCTGTGATTCTATGAGTCTACTATATGCACAGTAGGTATGTATGTATACTGATAGCTCCTCTCTTCTGTTTCAAATGGCAGAAAATCATTAGCTGATTGCTTTGAACAGTCTAATACAAACAGGGGATCTTAGGCAGGGTAAGAGTTAGAAAACAGAAGAAAAAACAACCACTACATGAACACATATAGTATGTCTAGAACTGCACAGCAGGAAGTCTTCCTAACACAAAGCACCACATTTCCAAAATTGAAACATTTAGTGGCACTACATGAAGTGAATTAATTATTTTCTAAAGTCAAAAGAAAGCTAGATTATGGTAAGTCAGTTGAAACTAATATGAAATAATCAAGGTTTCTTCTAATTGCTTGTAACTGTGTTTACAGATTAGATTCACTAAAATTTGTGGGTTTGTGATTCTGCCATCAGATCACATACACTTCCCAGGATCAGGGATCTGCATTTTAACAACTGTTGCAAAATTTTATGTCATGTGGTGCTAAAGTGTGTCTTTGATCCTCTAAAAGCTATTCCTTCAGCACAGACAACAGAGACTGCAACAGAAATCAAATGGTGCAGGATATAAATGCTTTTGCCAATACACGGGGCAGCTTTATTAATTTAATTTCCTACAAAGGGAAGGAAGACAAGAAGTAATGCAGGTACATGTTTAGAGCAAGGCTGTTCTGACCACATGCAGGACCTTCCTAGCCACACAGCATTGAGGTCCTGGCTCTTCAGCCCTGGGATTGTGTTGGGAGGAGGCACGTACAAAGTGATTTTCTGGGTGAGTGGGATCATGCCTGTGGTCTTTGGTGTCTGGAGAGAGTGCTGAAGAGACAAGTCTCTGTGCTCACCAGCAGCACAGAATGGGGAAGGATTCAGAGTTCCCAGAGGCAACTTGCAGATCCTCAGTCATAAGGCTCTTGATAATCCAACCTTTCACTGTAATGAAAGGAGGGAAAACTGCATCATGCTTGGAGTGCTACCTATGTGATTTTCAGCTGACACAGTCACATTTTGTTATGGATTTCCTGGTTGCTAGCAGAACAATGTTTTATGCATGCAGCAGGCTTTTTTTTTTTTAATGTGGAAATTGTTTTATTTTCAAAAGTGGCAATTCTACAACAATCTAATAGGTGACCATGAAGAGGAAAGTCCATGAACTTCCTTTTGTGGGGCTTTCTTTATTCCCTTGGTTGCCTCTTTTGGCTCATGGCCTTCAGTTAAATAAGTTACATATTACCTTGCAGATTGGCATCCTAGAGAAATGCTATGTCAATATCCCTGACTTCCACTGCCAACACACAAGACCAGCTAAACAGTCTGAGACCAAAGGTCCACCCACCTCACTGCCAGTGCTACTGGTAGTAACTGGCAGATAAAAATAAGAAAAGGGTAAATATAAACAATACTTGTCCCAGGATATCCTCTTTGATTTCTGTAATCTTTGGATTAGAAACCTTCAGAACAGAAGGTTGCATTCAAATGAACACATGTAATAGGATCTTCCTTCCATCTTCCGTTCCTAACTTTCTTCTTAGTTCACCAAATCACTGAAATTGATGTACTTTTGTGACCCAAAAATGGTTAATTTTGTTTCTTGGAAAGAACTTTGTGCTCCTGAGTTCCTGCACTGCGGCTATGGGTGGTGATAATCACGAGCACTGGCCAGAGACCACGAGCACTAATTTTCTGTTTAGTCCATCCACATTATTGGTGGGTTTATTTATTATTTCCCTCTTGAAATGTCATTTTCCTAGCTAAAATATTTTAATCTCATAACACTACTGTAGCCCTTTGGGGATGTGGTGTCCAGAATAACACACACCATTTCACTGGCAGACTTGCATTTGCCAAGGCCTTAGTGAACTGACTCTTGATGCTTTGCCCTCTTCCTTTCCCAACAACCAGTAACACCCCACGCGCTGTTCATCCCACTGCCAACTGCTGGCATCTTCCAACAGACCTACCCACATTCGCACCGCAACCCCCCTTCTGAGAAACAGCAGCCACTCCCCACAGTGGAATATGCATATTTAAAGTTTTCCTTATCTGTGTTACTTTCCTTCCTACTGGATTTCATCTGTCATTTTAGCACCCAGGAACGTAGTGCTGTAAGTTGCTTCTCCAACTTGTCAGCACATCAGCAATCTTTGGCACCTTCAGACTTCAGCCCCCGTCCCACATTAAAACAACTCTGTTGAACAGCACAGGCATCAACATCAAGCCCCATAGAATTCCACCATTAATTATTCCCCACTGCCAACATCAATTATTTATTTTTATCCTTTGTTTGCTACCTTTACATTTTTACTTCTCTCCCCAAAAATATTTTAACCTTTCTTACTATAGCAACAGGATTCTTTTCAGCTATGTCTTTTATGCCCCTTTATAGAACAATTAATTCATATTATATTTTCTTCATATAGCCACATATTTACTACTTTAATTTCAACCAGTTTTGTCAATAAAGAAAGTAGTTTCCTGGTTATTTTTCTCAAGAGATATGGAGCTTCTTCTCAACTCCTGTGTCACATTTGCCACTTTCTGCTCCTCTGGGATTAAGGCCAAACTAATTTATATTTTTTATACACTCATATATATTCTATAAACTATTATTTATAAGTTGTGCATTAGAAATCATGACAACTTATGATTTCGCATTTTCTTATATTTTTTTAGTTAACATTTAGGTGAAAATTATCTAACCTTGGTAATATTATACTATTAATTGTATTGATTTATTCAGAAATCTCTCTTACTACCACTGCAGTTACAGCAAAAGTTTTTGAAGCGTGATGATTACTGAAGAAGTCTTTGAAGTGAGAACTTTTCTATTTTCAACCACAGAGAAAATCAACACCCAGACTCATCTATCTTTGGATTGTCACCCATTTTTATGAGTTCCTCTTTTGGTTATATCCAATGCTCCTGTCTAATGTATTTTCATTAATAGTTTTTATGTCTTTTGCACATTATTCTTCTGAATCTCTTTAAGTCTGCCATATGATTTTGCACTAAAATTGGAAGCATTTATATTCCTTTTCATTTTATGTATGCATACAGGAGTTTTGTTTTTGAAGCATAGCTTTATTACTTTTAACAGCCTCACTTCTTCCACTCTGTTGTTTAATGATGACACAAGTTAGAATGTTTCCATGTGAAGAGGAGGGTTAGGGGAAATAAACGGTATTTCATAAATCCTTTTTTACACATAGTTTGAGATTTACTATTGTTATTATGTTGTTTTGGTATAGTTTGCATTCCATCTAGAAACAGTGTCAGTCAACATAATTAGTGGAGCTTACCAGGCAATTCATCAAATCACAGACACATGGATCACTTCAATATTTAGGTTGAATCCGTAACACTTGGATGTGTTCAGCCTCAGTCTTGAAAGACTGTTCCTTGAACTCTAGAACTCCCAGAATACTTATCTTTGTCTCCTTGAATTCAAACTGTCTTCAAGATACAACAGCAGTCACAGAATCACAAGACCTTAGGGGTTGGAAGGGACCTCAAAAGATGATGTAGTTCAACCCCCTCCCCCCCCATCAGAGCAGTCCTTTACAGATCTATTCTGTCACTCTAATAAATGTTTCACCTAGGCTTTTTCCTTACAAAAAGTGTTAAGTATGCCTACCAACATGACATATCAATACTCTTGTTTAGTTACACATTCAATTCCATGACTCTATTCTACTATAGGTGATCTAGGTTGGTTTAACTGATCTTCAGAGGTCCCTTCCAGCCCTAACAACTCTATGACCCTCTATAACTCCATGACATTCCATGTATTCTATCCTATTTTAGCCTTATACCTTAATAATTGAATCTGAATTCTTTTGTCTGTGATCTCTACCTATGTATGACTGTATTTTTAAGAGTATTCGCTGCAATTTTTAAACCTGCATTTTACCGATTTACCTTTTTTTTTCTAAGACCTCATTCTCACCTGTGTCCTTCTCTACCATTCCTCCCTCTCTCAAGTTTTCCCAGTCCTTAGTTCTAAATGCAAAATAAATACTACTTTCTAATTTGGTTTATCTGTAACTCCTGTATAGGTTTCATCTGTGCCTTAGAAAGTTAGCAGATGAAAATTTTTAAAAATTGTTCTGATTAGATAAGAATAATGGTTTAGTTCCATGCAGTCCTTCATTTCCCAGTGGAGTCAAAAAAGCACAGACATAAAATAAAAGATAAAGTTAAAAAAAAACGTTTAAAGTAAATGAATCTTAATGTCCTAGTGCAAAGTCTGGCGGTAATGTTAAAACACTGGTTTTCAGTTATTTCCCTGAATTCCCCACTAACACACAGGATGAATCATATAGAGTTGCTAACAAGCATTTCTCACATCCTTAGCATTCAACTTCCAAGCTAATTTGGGTAAACGTTTGTTCATTTATTTTCCTCTAGAATGACAACTAACTGGCTTCAACCAGCCTTAAGTAGTTCTTTTTAAAATTATTTTAAAAGAGTCTACCTCTATTAAGTAAAAAAAAAAACAAAACGGCCAGGACATAATTCAGTGCATATTCTCCATCTGCAAGTTAAAGTTTATTTTTATTATAATGGAATTCTTTAGATGGGGAGCGGACTAAAGCATGAAGAATTCCTGTTTCTTCTTTCAGCTTGGAAGCACTCATGTTTTATTATACTATGTCAAACTATAATTCAAATGTAAAAAATACAAGAGTCAATGAAAAAGCTAGTTCAAATATCCAAGGATGTATGAGGATATTAACTCTACAATCCCAACTCCTGAAAATGGCATTTTTCTAACATTTTTTTCATGGGAAAGCATCCATTGTATGTTTGAGTATATTAAATGGTTAAAAGCAGCTCATTAATCAGAAGCTGTGAAGTCAGCAATGTGGCTGTCGCTGAGTTTTGTCTCCTCAGCATGAGTCAAAAAAGAGTGGAGCTGGATGTCAGTGGAAGATGCAGCACTGCAAAATGTAATGCATTCTTAGAAATGCATTGGGTAGAAAGCAGAAACTAAGAAAATGCAACCAGAAGCACTTGTCAAATAAGATAAAAGCTTGCCATACTCTTTTCAACTGGGATACACATCAACAGCACTTGAGGATACCTTCAAATGACACTTTTTAAGAATCATGTGCAACCACTTTTTCCTTATGTTACTTATGGCTGAACAAAGTTCCTTTACTCATACTGCTTGGCCCTGAGGGAGATCAAAGACTCAACACACTTGAACACCAACTAAAGCAAACAGCTTGTAGAATGAAGCAGTCAAAAGCCCATAGTACGTGAAGCTCTCTGAATATGTGGAGGCAATAGAGAAGGTGTAAACAGCACTGTAAAAAGTGGAGTCAGCTGAATGAGTATCAGCTAAGAAGTAGCCTTAAATCTCCTTTGGGCAATATGTACTTCCTCAGCATTCAATCTAACTTGGAAAAGATAACAGCTCTAAAATCATCTTGCAGAAGTTTCAGAAGCAACCTCGTAAAAATGTGACATGGACATCATGAGGTTCTGAAGGATGGGAAACATCATGAGATTTATGACTCTATCTTTCAATCACTGTGGTCTTTTTAACCTCTCCAATTACAACAGCACAGGTAAAAAATATGCATTTCAATCACAAATAAAAAAACCTAATTAGCAGCAAGCAAAAGTAGAGGGGTGACTTCTATCACAGTCCCCAAGAACACAAAAATGCACATTAATGACAACTCCTGATGCAAAGTGGAACAAGGACTGCAGAGGGGTTTGATTCTCCTGAAATAAAAATAAGTTAGTAAATGGGTTTCAAAGGAAAGAAGTCTTGGCAGGAGACTCCTCAATTCTTGGGATAACTTTCTGGTTTTTAATGGAAAAGATGATGAGAAATGTTAAATGAGAGTTGTCTGACTAAATGTACAGGTCAAGATCTGACCTAAGCATGAAGACTGACTTGAAGCATGAAGATTATGAAGGGTGAGCTTCATCCTGCAGCAGCCCTATACAAAATAGGTCAAAAGGATCATACTTTAACCAGTCTTTGCAGAGAGAAGCCTGGTTGATGACTTCATATGTAGACCTTTACACTTCACTTGACCAGAATTAGGTGATACAAATCACTCTCCCAGTGTCAGCCTAACACAGCCAGACCTTGAAGGCAAAGCACTTCAGAGCAAGAGTCCTAAGATGTGGCAGTTGGCTCCCTGGAGGAAGGCAGCTCCTTTATAATAACATGATGGGATATCCAGAGGAATCATCAACTGGTTAGTGAAATCACTTCATGTAGGTCACCAAACCACCTCAGTTTCAAGGTCTTAATTCTGTCTTCCAGCTTCAAATGGTGAAACTGGAACTGAACAAGAACCAGCCTGAATAAATCTCCATTGTGCACTGGGGCAACTAACTGATAACTGTGACAGCCCAAAGGGATCTGTGGCTGCACTGACTAAACGGGACAGCTCTTTCCCATCTAATCAGAAAAGAGACTCAGTCATAGGGGAGTTCTGCTCCCTGTCTCATTAATTCACTTTCTGTGAAGCCAATGCCAGCCTGGAGTCTTTTCCAATATATGCACTTCTCACATTTATTTTTTGCTGCTTGAGGCAACAGAAGAATGAGTGAATGTAGCAAGATGATGCTATGAAGCCATTAGCTGCCCAACAGCAAGAATGTAGAGCTATCAGGAGAGACATCTCATATCCCCAGTTTTTGGGAGCTTCATTGTATAAAATTAATTGACCTGATCAGAATGAGCTGTCCTTTCTTGGGTTTTTGGTGCATGTTTTTGGTCCTGGTGGGTTTTTTGTTTGTTTTGGGGCTTGGGGTTTTTCTCAGTTTGTTTTAGTTTGTTTTTTTTTGGCGGGGAGGTTTTCATTGTTGGTTTATTTAAGTGTTGTGCTTAATGCTCATTTCCTTCATCAATAAGAAAAAGCCAACGTAGTAAATGCAAATCTGTTCTACCAAAAGATTGCTATTGATTTACAAATGCAAACTCTATTCCTATATGACCAAACCCTTTTACTTCTCACATATAGTGATCTTGGTTATGACTAGGGGGTGACCTTGTAACTTCTAGATCATAAGTCTTTATATCTTAAGCAAAGGGAGTTAATAATTGAGATTAAGGTTATGGGACAGTTCACATCTTCACAGCTCAAGCACAGCCAAAGATATGCACTACATACTAAGAGGCTACATGCAAATGCACAGACTGATGAACCCTCAAAGGTACTCTCTGTTTTGTCTTTTCTAGTTCTGTACAGAAGCTGATAACCTTGAACGCACTGAAATAACTCAAAGTTATTGGAGGCTGAAGTAGGCTTCAAATGGTTTATTTACATTTACAGAAGTGAGATAAATTCAGATGGCTTATTTTAAAAAAATGCAGAACAACTTAAAATACATTGTTCTAATTACTTTGAAGTGCTCCAATTGCCCAAACTAAGTCACATTCATTTAGAAAGCCTGTTGAAATATGCATAGATTTAAAATTCAACAAACTTTCTAAACTTACTTGAAAATTTCCTTCTCTTGATACCAATTCTTTCACTAATTAAAAACATTTTTCATTCCAATTGTTCTGAGTGCAATTTTCAGCTAAGAATGCCCATGTCCCTTTGATTTTAAACAGTAAAGTGCCACAATAACTAAATAATTATTATTTTAATTTTGGATCTTTGTTTTTAAAAATTTGCAAAAAAAAGACAGATGATAAGTCCTGGACTTGTGTCCTCTACCACAAAAATACACAGCACAGAGAATATCAGTGTGAGCTTGCTTCCTTATGTTACTCTGTCTGTGTATTCTAAGTCTGGTCTTCAAAACCCAGTCTCTGGAAATTAACTTCACAGGGTGGATTACTGAAGAATGTGCTTATTTTTCTTGAGCATACTCAAGATTTTTTCCTAGAATTTGCACAGACTATTCAAATCATCCTGTTGGATATCGAGAGGTTCAAGATCCTACCTCCCTATAAACCTAGAAATTACCTAAATGATCTAGAAATTATGTTCTGACTGTCAGAAAGGTGAAAACTTTACCTTTCAGTTGTAAGTAGCAAGTATTGATTGAAAGGAATGAAACCAGTTAGTTTTAAAATGGATACATTAGTAGCATTCAGTTAATTCACAACACTCCAGTCGTTACCAACCAGCCACACTAGAATGTTCAGTAAGGTTCTACATTAAACTTACTATAAAACTAATAGAGTTAAATGGAAAAAAAATAATTAATTAAAGACCTTAAAAATAAAAATTAGTTCTAAAGGCAACAGCAGATTTATGGTCTCCTTGAACAGTAAACCTTCAACAGTTATGTGATATAGCTATCATACATGAAAATTCATGCAATCGTTTCTGGTCGAAATCTCATGCAATATACATTGTTTGCTTGTGTAATCTTGAAAATAATCTACATCACTCCTCTGCAAACATTAAGTTATTAGATGCCAAAAATCTGACAGTTCTGCACTGAAGAATACTCACCCTTGAAGGCCTCACTGCAGTATAAATTGCTGAAAAATGAATCCCTCGTTCCTGCAGATCCATGGTCAGTCTTCCAATTATTTTGTCTATAAATAGAAACATGTATAATTTAACAAACTCGACAAGATGAGAAAACTAAAATTCTACAGTAGTTGAAGAAGTCAGGAACTAGATGTTTAAGCTCATTTAGTTTATGTAAGCAATTTGGGTGTTCATACCATTTGTATGTCAATAGGTATAAAGGATAAGACACGTTCAATGCCTTGAAAAATGCAGTTAGAGCAAGACAGTACAAAATGTTGCATCAGTTCAGAAAAAGGGATGATTTGAAAACTGAAAAGTAAATATTGTAGAAAGAATGCCTGAAAGGTTAACTTTGGGAAATGAAAAGCTAGAGTAGAAGAAATCACTCACCAGAACAGGTTGCAAATAATGTTAGTCAAGTGACTACTTAATAAATAAATAATAAAGTTCAAGTAGTAATATTCTGTGAATTACAAATACACAGAACCAGTCACTGAGAAACTGTACTCAAAATATAGTGCTTAGTTTGGGGCATGATATCTGTAATATTGGCAGCAATATTCCTTTTGGCTTCAGTGGTTTTAAAGTCTGAATCTGTACCCTCAACCAAATATGGAAAATGATGCTGTTGACTACAGTGGAGGCCAAAGAAGAAATACAGTGGAAGATGAAAAAGGAAGGATATGTCAAGTAAGGAAGAGAGGATCTTTCAGAGAGGTCCAAAGATGCCTCTATAGAAGATCCTCCTTTAGATCTGAAAAGACAGGGAGTTGTGACAAATAAAACGGACACATTTTTTCAAGCTGTAAGCAGGAATACTAACATCTGCTTATGATAAGGAGCATAATAATTGTGAATCAAGGACCATTATTAGTTTTGTTATAGGGATTGATAGAGAAATAAGCAAGCAAACTCACATTCACTCTTCCAGTGCTTTCCCACTTCTCATCCATGTACCAGCCTAGTGAACAGATATTTTAAAGCCTAGACTTACAGGCTTCTCAGATTTCAAGGCTATACTTTAGAGAAATTATATTTCATTTTTATGTATTGGAAGTGAAGCTTGTATTACTATCCTTTTTAATCTCTTCTATTAACAGTAATTATAGTCTCCTTGCTGACTAAAATGTTTAGCTTTTGTAAAATTCATGCATTGTTGTTTTTTTTTCAGGGTTTTAGCCAAATTGATTTCCTCATGTAAGTCGAGAATCATAGCTATGTAAATTTTCCTTCTAAAAAACTAATGCTGAAATTATCTACTATAAGAAACAGACAGAAAAACAACTGCTTATATGCTACTAGTGTAACTATATCAGATGTGGAGGTCCAAGGCACTACATAATGTGGATTTTGTATTCTATGTCTACAGCGTGCAACTCACTGGAAAGTCTCAGCAGCCTCAGCTAAAATTTGCAGAACAAAAAATAATACACAGAAAAATGCATATATTACCTTTGTTTTTTCTTTCATTAAATCAACCAATTCCATTCTAAAATAACAGGTTATTTGCATTTCACTTCACTAAGGAGTTATGTGTAACTATAGTTACCAGTAACATCTATAACTCTTGCCTTTGGGAAGATTCAAGAGGCAATTTCTCCATTCAGAGAAGCTGTTGTGAACACCCTTATGACAACAGAGTTGACAGAGGTCTTTGCCTGTGATCAAAACTTGACCTTGCTTACGAAGTATCTGCAAATTCTCCAAGGAAAAGGGTCCAGATTGTCCACCAGATTTTAAAGCACTTAAATTACATGCCTATATGGGAACATTAGTCATCCCAGGCTCTTTCTTTAATGGAACAAGAGGCAACTCCAGATGGTGATACTGATGCTAGAGTGAATTTAGAGTAGTCCTACTGAACCTTTTTTTGTTTTGTTTTAGATAACATGGATCAAGGAAACACTATGTAGAGTAATGAATGTAAAACTGTTTAGGACAACACCTTCCAATCAGCTAATTGCCGGCTTCTATGCCCTGGTGGCAAAATTAAATCTTTCTAACTCATGAAGACACATCCCCTTAAATTTCACCAGGGAGTGCAGCATTACTGCTACTATTAATTTCTAATCTACCTTGGTTTCTGAATGTGATTTTACATGGGGGTGGAAGGGATGGAAGCAATCAACTGAGAAGAAATGTTCTGGAAGGAGAAATGTGAAAAGTATAAACTATGAACAAAAGAGAAGGAACCAAAAAGAGCAAGATCAGAGGAAGAAAATGGGAAAGAAGAGAAAGAGAGGAAAGAGAGGAATCCACCTAAGAGAGGCAAGGGAAACTCTGGCATCAGGCTGGCCAGCTTGGTGAGGCAGGCTTTAAACTGAAGGACCTGGCGGAAGGAATCCAAAACGGCAATTTTCACTCCTCCATCACCACTACAACTGACTGAGGAATGAACTAGGTCAACCAGAGTAGTGTAAAATGTGCCTCAGCTGTCTCCCTAAATGAGAACCTGTCCTGGTTTGAGCCAGGATGAAGCCAGTTTTTCTTTTTACTGATTTTTTTTCCTTCAGTAAGCTTTCTTGTAACTAGCAACAGTGTGTTCTGCTAGGCTGATAAGACAGTGGAATGTTTTTCTAACTACTGAGGCTTCAAGGCTGCACCTGCACTCTGCCGGCTCAGACACTATGGGGAGATCTGTGACCTCCCCGTAGGAGGCTGAGTTAGACAGAGAGCAAAATTGGCCAAAGATATTCCATTCCATATATCTACGTAAGCTCAGAGGAAGGTCAGAGATCACAGAAGACAACTTCCTTTCTTCTTCTTCCCTTCTCTTCCGTCCGTGGCCGGTGTCCAGGGAGGACTCTGTTCATCCATCACCGTCGATCCTCAGGCTTGATCTCTTGTGACCCCCATAACTCTCTGCTTTCTCCAGCAGCAGCTCCGGGATTCCTCGGGACTCTTCCCAGTTCAGGGAAGTGCTGTGGGAGTTGCTGGGGTGGGGGGAGGCGAGAGGCTTTTTGCCCATTCCTGAATATATTTGTATAGAATTGTATATATTTTCTTGTATCATTCATTAGTGTTTTAATTAAAGCTGTGTAGTTTAGTTTTCAATCCAGCCAAGTCTCTCTCTTTTTCTCTCTCTCCTTCCCTACCTGGGTTGGGGGGAGGGGGGATCGAGAGCATTGTTGTCGGACCTGAGTCAGACTGGGACAGAACCAAAAGAGTCTATGTATACAATCACACACAGTCTGGGAAATAAGCAGGAGGAACTGGAGCTCCATGCCCAGTCAGAAAGGATTCATAGGAATAACTGAAACATGGTGGGATGATTCACAGGACTGGAGAACCATGACAGATGCTTATAGGCTGTTTTGTAAAGACAGGCAGGGGAGAAGAGGTGGAGGAGTCGTGCTCTATGTTAAGGAAAACCTTGAATGTATAGAATTCAAGTGTGGTAACTGTGTTCACTCTATTGAATGCCTCTGGGTCAAAATCAGACGGGTCATCTCCAAGGGAGACCTTATAGTAGGCACCTGTTACCAACCCCCGAACCAAGACAACGTGACCAATGAAGTGATACTCGGGTCGCTCTGGCAAGCTTCAGGTCAACAAGACCTGGTCCTTATGGGAGACTTTAACTACTCAGACATTTGCTGGAGAAACAACCCTGCAGTTCCATCAAGTTCCTGGAATGTGTAGAAGACCACTTCTTCATAAAAATGTTGGATGTGCCAACCAGGAATGGGGCACAGCTGGACTTAGTACTCACTAACCAAGAAAACCTGCTGTGTAGTATCTTGCTTAGTGACAGACTTGGCTGCAGTGGCCACAGCATTCTGGAGTTCGGGATACTGCTGAGCATGATGGTTAATTCCAGGACAAAGGTTTTAGACTTTAGAAGAGCAAACTTCAGCTTGCTCAGGCCTCAGTGGGAAGGGTTCCTGTGGGAAGCTTCCATGGAGGATAAAGGAGCTAGTGAGTGCTGGGAGTTTTTCAAGAACACTCTCCTAGATAAGCAAAACAGGTTCATCCCCTCTAAAGCCAAGGGAAGCAGGTGGAGCAAAAGACTCTCCTGGCTTAACTGTGAGCTTCTGGGTCGGCTCAGAACCAAAAAAGAACTGTACCAGAGGTGGAAATGTGGAACATTACCTGTTAAAAATCAAAAGGATATTGCCAGGGTATGCAGAGATGCAGTCAGGAAAGAAAAGCTCAGCTTGAGCCAGAGATGTCAAAAACTTCAAGAAAGGGTTCTTCAGATACATTAACAGCAGAAACAGAAGAATAATATTGGCCCACTACTGAACAGAAGAGGTGAACTAGTCACCAACAATGTTGAAAAGCCAGAGGTCCTCAACACCTTCTTCACCTCTGTCTTTATCAGTGCTGCTGGGTCCCACGCCATAGGTACAAAAGTCCAGGTTGATGCAGATGCTGATCTGCCATCAGTGAAGGAAGAGCTGGTGTGTCAATTATTACAGGAGCTTGACCCATAGAAACCGATGGGTCTGGATCCCATCCAGCCTAGGGTGCTGAGAGCGCTGGCTGATGTCATTGCAAAGCCACCCTCCACAACCTTGTGAGAAGTCGTGGAAATCAGAAGATGTCCCTGAGGACTGCAGGAAGGCTAATGCCATCCCCATGTATAAGAAGGGTTCAAAGGAGGACCCAGGTAATTACAGACCCATTAGCCTCACTTCAGTCCCTGGAAAGGTAATGAACTGTCCCTCCTGGGGACAGTCACAAGTCAATTAAAGCATGTGATTGGGAAAAGCCAACATGGATTTACCAGGGGCAAATTGTTCTTGACAAACCTGATCACCTTGGATGACACAGTAAACTGCTCGGTTGATGCAGGGTGGGCAGTGGACATCGTCTACCTGGACTTCTACAAGGCTTTTGATACTGTCCCCCACAGCCCCTCCTGGAGAAACTATGGAAACTGGCAACTGGTCACTAGTGGGGTCCCCCAGGGATTGATATGGGGCCCAACACTGTTTAACATCTTCATAAGTGACCTGGATGTTGGGATCAAGAGCATCCTGATGAAGTTTCCTGACGATACTAAGAGGAGTGGAGAGGCTGACACTCCAGAAGGGAGAGCCACCCATCAGGATGACCTAGACAGGCTGGAAGAGTGGGCTAGCAGGAACCTTCTGAAGTTCAATGGGGAGAAGTGTAAGGTCTTGCACCTTGGAACACAAAACCCAAGAGTGCAGTTCAGACTGGGATCCACCTGACTGGAGAGAAGCCCTGTGGAAAGGGACCTAGGGGTCTTGGTGGATAACAGGCTCAACAGGAGTGAACAGTGTGCTGCAGCGGCAAAGAAAGCCAACAGGATGTTGGGCTGCATCAACAAGGGCATCACCAGCAGAGATAAAGAAGTTGTCAGACCACATCTGGAGTATTGTGTTCAGTTTTGGTCCTCGCTCTACAAAAAGGATGTGGACAGGCTGAAGAGGGTCCAGAGAAGGGCTACAAGGGTGATCAGAGGACTGGAGGACCTGCCATATGAGGAGATGCTGAGAAAACTGGGCTTGTTAAGCCTTGAGAATAGAAGACTTTGGGGAGACCTTATTACCATGTTCCGGTACTTAAAGAAGATGGAGACTCCCTGTTTATAAGGAGTCACATGGAAAAGACAAGGAGGAATGGGCACAAATTGCTCCTGGGGAGATTCTGATTGGACCCAAGAGGTCATGTTTTCACCATGAGGACAGTCAAACATTGGAATAGTGTCCCAAGGGAAGTGGTAGATTCCCCCCCATTGGACAGTTTTAAGTCTCAGCTTGACAGGGTGCTGAGCCATCTCATATAAACTATAGCATCACCTAGAAAGTTTGGACCAGATGATCCTTGAGGCCCCTTCCAACCTGGCATTTTATGATTCTATGTTTCTGTTAAAAATGCACTGAGATTCAGACTATAGAAAAGAATGCATGCAATAGCAAGTAAAGAGTCTCATCTTATGCAGATGGAGTCACAGGCAGCTTTGCCATTGATTCTGAGGTATGCTGGATCCAGCAGGTGAGACTGACAGGGCAGAATGCAACCTTCTCCTGAACAGTGAACTGCTTAGGAAAACTGGTAAAAACTGAGTCGTAATGTCAAACTCTTACCTCATGCAACAGAAAGAAAGAAGAAATACTGAAAAGAAGCATAAAGAAAATCCCCTGAAACTTGAACAGATTTGGATTCTGAATTCCAGTTTGGATTTTGTAATGAGCCTCATTTTAATAATGTGCTAAAAATCTCTGCTTACTCTGGCTTCTAGATATTTCAGAACAGCACATTTCCCTTGGGCAGAATCTGAGCCCATTTGTTCTGTCTTACAGGGCTTCCTATCTGTACTGAGTAAAACAGCAGGAGAGATTTATCTGACATTTTATTACATCAGATTTTAAAACCCACTGTAGTGGAAAGGAAAGAAGTTGCAGTGACAAACACAAGAGGCTTTGTGAACATCTAGGAAGTCTGCTCCAGGTCTGCAGTGTTTTTCTATGGGTTTACTGTTGATACTGAGAAAAAGATACAAGCAATATTTATGGATTAACAATCCTCTTATCACATCGCAGGTATGCGACAAATAGCATTTGTTGTCGCTTACTCCGGTAGGATCCAGCAGCAGTCCCTCTGTAACAAACACCAATAACTCATGACCTTGCAAGCAGTTCTGACCTTGAAGAGTCTGCTGACAGCAATATTTGGCAAATTACTCTGGTAGTGCTGCAAATAGTACCTAGACACCCAGACGTGCTGGAGCTCAGATTGCATGACCTGGAAGACTGTGTTTGGGATACTTATCTACTACTTTTGGAATGACTCTCCTCCGACTCTCTCCCATCTGCTGCACAGACCTTCAGTGTGATAATTTTAAGGAACTGTGGCTCAGCAACTTTGTCTTGAATTAAAACTTCCTGTTGACATTATTTCCAGTTTTATGCAGCAAGGCAATGAGTGACTGCTTTGGCAAATAAACCAGAATGTGAGGATTCAGCCCACACTCCCACAATTCTATAGCACAGCTCAGACATGGGAATACTAAGTGCAGATTTAGCACTTGGCCATACAAAGTGGCACATCTTCCCTGATCCACACATCTTCTTCCTGATAACATCTAGTGGACACTAACTGGAAAGCTTGTATAGACTGCTCCTCCATGATCCCACAGGTCCTCCACTAACTTTGCTGTTGCAAATCAACGTGGCCTGCGAGAGGGATTGGGAAGCTTTTTCTTGAGTTGTGCAGCTGATTAAAGAAAGGTCTGATAAAAAAAAAGTTAATGTTCAGCCAAGGCCAACACCAAGCTAAGGCTTTTCCTATCTAATACACTGTGGGAACAAGAAAAGCAAACAAAAAAACTCCTGTGCAATTCAGAGATGGAAATCCAGCTGCTTATTTGAGTATAAAACCACACTGGTGTGATTTGGAGTAGAGAAGAAATGGAGAAAAGGACACACCACTGATTTCAGTAGTACAGTATTTCTCCGATTTTCAAAACTGCTTCTGATTTTAAACCCTCAGCTTTGGGCAGAAACAGTCATAGGCAAAAAGGATATTGTTTAATTATCAATCCGTTACACTGCTTCACACCACATCCCACTGCACTACTATCTGAATGTCTCTGAAACTACCACTACAATGATCTGCAAAAATCCAGATACCTCTCAGTGCCTCTCTTGGTGTATGACACTTCTTTTTCAACCAGAAGCTAGGCGAGAAAAGATTTATAATAGTGTTATAATGAGAGATTCAGCTTTATTAAGTAGTCCTTAATACCTGCAAACCCAAGAAATTACTCTAAAATCAAAGTCTGTGAAAGGCATCAGTATTGTTTTACAAAGATTAGAAAAACACTTCCTATTCATTTGGACACCCTCACTTGGGACGAAGGCATTGAAACTGCTGGAGGAGCCTGACACCTCTAGCAAGGTGAGAACCAAGGCCAAGGCTGCACAGTGTGGGGTTCATGCTCTGAACTGGAAGAATTTCAGAGCATGAGCAAAGGCCCGTGCCTCACATTTCAGGTCAAAGAGCTATATTCCTTTTGCTCAATTTGGCATCAGACACTCGGTACTTCAGCACTATGGTAATTGACAGCTTATGAGTGCTAGAGATGGGGGAAAAGAAAACCTTTAAATAGTTGTATTATAGTAAAACCCAGGAGTTAGAATACGACCTGCTCAAGTGAAAACACAGACTTAAATGACAAAACGTTAGGCTTTATCTTGGCCATATTGCTTACCATTTTCAGCAATTGCTTCCAGGGTGGAAATCTCATTTAAACCACTACAAAAACAGTGGAAGAAAAATAATTAAAATCTTTTCCAGACAAGAACAACATGAACCAGAAATTTACAGTTACTGACTAGTAAAAGGATTACTACCAGTATCAGTCCCTCCATTGTTCTCTCATCTCCTCCTTATGACCCCTTCCTTCTGCAAAACTGTTAATACAGTTCATCTTCAGCTGATTTCTCAAACTTCCTTTGCTACAGAGAAGCCAGAATACTTTTATTATTTTTACTAATCTCTGTGCAGCTTTCTTTTCATTTGGTGTTAGCCCATGTCTAACATTTGTACATGAGCTCCTTAAAATGAGTATCATGTCTTTTTTTTGGGTGGCCACGTTAGCTCTAATTGCACTTCCTAAGGACTCATTGATACATGCACTGCATACTGACATGTACATATGTCCACGTAACAGGCTAGGAAGAGCAGGAAAAGCTGAGCAGAGGGATTTGATACACCCATGCTTTCTATTTTCTAAATATACATTTCACCTAAGGAATGGTTTCTTTCTAACTCGATCAGATACCAGCTGTCATAAGCCTGGAAATATGAATAATTATAGCCTTCCTCTTCCTTCTGAAGTGTTGAAAATCAGCTTATTTATTCATATTAACTTCAGGCTTGTCTGTATGTTTAGTTGCCTGCTTATTTATCCTGCCAGTTTTTTTTCCCCCAGGAAT
>NW_009954407.1:4770924-4774062 GCF_000747805.2 Chaetura pelagica
TTAATTATGTGAGTTAATCATGTGTTGCATAAAATAATTCAGCCTTTCTGCTACCAGTGTGTTGCCATTTAGTTTTATTAGTTGTCCCTTTGTTCTCATACAAAGAGGCAGACAAAATAGGAATGCCTGACTTACTTGCTCAATATAATTCACCTATTATATCTGGTAAGCTCATCAGGGGACTTTAAAAACACCTACTTCACCCTTACAAGAAAAATAATTTTGCTAACTCTGTAAGCTTCCAGTTCAGGTTTTAAATTCCCTGCATACAGTGACATTTTCAAAAGCTTTAAAAATTGTGCACACATGTGGGTCACTTTTGTTTGTGACAAGCTCCTACCTGACAAGTGGTTGCAGATGAACCACCAGTAGGTTTGGTTTAGTTGTATTCACTTGCAGCTGAGACACATCGAGATTAGTTATATTTGTTAACTTCCAATCTCCTGATTCCTGAAGTGATCTCAGAAGATACTTGGTAGCCGTGCAGTCAACAGCTGGTAAAACTAATGATGAAGGAGAAGACTGAAGAATTTCCTGTAAGAAATTTATGAACAATTTATTTACTTGTTTAATAATTAAACACAAACCTTTTTTTATGTATCCTTAATTTAATATTCAAGGTGAGGAACCACTACAGTAAAGACTATGTGAGTTCTCACCAGCTGATGCTGGCTGCAGGCTGCTCCTGGAAAGCAGCAGTGAAGGGACACTTGTGTTGCTCTTTTTCCTGTACCTTCCTGGGGAAAGCTTAAGGTACTCAGGGACATCAGATTCTTAGCATCCTTTCCACATGTGTGGTGGAAGAGGAGAAACAGATGATGTAGAAGTTCTATAGCTAAAAACATATTGGAGAGGCAGGTTATGAATCCTGTCAGAAGCAAAGCTTATCAGATGACCGTCAAACTAAATGCCCTCAGAAGTGAGAAGGCACCTCAAGTTCCAGCTGCTCTAATCAGTACAGAGTCATACTTTGCACAATACCCTTCCTTTATTTATATCCTGGTTGTACAGAACAAAGTACAGACAAGTGTCTAATTTGTAGCTGTTAATTATAGCTGAGTTTCTGAGGAACACATGGGTGAAATGCATTTAAAAGCATTTTCTATGAATTTGAAACCTGTGTGGTTAAAAAACTTCCTTTCCAAAGGTTCTTCTTCATAATAAAATTAACCTGAGATATTCAGGGAAAACAAGATGGAGACTTGAGAATGATAAAAATTACTGTACTCTAAATTTTACATGAATATTTAAAGATTTTTTTTCATTGAGTCCTATTTTGCAACTTAACTTTGCTTTCCCTTTGTCTACATTTAAGTCTAGATTGAGTCTGTCACTTGATCCAGTATCTAGTTACTCAAGTTGTTACAGGCTCTCTTTCCCCCTCTAACTGATAGAAGCTTTGTAGTGTTGCTAACACTTTTCTCCTCCTACTCCTTTTCCTTTTCACTGTTCTACGACTACCTACCACTTTTCTGACCTCTTCTGATTCTTTCTAATTGCTCACGTTTTCCTTCCTGAGCAAAGGCTAGTTATTTTCACATTTCTATAGATGCTCATTAGGGAGAATTATGCAGTATTTTCTGATTTGTTAAACTGATAGAAATATAACTGTAGAAATTAAAGCAGAAAACACTGATCTGGTTCACAGGTGTTGAAGGAAAGGATGATACACTTTATTTTGGTTTGTTTGCATATATGAATTTAGAGCTAAAGTTCTGAGCAGTAATCAATTATTTTAATTTTAGTATTTTAATTCCCTGCCCCCCCCCAACTCCAGTAGCCAGAATGGCAGCAGCCACTCCTTCCAAGGATATATATTAAGCAGATTACTCATATACTGTAGAATAAGATATAAAATGCATCATTACTGACTAATATCTGAATTGTGCCTCTGCTTCCAACCAATCCTGCACTGCCATCTGTCTCAGCTTCCAGCCACTGACTGGTATTCAACTGTTTTCCATCTGAAGAGCAGATGCAGCTGGATATCTACTCATTATCCTCAAACAGACATTCTGATTCCATGCTTCTTGCCTGTCCTTGGCATTTGACCACTGCATACTTGTCTTTACAATACCCCTATGTCACTTAATTCATTTTAGGATTGCAACTACCATGCATGTTCAAAACACAACTCCAAAAGAGATGGGAGATTAAAGAGGACAACTGGGAAGCATCTGATTTTACATTGGCTAAAGGACTAAACAAAGAGGTACAAACACACAGTAACTACGAAAGGGGAAGGGAAAGGGGAAGGGAAAGGGAAGAAAATCTTCTATTAAGTTGTTGGACTGACAGCAGAACTTCCTACCTTAAATACCAGAATCTACATCCTATCTAGAGGCAGCTAACTCTGATTATGAGTACATTTACCTTCTTCAGTGTCCCCTGAAGCACCTCTCTGGAGTGAAGTATTACAAGGAACTTCACTCTTGGATTACATGTAGCTCTGTTGAGGTTTTTCTGAAGATAGGTGTGGGACAACTCTGTCCACACTTTTAGCCATCCTGAAGCCAAGAAGCTGCACTATGATAAAGCTGTGCTTGGACTTACCTGCCCATCTATGTGTTCACTGTTAACTGGGTTGGTATTATATCTAAGGAATTTGAAGCTGGAACCAAGTAAATTTAGGTCTATCTTTAAAAACCTACTGTTAAAATCTTTGTTAAAGATGCAGTCATGTAGAAGAGATCATGTAGGCATACTCATTGTTCTGACCTAGTTTATGTTTGGAATCAAAGCTTATACAGAGTCCTATAATAAAAATATTAGTTGGAAAAAAGGCTCCTGTGTTGACTCTAAAGATATTTGGGAACCCATTTGTGGGGAACAGTCCCTCTTCTTCCCCACTATATAAGACTAAACAACAAATGCCTTTCAAGTCAGCAAAACAGGAGTGATGCCTTTTCACTGATTCACTCAAGGACAGAATGAGCAGGCCTCTTGCCCTACCAGATTAAGTGCATAGTAAAGAAGCAGCACAAGGGTCATAATAAGTGGCAGAAAAATAGACAATAGGTTAAAAACTGCCTCTAACAGAATATGTACCTGGCCAATGGTGATTGGCTAATTCAGACCATGGTGCTTCCTGGAACAATGGTCTCTGATCCATAAGAAGAGAGTAGGATCTGCTCTCTG
>NW_009954407.1:4774135-4774528 GCF_000747805.2 Chaetura pelagica
GCGGCAGAAAGGGGTCCCCCGGGCCACGGGGACGCAGCCCCCCCTGCAGATCTCTAGCCGAGCCTGCCAGCACATTTCAAGAACTGCGCTACGCAAGGAAGGAGGGTAAATACACACACACACTTTAACTTTCTTACTAGGCTCAACTCCTACCCTTTCACATCATTTATTTACACCTCTCCTTCGGAGTGTGCCTTCATAAACCTTAGTGCCTTTGAATCCCTTTCCCAATATACATACCTAGTTAACCTCTCCTGAACCTTGATCCCTTAGTTTGTATTGTCCCTTAATAAATTGATTAATTGCAAACTAAACATTGGTCTCAGTAATAATTTGTGAGCGTGGTGGGAGGGTACTTTAATCTACCCTCTTAGAAACGAACCCTCAGCGGCC
>NW_009954407.1:4775260-4779543 GCF_000747805.2 Chaetura pelagica
TACACACACACACACACACACACTTTAACTTTCTTACTAGGCTCAACTCCTACCCTTTCACTTCATTGATTTACACCTCTCCTTCGGAGTGTGCCTTCATAAACCTTAGTGCCTTTGAATCCCTTTCCCAATATACATACCTAGTTAACCTCTCCTGAACCTTGATCCCTTAGTTTGTATTGTCCCTTAATAAATTGATTAATTGCAAACTAAACATTGGTCTCAGTAATAATTTGTGAGCGTGGTGGGAGGGTACTTTAATCTACCCTCTTAGAAACGAACCCTCAGCGGCCGTTCCTCTGGGAGAGGTGGACGCTCGGGCTTTTTATTCGAAGTATGCAGAGTCTTACACATAAAAGGGATGTTTTGAATCTTCATATTTTGCCTGAGAATATATAATTTAAAATAGTAAACTACTGTATTTATTTTCTACAGCATTGATCAATGGGCTATCCATAACAAAGAAAAATCTGTTCAGTTTGGGAGGAAACACATCTGTTTCTACATGCAGTGACAAGGGCAAAAAAAAATAAATAATGTAATTGTTGCATTGTAACTTTCCAGTTACTGTTAATCTTACAGACTTTAACACTGTAACTGGGTTATCCAAATGTATGCATAAAGCTAAATATTATTATTTTAAAGACAATTGCTCTGATAAAATATGTTGCAGCTACAAAAGTATCATTGAACAAACCTCCATACCACTGTACTGTATGATGGCAAGTATGACAGCAGATTTTCTTTCAGGGGTCACAGGCAGATCCAAGGAACTATGGAGAAGCAAATCTGAAGCCTGAGAACGGAATGAACTATTTCAATGAGTAAAATACAGACTACAACAACAAGGAAGGATTATACTGGACAAAAGCTGACATGGCTTTTGCAAAAAGAAGTTGTGCCTCATAATTCTGCTGAAAATCTCTCACAGAGTCAATAGGAACGTTCACCAAGGAGCTCCAGCTAATACACTGTACCTGGATCCACAAAAGAGACTCAGCAGAGTCTTGAAGGGAACACTTGAAAAAAAATCAAGCTGCTTTAGCATGAGAGAGACAGTCTTCAAAGGGAGGCAGCTAAAGGACAGGTGAAGAGCAGGTAAAGAGATAGCAAGCAAGGGTTAGAAAAAAGTATCTGTTCTTGCACTAAGGTCTGTTCTGTTCCAGATGTTCATAAATTATCTGATAAAAAGGCATAAATATTAACCTCATCTGTTAATTATGATGAATTATTCAAGACAGCAAAGGCAAACTTGGGCTGATGAATTGCAGAAGCAACTTCTGGTACAACCTCTTGGACAACGAAGTAACTGATGAGATTCATCAGTTAAATTTATTTCAGCAGAGCATGGGGTAAGGAAAAAAAAACGAACAACACTAATTTTATGTACACAACAATACATAATAGACTCAGAACTGACTGTTACCCTTCAGTAATGAAACCTTAAGAAGCACAATAGCTCTTTGAAAATGTTCACTCAGTGGCTGAGTTTTTTGAAAGTTTAAAATAAATAATCTACCTATAAGATTCCTTTTGTATTAAGTGGAAATAGAATTCTCTTATCGCATACACTTTGATCCCAAAAAGCTCAAAACAGCTGCTAAAGTAGCTGAAGAAATCTAGTATCTGCAAATGTCCCTGTGTTTTACAAGCCTATAACTCTTTTACAAATAACACTTGCTTCTTGTAACAAACATGTTGCTGCATGCACATAGACATTCTAAATGGTATCTCCAGTTTAGGTTTTTGAGTATATTTGCACTTCTGAAGCTCAAAAGAAGATACTTGAGTGACATGTAATATTGATTATAGCTTAGTGAATCACTTTTATAATATAGAGTGTGAAGGTATGTAACATCGAATATTCTAATTTCCCCAATGAAAAAATTCAGACCTGACCTTCACTTCGTCCTCTGTTCTCTGATTATTATGATACAGTCTTTCATAGCATGATTAAGAATGAATTTTTGTTCCAAAATAGTTCAAGTGGAGTGCAACTGATGCAGTAGCAACTGAGAAAATATTTGTAGCCTCTATTACATACAGGATGGAACTGAATAATTATAAAGATTGTTCCTGGCCTTAAAAGCTACAAGTGAATGCAACAGACATTAACAAAATTCTCCATTTGCACACATAAGTGAAAAACAGCTATTTAGCCATCTCATTTTCTTTCACATGAGTTACTGAAACTAACCTACACGAAATCATACTAGAAAAAATAATAAGGTTGCCAAGTCCAGCAGGAAAAATCTAGGAAGTACTGGAATTAAGGTGAGCAATTTGTCAAAAGAAACTTTTCAGTTTTAAAGAAGCTGTAACGAGAAAAATTTCTCAGCTCCAAAACAAAAAGGGAACAGAAGCAAGGTCAGAAAGCAAACACACTGTTACTGACATTATTCAGCTTGCTGGAAATCCAGGTTTGAATCTTTGCTCAGTCAGATACAGGCCAAAGACTGACTTAAACTTGACCTGTTGTTTAGCTGAGGACTTCCTCACTACCCTTGGTAGGTCCCCAATCCACTCAGTACACCACCCAATTCCTAAACACATCAGTCTCTAGATTCATCTCTAGCCTTTGGGTACAAGTCCTACCTACAGTGCTGATGGTGGCCTGCTAACCAGTCAAAAGAAGTCCGAGATGCTTTAATATCCCTCTTAAACATCTAGGGCTATAAGACCATCATTTCACAGAGCTTCTAAAGTCAAATCAGCTTTGCAGACAGCAAAAAAATTTGCACCAGACTCAGCCTTGCATAGATTTTTAACCCAGAGAAGGCATACCAGAGAAGTACCAGTACACTTGCCTGTGGGCACAACCCCTGATCCTTACACTACCGATTATTTCTCCCATTCATTCATCAGAAGCCCTAGGTACATTGTCAGAATAGTTGTATTTGTTCCAGAGTCATTGTTAAAATGCTGTTATATGGGAAAGAGATTAAGAACTTCAGTACCAGTGACAAAAAGATGTGAGGTTCTTAGATGATACAGATGTAGAGACAGGTATTATATGAATATGTACATATTTAATTAGACATACAGCTTGCTGTGCGGTGCTTGGGATTTTACACTTCCTTGTGTGTTCTGATACCAGTTACATTACTAATAGCTCTGTTCACCCTGCTCTGCCCACAGGAAAGGCTTTTATGACTTCCATGTGTCAACATTTCCTTTGTCTCATTTCAGTTCAATAAATTGTTGCCAAGTATAACCAAAAGTGAAGTGCACAAAATCTGTAAACCTCCTGAATGTGAAGTTGAAGTTGCTGAGCAGCTCAGAAGGACTCCATCTTAGATGCCATGCCTGAGTCAAGTTTTTTTTTCATTAAGATTAAAGCAATCCAGGATCTAGTTATATATTTAATACATTCAAATATTTAGCTCCCTGCATGAATTAGGAGAAATTCAATTTCTATGAAAATAAAACATTAAATTCTGAAAATTAGGAATAAATAATTGATTCCTATAACTTCACTTCTTCCTATACCTTCAAATCAGAATGTTGGGGTATCCATTTGGAAGCTTTTTTATTTAATTGTTTTTAACAATACAAAATTGCAGCATGTTTAGGAACAATATTGTCAGTTACAACGAATTCTGAAAACTTGATCTTCAGAAATAAAATAGCTACAAAACACTACTGCATTTAACCCATCCGCTTAAAGTGAAATAATCTCAATAAATAATTTACATAGGAAAACTACTGCAATTCAGTCCCAATTATTGTTAGTTTGCATCTTTCTTACATCTTTTTAAATTTTAAATACTGCATATAAAGAAATAAATGAGATAAATGCTTGCCTGAATATTTTGAAATGGATTCTTGTTATCGTAGGATTCACTGATGTATGTGAAATCATCTACGCTAAGCTGAAAAAGAGAGAGAGTAGATTGGTGAGAAAGAGCCATGGCATCTCATTTAGGTACAGGCTTGCACTTGGCATTGGTGAGAGAAAAGGAATTAATGTTACATACTGTATCTTGCAGGAACAAGACGAGGTTTCTGGAATTCTGGGCAAAAAAAGGTTTTAAGAGCACAGTCAGTTCTTGTGCCAAAACAACGTGTCCTTCATGCAAAGCAGGGTCTGGATTCCACTGTGATCTACAAAGACAAAAAAAAAAAATCTGTAAACTTTTTTGCCAATGATGACACCTGTCTTCTTTGAAGTATGCAGCAGCAGGTAATGAGATAATTATCTTTGGCTCAAGATCAGGTTTACAGTTCAGTTTATTTTCATTCTAATCAAGAGGAAAAGAACTTGCCCACTTCTGCCTGTATCA
>NW_009954407.1:4779602-4788963 GCF_000747805.2 Chaetura pelagica
TTGTGTACAACAGTACAGTTTAATCTTTCAAAAAATTAGCTACTAAGTGGAATGAAGATCAATGTGTTGAAAATGCTCCAAGAGAATTTCCAAAAGGGAATTTCCCAGCTCCCAAAACATTTTCCAATGCCATCAGACATCTTGGTGGCAAGAGAACTCAGGTCAGACTGCAAATTATCATAAACCAGTATTTTTCATATTTCATATTCAATCTTCAGTTAAATAAAAGTGGCTTTTCAGTGCTATTGTAAACAGTATGTTTTCTCCTAACGTCTTCATGATGAGGGAACCACTCAGCAGAAGCAGATCAGAAAATCCACCTTCCCAAAAGCAGGAATTCTTCTGAGCCAAACAGCTCAAGACACTCCAGATTACAATTATTTTCCAACTTGACATTAAAAGGATTGGACAGAGAAATTACTCATCTACTTAGTTTTACTACTATAAAAAACATTTATGGGCATTATTCTTCCAACACCTCACTGGGATTTGAACACTATGCAACATGGGTCTGTAGGGATAAAATTTATTATGGAAATTTTGGCCCTAGATGTCTTGTCATTCTGTAGAAAACCCAGAGCTTGAAGTTTAATCTCCCATCTTCCCCAAACACATATTAGATGCTAAGGCCTGAGCAATCAGGTATTCCAGACCCTCTAGATCGTTTTAATTAAGGAAGGATAGAATAGAGAAAATTGCTGTGTGCTGTAGCATCAGCTATTATATGATTGCAATATGGTGAAGTTGAGATGCTTATTAAGTTTTCTAACCCAAAAGCAATTTGAAAATGACCCTCACACAGCAAGCTTTTATGAATAAAAATCCTCTTTGCAGTCTCTTAAGGTGAAGGCAGAACACTGGTAATGAACACTTAGGGGAGTTTCAATGTGGTATTTTTTCTCAGATAAGGAAAATCTGTACTTTGATTCAAGGCTTCCCAGTAATTCCAATGAAAATTGCTGAGAGAGAAATCGAAAGCCTCCAACTGCACCCACAGCAGAGATAAAAACACTGCAGTCCTGCACTGCTAGATACCTGGCTCCCCTTAGAGTTTGGGTTTTGGGAGCATGTTGGAGCAAACGGTACATGTGGAAGACTCTTTCATGACAACCTGCTGTGGATCTTGAAATTAAATTCTAGCAGATCTTCTGTCTGTCACTTTTGAAGCTTTAGAAGTAAACCCTGCTGTGCCTGAAAGAATTTTTTTCTGGTTGGTAGAAATTATTATTTGATAGTTTCTTGGTTTTGCTCAGCATCTTCACTTCTTTGTTAACTTATGCTTGGAAACCCATATTGATTTATATTTATGAAGCCAAATAACCTAAAACTGTAACAGACAAGCCTCAACTTTTCAGAAAAGTCAAACTTCATGATCTCAAATATTTAAATACAATCTTGGCCCTCATAGTGGCCTTCCAGTATCTGAAAGGGGCCTACAGGAAAGCTGGGGAGGGACTGTTTACTAGGGCTTGTAGCAAGAAGACACGGGGTAATGGATTAAAACTTGAAAAGGGAAGATTTAGGTTAGACATTAGGAGGAAATTCTTTACTATGAGGGTGGTGAGACACTGGAACAGGTTGGCCAGGGAACTTGTGAAAGCTCCATCCCTGAAGTGGTCAAGGGCAGGTAAGATGGGACTGGGAGGGAGCAATCTGGTCTAGTGAGAGGTGTCCCTGTCCATGCAGGGGCATTGGAATCAGATTATCTTTAACATCCTTTCCAATCCACACCATTCTATGATTCTATGATACCAGGTAACACACAGGAAACAAAACTAAGTTTTTTGCAGCAGCACAATGGCAAAGGCTTTCATTGTGAACTCAAAACTTGTGAAGTTTAATTTTCCTGTTTCAAACATACTTGCTTGTAAAGTGTTCCCTAATCCTTGAAGCAGCTCTTGATACCTAACCTTGAAAAGCACCTTTTGTGAGACTTCTTTACTCCCATGCAGTCAACTTTAGTAACTCCAGCATCATCATCAGAAAAATAAATTACCTTGGTTAGTTACTAATTCCATTCTAATGCAGCATTTGCCTACTACTTATATTCACCATGTTATACACACAGTCATTTTGCTTCTTTTAAATTGTTTGTACTATACGTGGCAGTGTATACAGGCAAGGCTGCACCCTTGCTGCTGTCAGCTGGATGCAACGATATTCTCACCACAGTTCAGATGGGAATTATTAGTAAGTTCTACTTGCTGGTTTATGGTGAATTGCAGAGTGAAATGGAGATAAACGACTGCCACTGGTACCGTGGATAAGCTGAAGGAATCCTCTACTGAATGCAATGAACTTGTCCACCCCTTTAAGTGCTTCACCTCAAGCAGGCAGCAAGAGATCAGTAAGGGATGGCATAAAATGAAACAGGCAGTAGGCCAACACACGTATTGATTGCTACTATTGATTGCTGACACAAAATTTATGTCCAAAGATGCACAGCCCTTGCAGTCACCTACATGCAAAGCACATCAGGCTTAACCTCCTCACCAAGGAACTACCCTGAGGTCCTCAGCTGTGGGGGCTTATAATGATGAGCAGCTCTGCTAATGTAGTTTCCAGCTGGCTAAAAAGGAGGAAGAGTAAAACTCCATTGGACCCTCTTTCCTCCAAGAGCCAGAAAAAGCACTAGAGAAAGGAAAGAAAGCTTAGCTCAGTATTCTGCCTCTTTCTTGTCCCTAACTGCTGTGGCATGACAAGTTTAAGCATACAGATACTTCTCTGACCTTTTTGTAGGTAGAACTTGGATTCGAGCACTTTTGATAGAAGCAGATTTCAAGACTTCTTGTATCTGGACCTCCCAGAAGGGCAGATGATAAGATAACAGGACTTCTATCACTCTAACTTGTGAGCTTACTTTCTTGCTTTGTAGCTGGCTTCTAAACCCTTTCCTTTCTTGTCATTTTCTCTTTCAGACCCCTTGTGATTACCAGTTAAGAAATAACATTTTCTCCTGCACAGCAGAACTAAGCAAGCTAATAAAAAAAATTTGTAACTGACCTTGAAATTCCATTCTTTTTCACACAAAGTTCACGTTGCCATTATTAGGAGCAGCAGTAGAATGAAAACTCATGATTATAGGAAAAAAAAATCAAAATGCTACTCAAGCATGCTAGCACACAATATCTCCACAGAAATCTAATAAAACTACAGCTAAACCAATTTTCTGTTTCCACTGTATCCTTTTTATGTTCCACCTTCTTTCAGCATAGTTTTCTCCAAAATCCTTGCAGCTTTAAGAAATACTGCAAATATACTATTTGGTACAAATACCTTCTCAAAGTCACTTATAATCTGGTTTTGCCACAAAAACTATTCATTTCCCAATACAAGCAGAGCAGTAATGAAGGTAGTAATATATTTTCAGTGACTGTAGGCAAAAATCATTCCTAAAACAGACACACGAGGGAGCAAAGCTAGTTTTAATGAATTTATTTCCTTGGCCTCTCTCTCTTAACACATAGAGGAAAAGAAATTCTTTTGAACATTGCTTCAAAATCTCTAAATCAAGTATGTTCTGTGTAACATATGCAAGAGGAACCTTTTCATCTCTACTACATCTCTACCAGCATTTATTAGTTTAAAGGCTAACTTAAGATAAAGGTTCATTTTTCCAGGTCAAAGTTTTTTGGTTATGTTCACTGATACATTAGTATTAGTTTGTTAAAAGCAGGTCTATTGAGTTATCCCCACTTTTTCCTGAGTTTAACAGAGAAAGACTGCTGTTTGGTAGAAAATACTTTTTGATTAACTAATGCCCCTGCAAGGATTTGTATCACACTGCCTTTATCCTTTGCTCACTGCATTTGTCTGTCAGTTGCAGGTTTCATCTGTATGTGACATCTAACATTATCTTTAGTAGCATTATTCCAGTACAATAATAATGCATAGAAGAGAGACTTTAAAGTGTTACATTCTTCTGATATAGCTGTTCTGAGATATGGATTTACAAACACTGGCTAGTTCTAAAGAGCAGTATGTACCATCCTTCAACTATTTGATATTGATGGTGTTGCTGGTATTTAGTTTCTCAGTTGTAGCAGCTGAGACATAAATGTGTTCCTCTCCAAAAGTATTAACAAATGGGCCAATAATTTTTGGTAGCCTTATGTATTGCAGCACTGGGGATGTGATGTTTTGGGGTTTTTTTGCCTTTTCAAAAGTGTTGGCAATTAAAGTTCATACTGGGTTTTCTTGCTGCTAGATATTTAAATGTTGGACAACTCTGTGGCAGAACCGAGGGTCTGAGCTTGCCCTTACAGTTGGGGGCTAAGATTGGATCCAGCTTTACCCAGATTCCTCTCTGAGAAGAAGTTTAGAAAGCAAGGGGGTCCAGTCTGAACCTCATGACTTGGCAGGAGGGTCTTTCCAGACTCTGAACAAAAATAAGACCATGTGGTGGATCTCTTCCCTCACTGATTTGCTATCCTAATGAAAACTTTTAAAAAGTTAAAATTATATAAATTAGAAATTGACTTGTTTGAAATGTAACCATCAGAGCCATAGCAGAGAATTTAGGAGGTGTGCTTCAGCAGTTTGGTATTTGTTTGAAGAGTTTCAAAACAGGGGCAGCTGGATGTTATGAGGTTTTTTTCCCCAGTATTTTGACAGAGTCTTCCGAAATACTTTGTCCTGCTTTCAGTGGTGCATTTCCCTGGCAATTCTTCAGGGCCCCTCCCTTGGGCAGATATCCCTTTGAATTGTCTAACACAAAAAAAAACCCTTGTCAAATTATAACCGAGTTCTGCAGACAGGTAACTTGATGGTATCAATTTGCAGCTATGCAAGTTGATGTAATGCTAAAAGAAAATCAAATATTTCTATTGGATCTATACAGACATCTGCACACCCTTTAAGCATAAGGTGAAATACTGAGATTTGTTATTTTTTTACTTTGAACTTGCACACTTCACTCTCAACTTCAATGACCAAGCAAGATGCAAAGCTGTAGCTGTTGTGATAGATCTGTGAGCATCATCCACAGGACCTGAAGGAACTGGCCAATGAAAATGCAAAGTCTCTGTCCTCTTGAAAATTCTTGACATTCTGGAGAAGTTCCCACTGACTGGAAAAGGGGAAACATAACTCACATTTTCAAGAAGGAAAAAAAAAGGAAGACCCGGGGAACTACAGGCCAGTCAGTCTCACCTCTGTGTCCAGAAAGATCATGGAGCAGATCCTCCTGAAGGCTCTGCTAAGGCAAAGAAAGGGGTGATCGGTGACAGACAACACAGCTTCACCAAGGGCAAATCCTGCCTCATTTGGTGGCCTTCTACAATGCAGTCACGGCATCGGTGGACAAAGGAAGAGCAACCATCATCTACCTGGACCTGTGCAAAGCCTTCGACACTGTCCTACACAACATCCTGGTATCCAGACTGGAATTATATGGATTTGATGGACGGACCACTCATTGGGTAAGGAACTGGCTGGATGGTTGCACTCAAAAGAGTGGTGATCAGTGACTGGATGTCCAGATGGAGACCAGTGACATGTGGTGTTCTCCAAGGGTCAGTACTGGGACTGGTGCTATTTAACATCTTTGTCAGAGACATAGACAGTGGCATTGAGTGCACCCTCAGCAAGTTTGCTGATGGCACTAAACTGTGTGGTGAGGTCGACACACTGGAGGGAAGGGATGCCATTCAGAGGGACCCTGACAGGCTTGAGAGGTGGGCCCATGCCAACCTCATGAAGTTCAACAAGGCCAAATGCATGGTTCTGCACCTGGGTTGTGGCAATCTCAAGCACAAATACAGGCTGGGTGCAGAATGGATTGAAAACAGCCCAGAGAAGGACTTGGGAGTGATGGTGGATGAGAAGCTCTACATGGACAGGCATATGTGCCTGCAGCTTAGAAAGCCAACTGTGTCCTGGGCTCTGGGCTGCATCAAAAGAAGTGTGGTCAGCAGGTCAAGGGAGGTGATTCTCCCCCTCTACTCTGCTCTCATGAGATCTCAATCGGAGTGCTGTGTTCAGTTCTGGAGCCCCCAACATAAGAAGGACTTGGAGCTCCTGGAGTGAGTCCAGCGGAGGGCCATGAAGGTTATCAGAGGGCTGAAGCACTTCTCCTATGAAGGCTGAGAGAGTTGGAGTTGTTCAGCCTGGAGAAAAGAAGGCTCTGGGGAGACGTCATAGTGGCCTTCCAGTGCCTGAAGGGGGCCTACAGGAAAGCTCGGGAGGAACATTTTACTAGGGCTTGTAGCAAGAGGATGAGTAATGGATTAAAACAAGAAAAGCGTAGATTTAGATTGGACATTAGGAGGAAATTTTTCACTATAAGGGGCGGTGAGACACTGGAACAGGTTGCCCATGGAAGCTGTGGAAGCCTCATCCCTGGAAATGTTCAATGGCCAGTTAGATGGGGCTCTGAGCAACCCTATCTAGTGGAAGGTATACTCAACCCCATGCAGGGGGGGTTGAATCTACATGATCTTTAAGGTCCTTTCCAACCCAAACCATTCTATGATTCTGTGATACCATATCCTAACAGATAAGCTGGGAGAGGGTGATGGAACAGATTGGTGAATCTCAGCTTCTGATGACCAATAAATCACTGAAGGTTAAAATGGGTGGTACATGTTTCCATGAAGTGAACAGAAATCCATTGATAATTCCTGCACTTCTTTAGTTACCCTTCCTAAAACTCTTACTCGTATTTTCCAGACTTCATAAACCTGTAGGTCACACACTGCAAACCCTGCAAAGCACCAAGATGTAAATCATGGAGTAAAGTGTTAGCAAAAAGCTACTGTTACCATTTCCCTATTTTACAAAATAACAAAAATCTTCTTTCCCCTTGCTTTGCTGACTTTGATCATGACTGCCTCACAAGAACTTCCCCTTTCAAAACTGTAAAGGTCACGGTTGGCAGAACACTTCTTCCAGAAAATGTTCTGTTCCTGCAAACATTAAACGGGTTTAAGCCGTTCACTATCCTGATTTTCTTGCTCTAGATTTGCATAAACCTGAATAATCTGCAGTAGAGCAAGTTACTAATTGCTGTTGGTGGAAAGTTTGCTGTTATGACCCTGGATTAACTGATAATATTTTGCTTGTACTGACAACGGGTGTGTTGTTTATATAAACTAGGAAATAGGGCAAATGAACCACTGATCTTTGCTGAGACCCTTAGGATTGTTTTTACCCTAAGAACAACTCTTTCCAACATTTATTTTAAAATACAGAGGTTTAGTAGTCATACATGTGCCTGTGCTGTATAAAGGTGAACAAATTAAGTATTTTGAATATTAAAAAATCTTGATGTTGAAACATCCATTTATTTTTTTCAGGGGAAAAAAAAACAAACTTAATCAAACTTTATCAAACTTTTCAGATTTCTCTACTTTATGGCTCCCCAGGGACCAGAGGTTCAATTTCTGAAAATGCTTAAGAGATGAGCAGACATATGTCAAAGCTGGTGTTAATTACTACTGGGAAAAGGACGCAATGTCCAGAATACATATGAAAGAAACACAATCAACACCTCCTACACATTTGTTTTCCATGGCCCTCATCATTACAGCATCACATACGAAAAAAAACCAGAAATGTAGCACGCTTGTCGGTAATGAACTATAGATGGAGGAAGATCTCCTGAACAACAGAATCAATCTAATTCCTGATGTTCATAAAATTTCTGAATCCTCCCATTGCTGTCTTAAAATTACCACATTAAGAAGCAACTGAAAAAAAAAGAAAAAGAAAACATTAACAAGATTTATCTCTCCGACTCTAATCTTAATAAACTTGCCTAAAGACAGAAGACTTATACTAGGATAAATGAGAGCAGAATTTAGTCTCATTCTATTCCTAGTAACAGCTAGATAATTCACAGTGCCTCAAGTGTGTTGAAGAATGGCTCAAAACCTCATGAAAAGTAAGAGTGAATCCAGTATAACTAGCTTAGCTCTCAAGAAGCCATTGGTTTGGTTCCTTTCCCATTTTACAGAAGAGTAAATCACAAGTAACACTTTGGGAATTAACAAAGCAATAAACATACAAAAGAATCGAACGCCATGCATTCTGAACTGACAAGAGTTGGTGACCAAAGGAGTTCATACACAAAACCAGGCACACTCAGCATGGTCATACCAGCAAAAAGACCAAACAGGAATCCCCGTCACTGTAGCCCCTTCTGTTCATCCTTACAGCAGAAGTGAGGGTTCACTTGTGCACTAAGGCCATTCGTGGCACAGGAAAGCATTTTATGGCTATGAAGTCACTCTGCTGGATTGTGACACATTCTAAATACTGTTGGTGTTACGGATTATTTGTATTAGAGAAGTGCATAAACACCCAACTGAGATCAGGCCTGTTGAACTAAGTGTAATAGATCTGTGGTTACAGAGGGTCTGAGATGAAGTTTCCATGAGGTTACAGTTCAGATAAACCAGGTTTTTGTCAGAATATAACTTTTTCTTTAGCCCTTCCAATCAGTCCTGTGATCCCGTAAGTCCCTCAGGAGCCTTTTCTTACAAATGTCTGTATTTTGAAAAAAAAATGTGTATGCCCTACAGAGACAGCCTAGTGAGTAAGTGGTGCATAGTCCTGACAACTTTACTTATCCAGTACCACACCTGAAGCTATTGTGCTGCCCAAGCTCTTGTATTTCTGGAAATCCTAAGTAATTATATACAGTCCTTAAAGTCTGCATGAACAAAATTCCTGATGAGAAAAAGAAGGCCTATGTCCTGCTCTTTCAAGACAAGCTCAGTCTGATTTCATAAATACATGCAAACCCCTGAATTTCACATGTCCCTGGATCTGTGAAGATTCTGCTGTTTGTGACAACTGATGTCTATACCTACAGCAGGGCATCCTACTAAAAACTTGTCTTAAAAAGAACACTGAAGTGGCAAATCAGGATTCAGGACCTAGGAAATGCAAGGATTAGGGCTGCCCACACAGTTTCTGGTCAGCTCCTTTTTGTGAGACTGCCAGATGTTGTGCCTTTAAGTCACAACATTTCTAGCAGTGGAGTTCGGGGTTGCCTTAGTGGGAACAAAGCCTATCGATGGGTTTTATTTACTTCTTACTGCCCAGATCACAACACTAAAATTAGAAATTAAATATAAATATAAATTGAAAAAACAGGATAAATTCATCTGTTAAGTCGTTCAGTTGCTGAGAGATAAATTTATTTATCGGGTAATTTTACTGCCTAGAGGTTATTTTACCACAACTGATGATACACAAGCCGCCCTGCGCACCCACGGAGCGGCAGCACGAGCTGAGACCTCTTCCATTAGATTTCTTACCTCTGAGTTGACCACAGCAGCATCGGTACGTGCTCCACAGCCAGGGAGAGGGCGGCGAGCAGGGCGAGGGGCCCGAGCAGCGCGGCGGGAGCGGCGCG
>NW_009954407.1:4789069-4822115 GCF_000747805.2 Chaetura pelagica
CTGCCCTGCCCTGCCCGGCTCTGCCCTGCGCGGCTCTGCCCGGCTGCCTGGCCCTGCCCTGCCCGGCACGGCTGCGCGGAGCAGCTCCCGCGCCAGCCGCGCTGCTGGGTGAGGCTCCTCTGCAGCGACACGGCTTTCAAACACGGACTTCCTGAGCTGCGGGCTGGGCGGTACACGCAGGGGGAACAACTTTCAGTTTTCTGGTTTAAGCGGCTCGTAAAAGTCTCCGCAGTACAAGCACAGACAGATTGCTCTTAATGTTCTAGCATAAAGGAAGGTCGTGAACTCCTGCCCTGCTGCTTTCTAACTCCCTGATAACTGCAGGCTGATAACTAAGTTGCTCAACTCCAAAATGGAGTTTACAGGAAAGTTTTCTGTACTGCACAAAATGAGTTCTGCGGCACTTCTGTCTTCCCCTGCTACATATTATCGTGTCCCTCAGCTTAGCTCTTTCACATGAATTGGGAGCTGGTGTCACACTTCTGGGTGTTGACAGGTTTGAAATCTGCAGTAAATCTATCCATCGCAGATTCCAGCAAGAAGGAAGGGAGTGAGAAAATTGTATGCTTGGAATGTATCCACTTAAACATGGAATTGTTCAGCTGTCTTTTGCATGGAGCAGCGCTGTCCCAAAAATAAAAAATATCAGAAGTCAGGAGAAAATTATAATAATTTCAGAACCTGACATGACTTCAGTATTTCACAAGTCTCATGCAAGATCAAAATAATCTTAAAGAGAATTTCTTCATGCTGGGAAGCAAATTCCTCCAGCAGACTTTTTTGTTCCTGCCAAGCCCTGAGCTGTCTCTGTGCCTTGTGACTGCGTTGCCAGCAGCAGTCACTCAGCACGTGGCCAGCACAGGGCACGGGTGGCTTCACAGTCAGAACAAGATGTTAGGAATAATGCACACAGAAAAAAAAGTTAGCTAAGTTAAAACGAGTTGTGATAAGGGAAAAATAACGAAGCACAACGAAAATTGTAAAGGAAGATATAAACAGATGTCAGAAGACGTGCACTTCTGAATCTGAACACACATAGCTTGATTAATGAAATCAAATTGCCTTAATTCACAGCGTACTGTTACAGTGCTGTTCTATAGTATAAAGCAATTTGTTCATCACTTCTGCCTGAAATCAGATTTCTGAGACTAAAATAGTATTTTTGAGGTAAGTAATAAAACAAATATTTTCATGTTCCTTTTCTTCTGCATGTTACCTTCACCTAACACTGACATTAACCCTTTAATTGCTCTTTTTCCTCTTCTCACCAGAGATGTGTTAGAAATCCCTCACCTCCCTTTCACATGCCACTGTTTGTTTCTGTCTAAGGAAGCATACAGGTGAGACAGAAATCCAGAGCACAAAGATGGGGTAGAACTGGGATGCCCTAGAGAGAATGTATTATGAATTGGAATAGCTTGGTCAACACAAGGAAATACTTGTAATTCTTAAAGGGGTTGACTTTTCCATGGTTATCTTCCACAATGCTGACAGATCTGGTTTCTCACATAACTGTCCAGAATATTCTTGCCAGTTTTTGTGTGCTCCTCCTCCCACAAAGCCTATCAACTCTTAAGTGTTCCTCTATGCTTACAATTAACCTTCATATAACAAATTAAGATCACAGAATGATTAGGGTTAGGAGGGACATTAAAGATTATGTCGTTTCAATCCCCAGAAGGTCAGCATTATATAAATCAAAAGTAATGTGTTTGCCACAGAACGCTAAAGAAATCATGGAATTTACAGCAAAACTTTTGATTTTGCAGTACCTGCTATTTTTTTGCAATTTGCATTGCAGTTGGCAGTCTGGAGAAACAGGGCATTACTGCTACACTTTTCTTCTACTAAGTCCATGCCTTCTTGGATTGTGACCCTTGGAGTGGGTTTCCTCCACTACTAAAACAGTTGATAAATATGACCAACACTGCCAGAACATCCACATCAGAATAAACCCTCAACAATTTGATCGGAATGTATGTAAATCAAGACCAGCACATGGTGTTGTATAAATGCATTGTAACTGAACAGGAACCTCATGACAGGAGCAAGTGATTCATTACTGTTGTGGTTTGGGCCTAACTGACAACAAAGAAGCACAGGACTGCTCACTCACCACCACGCCTCCCCCCACCCCTGGGATGGGGAGGACAAAAAACAACTAAAAAGTCATGGTTGAGACAAAGACAAGGTGGGTTCACTCACCAATTATGGTCACAGGCAAAACAGCCTCAACTTGGGGAAAATATCATTTTAATTTATCACTAATCAGATGCAAACAGGAAAAAGACAAAACAAAAGCCAGAGCTAAAAGACCTCACCCCACTTCTCCTTTCTTCCCAGGCCCAAATTACTTTATTTCTGAGGCCCAGGGGGACAAGGTTTAGAGTCAGTGCATCACATGTTGCTTCCTGCCTCTTCTTTCACCTCAGGGAGAAAGATTCCTCACAGCCTTCCCCTGCTTCCCCATGGGGTCCTTCCCAAGGGAGAGAGTTCTTCACAAATCTCTCCAACATGGTATCCCTCCAAGGAGGTTTAGTCCCTCAGGAGCAGACTCCTCCAGTGCAGGCTTCCCACAGAGTCACAGCCGCTTTGGGAACAGTCACCTTGCCTGGCGCAGGGTCCTCCACAGGCTGCAGGTCCACATCTGCTCCACTGTGCTCCTCCATGGGCAGCTCCACCGTGCTCCTCAATGGGCAGCCTCCCATCTCACCACGGGCTGCAGGGGAACATCTGCTCGGGCACCTCTTCCCCCTGCTTTTTCACTAACTCTGCTCCAGCACTGCTCTCACCCCTGCTCTCTACCTCTGCTCTCCTTGCTCTCACCTCTGCTCTCCTCCTCCCTCACTCATTTACTCTCAGGTTTCCACTTCTTTCCCATGTCAATTGCAGTGGTGCATCCACTGTCTCTGATGGCTGGGCCTTGGCCAGAAGCTTGGCTGCAGTTTTGGAGCCCAGGGAGCCTTCAATAACTTCTTATAGGGGCCCCACCTCCACTACCAAACCACACCAAAATCAAACCAGCATGATTACATATTTGACAATTCTATACTTTTAAAATGGGTGACTAGTGCTCAAACTCTATTATTACAGAGCATTTTCATAGGGCTAAAGCTTTTACACTGTTTCAAACATTCCACTGCTGGCACCTGCAACTTCTTTTACAAGTTCATACTCAAATGCTGACACCCTGGACAAAGTCATGTAAGAGATTCCTGGCTTCTTACATACAAAATAGATGCCTTGAAGTAGGTTAATTAAAACAAAAGAGAAGCTAATACAAGGCAGAGAATTAGGAAAGAAACGTGTATTTTCCCTCTCTCTTTCCAGCTGGCGATGTCACAAAAACTAGACTGTCTCTTGGTTTGAGCTAGATCTTTTGGAGGGTATTTGCACACACACAAAATCACACAGTTGGTGGCTAAACTGTCCATATTCTGCCTTATAAGAAGCAGTCTTAAATTTTTTTTGAAACAAACCCATATTGTTTTATTTCAAATTACTATATTACTTATGAATAATCTTTTAACTGAAAACAAATGAATTTTGCTTTTTAATATTTCTGCACCAAACCACAGCTTGGGAGCAGCTGAAGTGAAGAAAGCTTGGAAAAAAAGGAATGAGAAGAACCTCTTGAGGCAGATTTCAATTTGCCTCCCTCAGTAGATTTGGCTCGCAAATGCAGCTGCATGTATTTTCTCCTTTTTCATTTTTTTTTCTTCACTCCTAAAAATAAGGACTTTTTGCCAAACGATGAGTAAAAAAATATATACCTATTGCAAAAAGATTTTTCAAAATTATTCCTTTCTTTAATTTAATTAAAATGAGATTACAGTGTTTTTTTATCTGTGAGAAGGATCCTAAAACCACTTTTGATTGATACCTGTTGTTATACACAAAAGCATAAACAATTTACTGTTGCATTTTCCATAGGGCTTTTTCCTTGAAAACCCACAGGTGATCTTAAATCCAGGTTCAGAACTGCTTGGATGTTAAGATTTTTTTAATCCAACACAAATCTAAAATACAGAAACTCAGACTGTGAAATCATTATGAAATTGCAATGAAGAAATAGCTTCATTACCATGCCTCGACACATCTCCTTTTAATTAAAATAATTCTATTAAGAGAAACTATAGTATCGACATACTGTGTATTTACATTCTACTCCTACCCATTTCTCTGGCTTTACACATGCTGTCTTTTACAATTATATGCATATTGCATATCCTACTATTTCTTATCCTGTCAAAGTTGAAATATAGGACTCCTAAAAAATAATTAGAGAGAAAAGACCAAGATGATGGAGGCTTAATTTCTTTTGCTTTTAAATCCTCTTCTTTAAAAAAAATAAAAATCCTCTCAACTTCAGAATTCTGCATTCCTGATGTAAAAAAAAAAATAAAATTGAATAAAAAGAAGTATGAATGTCAGACCTATGTGGGATGAAAGTAAATTTAGAACTGTAAGTCAGGCTAAAAGGGATGAGTCTTGTAACAAGGACAATTTACAGTGCAAGATAAGCCAGAGAAACTGTCTATGGATAGTTGACAAAAATAAGTGCCTTCGTTTTTAATGCAAATTTGATCCTTGAGCAATAGGTTTTGAAGCAAACATGGTACTACAGCAGCATATTAAAGAAATTATTCTCCCAGTTCAGGTAAGAGACATATTCAAGTTTAGAGTCTTTAAAAAAATAAAGTAATTTGTATGACTTACTTTGTTTTAAATCTCAGTTACTATTAGTACAGTTTCCTATTGAAAAAGTATTTTCCATGTGCCAAATACTGGTCAGAAACTACTTTGCTACCCTCACATATTTAATATGATTTATAATCCTGTTTTATCACTTTTTACAATAATTTTTAATCTAGTAAGGGAATTATTGCTTTGTTCATTGGGACATCTTTTGGGGGCAAGGAGGTGGACAGAGCAATTATTCTGATTTCTTTGAGACATAAATAGGGAAATGTATATCTAGGAAAACACATGGACTTCCCCTTGGGAGTACTGGGGGGATTGGCAAAGTGCATGTCCTCCTTTGCCAAATTAGTCACTTGTGCATGTGGGAAGAAAGCTAGAACTTTTCCCTCTGGAAATGGATTACTAGTGGTGTTAGAGCTGTGTAGAAGGCAAATTTTGCTTCATGCCTGAAGAATCCTGATCACAAGAGAGGCCTGTGAAGTAAGCCGCAGGTGTTAATTGGCCACATATCTCTGCTAGTGCAGAAAGAGAAATAAAAGCTCTACAGACTGATTCCTTTTTTGTGGGAGTGAGGATCTGCATCTGGGAAAGAGCTGAGGCAAACCCAGTGTTTCTCACCAGTGTTTCAGGGCCATGGGCTCCTCATAGTCTCAACCTGTAAGCTACAATGTCAGAGAGTTTATAAGCCTAGTGAAGAGACAAGGTTAGAATTTCACCTTACAGTCTATTCTCCTTTGAAGAGACACTGACTCTTTGCAATAATTTCTTCTTATTATCCTGAAAAGATCTAGGCTCCAAAGCAGAGGCCTTTTTACCAACAGATTCCAAAGCCATCTTGTCAGTAACCCTCTGAAATTTGAGCAAAGATCATCTGTTGTGCTTTTAAAGAATTCACTCAGTTCTAATAGAAACTGGCTGATCTGACCCTTTATCTGAACTGTTTTGTGATAAAATGCAATGACTTCTTCTGCAAATAGAGTATCTTTAATGTGACTTTGATCTTTTCAGTTAGCTTTTCCAGTGTTTGCCACTGTCTGATATAGAGAACACTTTCGTTCCTTATACTTGTCCAGTACCTTTTTTATTATCATTTGTAAGCTACATAAACAGGTGAACCAACACAGTAACTATGAGAGAAAAGTTTTTAATTAATTTATTTTTAAAAAAACAAAACAATTATAACGTCTATGGACAAAAGGGGGTAAAAAGTAATTGTTTTTAAATTCAATAACAATAGCAACAAAATAGTCATTATTATTAAAGTAGCAATTAAAGAAAAGTAACATGAAGGATTTTATACTAATTTCAATTATGCTAGATTTAAAAAAAAAAAAAAGTTATCCCTTTGAAAAGTTATCTCTTTGAATGATGTTGGCTTTACTTGGCTTTGCCCTAGCAAAAGGATTCTATGAGATACTCAAAATATTGAAAATACTTCTCCATTTTCAACAACACTCTTTTACTACATCATGTTCTCCAAAATATTAGAGTTCTTTGCTTTCAAAACCCATTTGTGGAAACTGACTTGAAGGAAGACATCAGTTTTCGCTTTAGACAGGTATTCTCTTCTGAGATGCATGGAGGCACCCATTTGCCAACATGACCCACTCTTTAGGGAGATCTGCTGCTTCCCAAGGGCTTGTATCAAGGAGGTCAAAGAAAGACTACCAAACCTTGTATGTCCCACTATTATCAGCTCCTGCTGTTTCACATAGGCACCAGTGATAAATCCAAGAGCAAGCCAAAAAACATAAAAAAGGATTACAGAGCCCTGGGAGCAGCAGTGAAGGACTCCGGAGCACAGACAGTCTTATCATCCATCCTCCTGGACAAAGAGAAGGGGCTTGAAAGGGCAAATTGTATTGGGAAAATCAATAAATGGTTACAGGAGTGGTGCCACATCCAGGGATTTGGCGTCTTAGACCATGGAACATTTGCCAATTTAGTAAAGAGGGCTTGAAACTAGAGTTGCTGGGGGAGGGAATCCTCAATGCATCCCACTACCATCACCCTGAGGCCAGTGGCAGTAATAAATGCCCTGTAGAAGGATCACATGGCAGCAGGAGAACATCTGACATGAAGGAGAACATAATCCCAGCCAGGAAGGCAGCTTCAGTGGGGACCCAATTTATATGCCTTCATGGAAATGCACATAGCATGGGAAACAAACAAGAGGATTTACAGATGTACATTCCTGCAGGGCTATGATGTTATTGGCATCACTGAGATGTAGTGGGATGACTCCTACAACTGAAAAAGGAAAATGGATGGGTACAAGCTCTTTAGGAAGGACAGGCAGGAGAGGAGTGGGTGTCACCCTCTATATTAATGATCAGCTGGATTCCATGGAGCTCTGACTGGGAATGCAAGAGGAGCTGATTGAGACAGTTTTATTTATTAGTCAAAGGCTTTGTCCTGGATGAAAAACACATCTAGAATACAGGTTTCAAGCAGAACTTTGCAACTTTCTGTAGGACTTTATTGAATGTACACCATATCACATTTTTCTCAGTAACTGTAATCAAACATAAACATAGCTAAAGAAGTTTACAATGATAATTGATTTCTACTTCAAATAACACAAGCTCCTTAAAAGACCAACATTCCAAATAATCTGTATTGTGTATTTCAAATTACACGTCTGATTTACAATAATGTCAAGATCTTAGATGCAGTAATTACATGCTGGCAGCTCCACTATGACTATCAAGATGAACTATAAAAAGAGAGTTCTTATTTTGCACAAATGTTTGCAAGGCAAAGCAGCTATATTTGGAAGGGCATATAAATTCTGCTGTTCCATAGGAATTTAGGGGTTGAGGAGTCTTCTGCCTGATAATTTGATATCTGCCTGATATAGGAAGTATTTTCATCAGTCCTGCTCGTGAAAGGGAAGGGGATATAGATAGGGCCAATGGCGTCCAACAAATCAACGACTGGCTACGTGACTGGTGCTACGTCCAGGGGTTTGGCTATCTGGATCATGGAACCAGATATGACAAACCTAGTCTGCTGGAGGCTGATGAGATCCACCTGTCAGAAAAGGAGATCATCCTCGGCCATAGGCTAGCCAAACTGGTGAACAGGGCTTTAAACTGATGTGGCTGGTGTCATGTAAAAAGGGCAGCGTTTGCCTGCCTCGGAGTCCCAAAGAGGACTTCCACTGAGGCAGCTTCAAAAAGTTGCTGCTTCAGAGTCCCACCAAAAGGGCTTTCACTGAGGCAATTTAAATCAAAGATGAATTATTCATACAACAGTAATAACAAGTTCTGGATAGTCGTTGATAAATTCACCAGCTGCATGGATTTGAGGTGAAGATAGTAAAGATAAAATAAAAAACATCCAACAGAGTCAGAGCTGCAAGTCTTACCAAAAGGTGTCTCCTTTTGGGGGAGAAGAGAGGATTTGACCAGTCCAGATAGCTGTTGATCTCTTCCTCCAAAGAAACAGAGGATTCTAAGAGTAATTGATAGTAATTGATGAGATGGGACTAGGTCATAAATAATTTTCTGACTGGAACCTTTGCAGGCTCTTATTACATATTAATTAAGAGAGGAGAGGGGAAAAGGACCAGTGTCGCTCTTTTTGTGAATTCCTTAGGTGTCATTGTCTCCATTGTTTTGGCTTATTGCTACAATTCCAGGCCACAGAGTCTTCACCCTGTTCCAGAAGTCGTGCTAATTGCCACTCATCAAATTTGCAGTCAAGATGCACAAGCCAGGTACCAGAGTTTTCCAAATTAGTCACTTGTGCATGTGGGAAGAAAGCTAGAACTTTTCCCTCTGGAAATGGATTACTAGTGGTGTTAGAGCTGTGTAGAAGGCAAATTTTGCTTCATGCCTGAAGAATCCTGATCACAAGAGAGGCCTGTGAAGTAAGCCGCAGGTGTTAATTGGCCACATATCTCTGCTAGTGCAGAAAGAGAAATAAAAGCTCTACAGACTGATTCCTTTTTTGTGGGAGTGAGGATCTGCATCTGGGAAAGAGCTGAGGCAAACCCAGTGTTTCTCACCAGTGTTTCAGGGCCATGGGCTCCTCATAGTCTCAACCTGTAAGCTACAATGTCAGAGAGTTTATAAGCCTAGTGAAGAGACAAGGTTAGAATTTCACCTTACAGTCTATTCTCCTTTGAAGAGACACTGACTCTTTGCAATAATTTCTTCTTATTATCCTGAAAAGATCTAGGCTCCAAAGCAGAGGCCTTTTTACCAACAGATTCCAAAGCCATCTTGTCAGTAACCCTCTGAAATTTGAGCAAAGATCATCTGTTGTGCTTTTAAAGAATTCACTCAGTTCTAATAGAAACTGGCTGATCTGACCCTTTATCTGAACTGTTTTGTGATAAAATGCAATGACTTCTTCTGCAAATAGAGTATCTTTAATGTGACTTTGATCTTTTCAGTTAGCTTTTCCAGTGTTTGCCACTGTCTGATATAGAGAACACTTTCGTTCCTTATACTTGTCCAGTACCTTTTTTATTATCATTTGTAAGCTACATAAACAGGTGAACCAACACAGTAACTATGAGAGAAAAGTTTTTAATTAATTTATTTTTAAAAAAACAAAACAATTATAACGTCTATGGACAAAAGGGGGTAAAAAGTAATTGTTTTTAAATTCAATAACAATAGCAACAAAATAGTCATTATTATTAAAGTAGCAATTAAAGAAAAGTAACATGAAGGATTTTATACTAATTTCAATTATGCTAGATTTAAAAAAAAAAAAAAGTTATCCCTTTGAAAAGTTATCTCTTTGAATGATGTTGGCTTTACTTGGCTTTGCCCTAGCAAAAGGATTCTATGAGATACTCAAAATATTGAAAATACTTCTCCATTTTCAACAACACTCTTTTACTACATCATGTTCTCCAAAATATTAGAGTTCTTTGCTTTCAAAACCCATTTGTGGAAACTGACTTGAAGGAAGACATCAGTTTTCGCTTTAGACAGGTATTCTCTTCTGAGATGCATGGAGGCACCCATTTGCCAACATGACCCACTCTTTAGGGAGATCTGCTGCTTCCCAAGGGCTTGTATCAAGGAGGTCAAAGAAAGACTACCAAACCTTGTATGTCCCACTATTATCAGCTCCTGCTGTTTCACATAGGCACCAGTGATACATCCAAGAGCAAGCCAAAAAACATAAAAAAGGATTACAGAGCCCTGGGAGCAGCAGTGAAGGACTCCGGAGCACAGACAGTCTTATCATCCATCCTCCTGGACAAAGAGAAGGGGCTTGAAAGGGCAAATTGTATTGGGAAAATCAATAAATGGTTACAGGAGTGGTGCCACATCCAGGGATTTGGCGTCTTAGACCATGGAACATTTGCCAATTTAGTAAAGAGGGCTTGAAACTAGAGTTGCTGGGGGAGGGAATCCTCAATGCATCCCACTACCATCACCCTGAGGCCAGTGGCAGTAATAAATGCCCTGTAGAAGGATCACATGGCAGCAGGAGAACATCTGACATGAAGGAGAACATAATCCCAGCCAGGAAGGCAGCTTCAGTGGGGACCCAATTTATATGCCTTCATGGAAATGCACATAGCATGGGAAACAAACAAGAGGATTTACAGATGTACATTCCTGCAGGGCTATGATGTTATTGGCATCACTGAGATGTAGTGGGATGACTCCTACAACTGAAAAAGGAAAATGGATGGGTACAAGCTCTTTAGGAAGGACAGGCAGGAGAGGAGTGGGTGTCACCCTCTATATTAATGATCAGTTGGATTCCATGGAGCTCTGACTGGGAATGCAAGAGGAGCTGATTGAGACAGTTTTATTTATTAGTCAAAGGCTTTGTCCTGGATGAAAAACACATCTAGAATACAGGTTTCAAGCAGAACTTTGCAACTTTCTGTAGGACTTTATTGAATGTACACCATATCACATTTTTCTCAGTAACTGTAATCAAACATAAACATAGCTAAAGAAGTTTACAATGATAATTGATTTCTACTTCAAATAACACAAGCTCCTTAAAAGACCAACATTCCAAATAATCTGTATTGTGTATTTCAAATTACACATCTGATTTACAATAATGTCAAGATCTTAGATGCAGTAATTACATGCTGGCAGCTCCACTATGACTATCAAGATGAACTATAAAAAGAGAGTTCTTATTTTGCACAAATGTTTGCAAGGCAAAGCAGCTATATTTGGAAGGGCATATAAATTCTGCTGTTCCATAGGAATTTAGGGGTTGAGGAGTCTTCTGCCTGATAATTTGATATCTGCCTGATATAGGAAGTATTTTCATCAGTCCTGCTCGTGAAAGGGAAGGGGATATAGATAGGGCCAATGGCGTCCAACAAATCAACGACTGGCTACGTGACTGGTGCTACGTCCAGGGGTTTGGCTATCTGGATCATGGAACCAGATATGACAAACCTAGTCTGCTGGAGGCTGATGAGATCCACCTGTCAGAAAAGGAGATCATCCTCGGCCATAGGCTAGCCAAACTGGTGAACAGGGCTTTAAACTGATGTGGCTGGTGTCATGTAAAAAGGGCAGCGTTTGCCTGCCTCGGAGTCCCAAAGAGGACTTCCACTGAGGCAGCTTCAAAAAGTTGCTGCTTCAGAGTCCCACCAAAAGGGCTTTCACTGAGGCAATTTAAATCAAAGATGAATTATTCATACAACAGTAATAACAAGTTCTGGATAGTCGTTGATAAATTCACCAGCTGCATGGATTTGAGGTGAAGATAGTAAAGATAAAATAAAAAACATCCAACAGAGTCAGAGCTGCAAGTCTTACCAAAAGGTGTCTCCTTTTGGGGGAGAAGAGAGGATTTGACCAGTCCAGATAGCTGTTGATCTCTTCCTCCAAAGAAACAGAGGATTCTAAGAGTAATTGATAGTAATTGATGAGATGGGACTAGGTCATAAATAATTTTCTGACTGGAACCTTTGCAGGCTCTTATTACATATTAATTAAGAGAGGAGAGGGGAAAAGGACCAGTGTCGCTCTTTTTGTGAATTCCTTAGGTGTCATTGTCTCCATTGTTTTGGCTTATTGCTACAATTCCAGGCCACAGAGTCTTCACCCTGTTCCAGAAGTCGTGCTAATTGCCACTCATCAAATTTGCAGTCAAGATGCACAAGCCAGGTACCAGAGTTTTACCTTGGCTGATACCTTGGCTGACACAATGGTCTGTTCCTGCTGCCCCTGCTCCTTATCTGATATAAAAACTACAGTGATTTAACCTGCTGTCTTTTGCAAGGCAGACCCTCTGGGGGTGGGAGGTGGGGTAGGCAGGCTGGCAGGACTGCATTCTTTTTGTTAGGTTTAACAGAAGGGTCTGTCCTGTTGTCCCACAGCTGAGGGGAGGGAACCTCCATTCATCCCACACACCAATTTCAATGTGATGCTGGCACCAGTAGTAGATGCCCAGAGCCTATAGAAAGGATGCAGGTGAGCAGGGGAGCACCTGGAGTGTGGCATTTCAGCTCCTCCAGCTAGTCAATTACCTTCACTGGAGGCCCAGCTTAAATGCATCTATGCAAAAGCACAGCACGGGGAATACACAGGAGGACATGGAGATGTGTGTGTTCCTGCAGGGCTATGATCTTATTGGCATCACGGAGACCTGGTGGGATGGGTCCTACAACTGGAGTGTCAGAATGGAGGGTTATAAACTTGTTAGGAAGGACAGGCAGGGGAGACAGGTGGGGGTGTTGTCTTCCTCTGTGTCAAAGACCAGCTGGAGTGTATGGAGCTCTCCCTGGGGACAGATAAGGAGCCAACTAAGAGTTTAAGGGTTAAAATTAAATGGGAGGGCAGGGAGAGGGAACATTACAGTGAGGATCTGCTACAGGCTGCCTGACCAGGAGGACAGCATAGACAAGGCACTCTACAGATGTAGGGCAGCTTCAAGTTCATAAGCTTTGATACTCATGGGGGATTTCGACCACCCTGATATCTGCTGGAGGGACAACTCTGCAAAGCACAAACAATCCAGGAGGTTTCTAGAGTGCGTGAATGACAACTTACTTCTCCAAGTAATTGAGGAATCAACAAGGAGGGGTGCTGTGCTAGTCCTTGTTCTCACCAACATAAAGGGTTGATGAGGGATGCAAAGCACAAAGGCAGCCTTGGTTGTACCAACCATGAAATGGTGGAGTTCAAGATCCTTAGGGCAGCAATGAGGGCTCACAGCAAGCTTACTACCCCGAACTTCAGGAGGGCAGATTTCAGCCTCTTCAGGCATCTGCTTGAGAGTGTCATGGGATAACATCCTGGAGGGAAGAGGGGCCCATGACATCTGGCAACTTTGCTGATGATACCAAGTTGTGTGGAGTAGTTGACACCCTAGAGGGAAAGGATGCCATCCAGAGGGACTTTAACAGGCTAGAGAGGTGGACCAGTGCCAACCTCATGAAGTTCAATAAGGCTGGGTGCAAGGTCCTGCACCTGGGTTGGCACAACCCCAGACACAAATACAGGCTGGGGGGAGAATGGCTAGAGGGCAGTCCGGAGGAGAAGGAAATGGGGGTGGTAGTAGATGAGAAACTCAACATGAGCCACCAGTGTGTGCTGGAGCCCAGAGATCCAAATATATCCTGGGCTGCATCAAAAGAAGAGTGACCAGCAGGGCCAGGGAGGTGATTCTGACCCTCTGCTCTGCTCTGGTGAGACCCCATCTGGATGGAGTACTGTGTACAGTTCTGGGGTCCTCAGCACAGGAAAGACATGGAGCTGTTGGAGAGGGTCCAGAGAAGGGCCACCAAGATGATCAAAGGGTTGGAGCACCTCTGCTACGAAGAAAGGCTGAGAGTCAGGGCTGTTCAGCCTGGAGAAAAGAAGGCTCCAGGGAGACCTTATAGCAGCCTTCCAGTACTTGAAAGGGGCCTATAGGAAAGCTGGGGAGGGGCTTTTCACCAGCAAAGGCAGTGATAAGACAGAGCGTAATGGTTCTAAACTGAAAGAGGGTATATTTAGGTTAGACATCAGGAAGAAATTCTTCATCATGAGGGTAGTAAGGTGCTGGAATAGGTTGCCTGGGGAGGTTGTGGAAATCCCCTCCCTGGAGGTGTTTAAGACCAGGTTGGATGAGGCTTTGTGCAGCCTGGTCTAGTGTGAGGTGTCCCTGCTCAAAGCAGAAAGGTTACATTCTGATGATCTTTCAGGTCCCTTCCAACCTTAACCATTCTGTTGATTCTATGCTTAAGATGAGAGGAACACATTTATTACAGTGTTTATAGCAGTATTTTTTAAAATTAAAATGTGACAAAGACATAGCTAAAGTCCCCCAACAAGAATATTACCACACAGACAAAACGTTCCAAGCTACATGGGTATACACAGAAAGAGCCATTGCTCTAAAAATTTAGGATTTACAAAGCACATCAACAACATTCTACTTTTTAAATAATGAGGTTACAAAACATGGAGTTATATTGACCGGTTAAGATAAAATTATTTTATCTTCAGAAGTTTATTTTGATCTGTGTAATACAATTAAGGTATTGATGAAAAAGTACATTTCTTTAAAGCCGAGGAAATGGTATTAATCAATAATTCAGTTAACTTAGTTAACTTCAGTTAACTTTGACTAAGAATTATGTTCTTGTACCAGTAAGAATAGGCACAGCTATTAAAAGTTCATTTGCATTAGCTTGATTTGTCACTGCTATGCAAAAAGGATGCCATCACTGGAATCTGAGCAAAGAAGGTTTTTGCCCAGATATGCTTATATTTTATTCTGTGAATAAATGCTGCTTCATAAGTCTGAAAGGAAAAAAGAAATCCAAATCCCATTAGATACAATTAAATACCTAGAATTCTACATGTTGCTTCATATTTTAGACAATGTAGTCACCCTTTAATAAACTAAGCCAAATAATTTATTTATATATGATACACAATGAAAACATTTTGTAGTTCTAGACATGCTATGTTATGGCCCAATAATGAAGATTACTAATCATTCCTTGTAAAATATTAGTCACCTTTTAAAAACAGAAAAAATTCTGGCCTTTTACCTCTTAAAAATAAAACTTAAGTATTTCTTTTCAGGTAAGAACATTTGAATTTACCTCTTAAAATTAAAAAATGCAGTTCTTAAAAATCAACATTGGCAAGGTGGTGACTATAGGAAATTTCATTTATAAGAATTAATTATTTACAAATAATCATGGCAGCAAGCATTTTGCAGCATTTCAGCCAGGCTTCTCATTTAGTGGTGACATTTTACTAAATTTCTAGTTAGTAGTAGTTCAGATGATGTAATAAATTACCAGAACATTTAGTTGAAAAAGCTATTTGCTATCACTATAGTCATAGTTATGAATACCTGCTATTAAACAAAGTGCTTGAGAAGCCTTTTTTTTTGTTTCAGTGGATGAGAAACAATGAGTCAGCTTACAGCATTCTATCTTTACCTCATTTTCCTTAATTCACACTCGTAAATACCTTAAGAATTTTGGGTAGGCTTGCATACTTCACATTTTCCTCTTCTGGCCTAATTCCTATCTCCAGTGAAGCTCTGGACCTACTCAAGTTAATGGCATCTTACTATGACATCCAGACTTAAGAAGTTAAACCAGGTATGTGCATAATCCGAATATTTGCCTACCATAATGCTAGTAACATAAAAGCATGGATGGAGAGAAGCATCACTGGATTCAGATTGTGTGAGATAGAGGAGTTGATAAAGGAATTTCCAGCTTGAAACTGATTTTACCATTTAAAGCTAATGCTCACATAAACACATATCTGCTTGAAGATGCAAGTTGGGCACACACACACAAATATAATGGATGGCAGAATTCCCTTTACATTTAGAATTTCCTGTCTGATACATTTTGTCCCCAAAGGAAACCTTTCATTAAGAGAGTAATTCATTTGCTCTCTCAGTTCAGTTGTCACATATTCATAGGACTTTAAAAAAAGAAGGGCAATGCATAACAGCTGAAGTTGCATGTGATGCACACATATTGTGTTAGAAATTGAATTCATAACACCCTGAACAAAAGGACACTGTATAACAATGATCTTAGAGCACTGCTTCCATAAATCAATAACCTGGAGGTGAAAGGCTTAGTAATACATTACTAATTGCAGGACAAACACAGCTCGCAGAATTCTCCCATGCCTTAGAAAACTATTTCTGAGACTACAATGCTTAGATACAAAATTTGGGGGGAGAGTTGTAAAAACACAGTTTCAATGACTTCTTTACCAAATTCTTAAGTTTTGTAACCCAGAACAGCAACTATGTTTTAACTGGTTAATTGCAAACTACAAGATTGCATTGCCACGGGTACTTAAAACATCTCTACATAAGAAAGTAAATGGAGACAAATTTTACTATGACAAATGGTTAAGTTCTAGACAAAGAGCCATTCTGTTATTTGATAAGAAAATTATAAGGCCACAAACTAATGAGGCCAGAGCATATGCAAGAGCACAGATACACAATTGTCACAGTATTTATGGTTAGTCCTTAGCATGTTTTTCATCCAGGCCAGCTCTTATCTGATCACAGCCAAGGGAAAAGCATAGGCATGGTACTATTCTCAGTAGGCAGCATGGATGAGGCCACTGAGCTTCTGCATTTCAGGAGGGAGAATAAGGGCGACACAGTATTTAGGTACATGGATATGAGCTATACTATGCCAACTGCTCTCTAGACTAGTGCCTGTTTTATTTAATAGTACCTGTGCAATCATTTAGTCACAGTGGGCCAATTTAAACATGGATGAGCATAAAGACTAAATTTGGGAAAACATCGTGAGTCACAGGATTCTATTAAAACATAATATAAATATTGTAACAAATTAAACGACATCAGATTTTACCTCCTGAAGGTTATGCAGCTTAAGGTGTGCCTCTGCCTCATCTTCAGTGAGGAGAATAGTGTTCCACGGGGACCACTCATGCTGCTTATCCCATCTGACCATAACCAAATCATCATCGTAGGCACTGAGAGCTGACTGACAGCCCCATATGTTCTCAATCAGATACTGCAGATCGTGAAGCTGAAATGAAAAATGGTTAAGAAGGAAGAAGCATGTTTCATTCCACAACTGCATCTGTAATAATCCAAACAATGCTTTAAGTGAAAAAGTTTTCTATACATATGTCATATAATCACTTGATTAAATGATGTCCGGGCATGCACATGTTCCTTTAGCATGGTATGGCTATTAACTGCATTTTTCTTGTATCACCTCTAAAATATTACATTCTTACTTTGATTGTCTCAGCCAGTGGCAATTCATACCTTCCCTTTAGATCCTGATTGACTAAATGCTCTTATAAAGTTTCTTATACCTTATATTTCTCTTGTAGCATATTTAAGCCTGCTCAGACCTTCCTGGTTAATAACAATAATCCATCTCCGTCATTACTGAGATGACTACACAATTTCGTTCTTGGGTTCTGAACTAATGTTATTCAGTAAATAAGTTATTACACTGATAAATAACTTAAGGTTACATATAATCAGAATAATCTGGCCTGGAAAATATGTGGAATTAGGACAAGAAAAGCTCCCACCTGTGACAGGCCTCAAATCACTGCCTGTTTGGCTTTGTTTCTCTCAATCTGCTGTTGACAAACAGTTTATTGTGCTCATGATGGTGTTTCTCATTTTACCAAATGAGATTATAAGATCAAGTAGCTATACTCCAATATTAACCAAAAATAATAGAAGGTCTGTTTGTAAACATTCTGTAGTACAGAAAGGACTTTAAATGTACTTTTAACCTATACCTAAGGTTAATTTACATCAATCTTAATTTAATTATTACTAGTCATTTGAAATCACTACTACATCTTGATAAACACAGCTTCTTGAATTAAAAAAAAAAAATTGGGATGGCAGTTACTACTGATATTTAGTAAGTTTTTCTGTCACCCTCCATTAATTCTTCTCTGTATCATGGAAAATTATAAAAGATTTTTATCTACACGTGTCTGTAAACAACACTAAATACATTTTCCTCCAAGCTAGCCATTTGAAGAAGGTTGATTCCTCTAAAAAGAAATCTTTACTTAATTAAATAATGGTGTTTGCCTGTCACTAAGTTTCTAATAAAGGATGAATGAAACTATTAATTAATAAAACATTTTCCTGGGCTGCATCAAAAGAAGAAAATGACCTGCAGCTCTACTCTGCTCTCATGAGACCACATCTGGAGTACTGTGTCCAGTTCTGGAGCCTCAACACAAGAAGGACATGGAGTTGGAGTGAGTCCAGAGGAGGGCAACAAAGATGAACTGAGGGCTGGAGCACCTCTCTTCTGAAGACAGGCTGAGACAGACGGGGTTGTTCAGTCTGGAGAGAAGGCAGCTCCAGGGAGACCTTATAGCACCTTCCAGTACCTGATGTGGGACTACAAGGAAGCTGGGGAGGGATTTTACAAGGGCTTGTAGTGATAGGACAAGGAGTAATGAATTAAAACTGGAAGAGGGGAGATTTAGGTTAGATGTTAGAAAGAAATTATTTAGTATGAGGGTGGTGAGACATTGGAACAGGTTTGCCAGGGATGTTTTGGATGCCCCCTCCCTGGAAGTGTTCAAGGCCAGGCTGGATGGGGCTTTGAGCAACCTGATCTAGGTAGGAGGTGTCTCTGCCTATGCAGGGGGGTTGGAACTAGATGATCTTTAAGGTCCCTTCCAACCCAAACTATTATTCTATATAAGTTTATCACTACAGTGCTTTAGTGAAATGCAACCTCTGTATTCTCATCCAACTTGCTTCCAAAATCCAGGAGCCCATGCAAATTCTTGACAGGAAAACTGTAAGATATAAACTGGGCTTAAAACCTCCACTGCTAGTAAGTCTGTGCCTCGTGATTCCAGGAACACAGGACTGCTCCTACATTTGGTTGTAAATCTGCTCTTACATGGCATCCTTTATTAGGTTGCATGTATTGGTTTGTGTTTTCAATAATTCCTCCTTTTCACAAAATTTCAAAGAACACCTGTATCCTCTTAGAATCCAGAAATTTGCAAGCAGACACATTAGCAAGTACTACTGTTTTTATGCTAAGCTACACATCTTGAAAGTTACCAGAACTTGCAAAAAACTATACAGAGGCATATGGGCCCATGTAAAGAAGATCCATAATTCTACTCTTCCTTTTTCCTGAATTACAATTTTATTTTATTTTTTTTCTGCCTTAAAAATATACAAAACCTTGTTCAATGTTCAAGCTTAGCTGGGTCTGGGGAAGAGTTTGATTTAAGAGACAACTTCTGCACTTTCTAAAGTTAGTTTAGATGCCTTTTGCTGTGACATTTTACAGTTAATTCATTTTGAATGATGCTTCCCTTCCACCCCCTAATAATTTGTTCTACACCCACAAGAAACAGAAAAGGTCTTCAGCACTGTTGTCTAATAAGCTGTGAGCAAGTATCATTGAAGGCTCAGAAGCTGAGACTGGGAAACACAGGTAGGCAGAAAACCAACAAAGGAGATAAGTGCATTTGTAACTTCAAACTAATACAGGATTCCTATTAGGATGTTGCTCATCAAGAAAAATCAAAGTCATAGTAGGTACAATTGATTCTAAAGCACATAGCATAGTCAACACCCCCAAAAAAGTACAAGACAGAATCAGGGCTTGACACATTTGCTGAACTAGTTTATTTTGATCCCAAAAAGCTCTTTTGCTGCTGTAAGCAGCATTTAGTAGGGCTACTGTAATTCTCACCTATTGCTTTTTGTCTTTTAAACCTTAGCAGCACTAACAGAGGTGGTCACCCCAAACACAGTTAGAAGCAGTATGCAACACATCTGAAGAAAAATCTTCTATCTTCTCACAAAAATCTTGTATCTACCCACAGACAATACAATCAGAGCCAATAATGGTACTGCACTGAGCAATTAATCAAGCTGTCATAGCTGCTGCAAGAGCCTTTTTGTTGCACTCAAGTAATTTCAAGATGCCCCAGAGCTGTTTCCTGGATGTAAGTGAAATAGGGGACGGAAAGTTGTTGGGAGAAAAAAAATGAATATGGGAATTTTAGGAAAAACCCAAGGAAATCAGTAACTTAAGATACAAGCCTCTGTTGTTTAGATATTTACTCTGAAGAGAAGAACTTGAAGTTAATTTGGATGAAAATGACACAGTATCTAGACACGTTGCAGCGTTACAACCACAAAAGGAACTGCAAGTGAGGACTTCCAGTGTCTGCAGTTCAAAAGCAGTTATGTTTCAGTGCATCAATGGCCACCAGCCATCAGAGGTGATGTGAGAGAGGTCCAGTGGGTTTGGAGGATGTTTATGTATTAAGATAAACTAAGGTAGACACAGGAAAAAATCTTTTCCACTTAAGTGAAAACTAATATTGATTAATATCTACAAAATCCAGGTTCTTTGATAATATTTCTTAACACAGGCATGATAATTAAAGAATTCTAATCTTCCTTTTGGCAGCTGCCATTGGCAAAGTGCTAAACCACAGCATGCCTTGTTTTGGTAGCAGTGGGATATTAATGACTGGCTTTAGTTTGCTCGGTGGTTGTTTCAGATATACTGAAAATACAGTTCAAAAATTATTTTTAATGTTGATGCTGTAGAGAATTTTATTTTTAAATCTAAGAAAGTTCAAACTAATTGTGGCTGTTCAATACTTTCAATAAACAACTTTGCAATTATCTCAGAATTAAAACTTTTCAAGTGGATACTGGATGTCAAGATTATTTTTTGACAAAATAAAAACTAAACTAAAAACTAAATAAAAACTAAAAGTGAGAATTTGCTGAAGACAGAGGCAAGAAGGTCTTTGAACTGAATTGTTCCAGTAATTACTATTAAGAAACATTAGCTACTTAGCAATACTGCAAAAAGATTACAGATGATTACAGATGATGGTAAAAATTTAGAAAATTAAAATATTTAGTGAATCCTTTTCCTGATAAATGCAAAACAGTAATACTTTCAACTGTACAGATATTCTACTGATGTAGAACAGGAATGTCAACACCTCAACTTCTCTGATTTTCTTCCTTCTGAGAACACAAAATAATGTAGTTGTTTTAATAAAATAGTCCAAACTAATGGAGCTCAAAATGTTTTCTAGCATTATATCTTGAACAATATTATAGCCACAAAACATGATTGTTGCTTTACAGATGATGCCAGTATTTTTAAGCAACAGGATCGCCATAGCAGAACCAGAAGAATTCAGGTCACCTGATTCTTTGGCCTGTCAGCTAGACTTCTACTTATTTTAATACACAGCTTGTAACCACTTTCCAAAGTACAGCTATACTTCAAGAGCTTAAGTGCTTCTTCTTTATGGTATGGAACAACCCATGTGACAGGAATAAGTTTTTGTAGCTTTAGCCTATTTCTCCACCTGTCAACAAGACATACAAAATGAAGGAAAAATTATAATCCAAGCAACCAGTTTTCATTATTAGCAATGATCTTTCAGACAGTACCTGAACTAAGAAAACAACTTTAGAATCATCCTCGTAATCAGCTTCAGACTTTCTGAGATTTCTTAGGATAAGTCTGTACTTCAAAAATGCTTTTCGCTGGTGAGCCTCATTTTCAAGCTTGCAACACAAGTAACATTTGCCAATAGTGTGGGAATTAGCAGGAATAGGAAACTCAGTAGATGGTAAGTAATTTTCACAGCTATTACAGAAGTGAACATTTTTATAAAGCTTTAAAGGATCTGATGGAACCTAAAAGATTAAAAAAAAAAAAGAAGTTAATTTACCACAAAGTATCTTTGTATTACTTGTGTATCACCCTAAGTCTATTGGAATACATTTTACATATATTCAGGCAAGTATTTTAATATGAAAAACCTAGTAATGTTTATTTTAAAATACCCAATACATTGTTGGGGGTTTTTTAATAGAAGATCAAAAGCCATTCTATTTTCTTACTGTAGTTGATAAAACCAGTTATACAAATCAGTCAATTAATTGTTAAGCTATAAAAAAGATACTAGACATTACACTCCAGTGGTGTTGCTGGTGATTTTATGTATGCTGACTGTCAGCCATTCTGGAAAGATGACAACACAGAGAAAAGAGAAACTAATTATTCTACATTTAATTTTTAATATAAAATCTGCCCTTCGTATCAAAGATAGAACTCTGAGATTATAAGCATATTAATATTTTGTCAGAAGAATATAAAATCATCAGAACCACATGTCCAAAAACAATATAGAGGAAGATAATAATCTAAATTTGCTAATTACCTCCTCAACCTCTTATTGCTTCATGGGCTCAGCATAGAATTTAATGTATTCTGGGGAGAGGGCCCAAGTCTGTAATTAGGTAGTTTGAGTAGTCAGCTACTTATTGTGGTCATCTGCCTTTTTTTAAAAGCACCCTGAGCATTTGGTTGTTTTGACTGTCTATTAATGAACTGCCATCTTTTTTATGGTCTACAGAAGGTTACATGATTCAAATAACCAGTTAACCAAAAGCTAGAGAAGACAACCAGCTCCAGTTTCTGCTGGGATCCATCTAGGTAACTGTTCATAAACCTAGTGTAAAATAAGTCCTAAATGGTTCTAAATCCCACTAACATTTACTGACAGATTCTCTACTGCTAAGATACCATCAACCTCTGTAAGAGGAATCGTCATCTGGCAGATGCAGAATACATACTACTGCCTAAAGCAGAAATATATGACAGTGAATCAAATTTTAATCATAGTCTGTAGTCAGAAAAAAAACCAAAACACAAAACCAAAAGCAATCACACAACTTGAAGTGTCACCACTATCTCCATAGCTATATCTGCTTCTCATGAAGCAGCAACTGGTTGTACAAAAGAAGCTCATAACAGCTCCTGCTTAGGTGCAAGCTCATTAGACATCACTTTGACAATGGCAATGTTGTTCTTTTCTGGACACATGGGATGCTGCCTCTTGTCCAGTGCGAAAAAGATAATTATTCTCTCTGTTTGTTCTCCATTTGCTATAACAATTTACTGTTGCCACATTATACCACTATAATTTTCAGTTCTCAAGTTTTTCCTTTCATACATAATGTCCCTGTGTGTTCTCTGTGCCACCAGCCATACCCATGTCTAGGCCACATGCTTCCTACATAACTAAATAAACTTATTTGTGTGAAGCCTGTGTACTTGCTGCATTTTACTTCTTGAGGAACTCCTCCAGAAATTCCACAGCAAAATAAAAAATAAAAAAAGCTTTCATTGTTTTTCATTCCCCTTCTCCATCACACTTAGTTTGGTAGCCACTATGTCAGACTGCAAAATAGGAGAAATACCTTAAGTATCTTAGCAACTTGAGGGTTAAACTTTGGAGTTTTAAAATACTGAAGAAATAACGTACAAATTCTTTTCCTCAGTCCATCTAAATTGCGATCTTTCACCTTTCGTGACATAAGATCAACTTCCCTGTCAATTAATTCCACTATTTCCTGTGTTAATTTACATTCATGTTCCTGAAAGAAAACACAATTAAAAAGGAAAGCACACTCCACAACAATAAGGAACCAAGCAACAATATAACACAGATATAGAAGCAAACTATGGATTCTTTGCCAACCATCATTCAGCATGCTCATGTAAGAACATGTTCATGTAAGAACTTTTGAGTGTCTCAGGAAGACAACCTCCAAGAAAACTAGTGGAAAGAACTAAAAACTCAGAATGCATACAGAGCCTGCTTTAAGGGGCCTGTATATATAACAAAGCTGTGAGGTACTGTGAACATGGAGGCACTAAAAAATGCTAAGCCAAGGCACAGAACACATGCCTCTGTCTCCAAAAGCACCAAGAAATATCTCCATAAGAAAATTTCTTTGGCTCTGTGATAGGACTTGTAATGTATATACACAGTAGATATTTTTGGTTTTTAACCAAAAAACATAAACAAAAAATAAAACACCACCAAAAAAAAACCCCTCAACTACCCAAAAAAATAACCACCACACAAAAGGCACAGAGGATTTAATAAGTATGTTTGGAATTAATAATTTCAGATTTTCAAATGCTTATCTAGAGATTATCCATGGGGTGGTAAAGGTGAATGAGTTCAGTGTTTTCTCACCCAAAACAGTGTGTTTATTTACAGAAATTCTATCATTTGTTCATTCCAGCAATATTAACTTGCCTTAAGATGGGCAGAAGTCTATAAACCAGCAATGCTCCCAACACTATAATCGGCTTTAGATCAAATTCTGGTACTACCAAAGCAAACAGCAAGATGATAGTTTATTTTAATATGACCAGTAAGCAGCATTCTATTCTAGTTGGACATTAAAAGTATCATCCTGAAAGTACCTTGAAGCTAGTGTTATTCTTCGTGTACATTAATAAATAAATACATAAAACAAATCTGAATGACTGAAAGTAATGCAGCCAGCTTCTAAGTCACTGGGAACACTGGCAGCAACAGTGAGGGTGAGGGGGGAAAGGAAAAAAAAAAAATCAAATCAGTATTTGCCAGTCATAGAATCATAGAATCCTAGGGGTTGGAAGGGACCTTGAAAGATCATCTAGTCCAACACCAACAGATAAGATGCTAAACAGACATTTCAAAGAACTGAGGAAAAAGAAAAGTAATAGCCACTTACATCTCTGCAATGGTTTTCATCAAGTTGTGAGCACTAAACTAAATTTTGTGCTAAAATTATATTATGTATTAATATACAAAAATCCCTAAAACTATGGGGTTAAAATTCTAACACAACTTGAAGAAAAATGTGCACATAGCAAAGTGAAATATGAATTTAGAGTTTATCTAGAATGTAAATTACACTGACATGCCAGGTGGCACACTAAGCTTTCTCTTGCTGCCACCTGATCATCCTGGCACCTGTTTGCCAAAAGAAGCATTGCTTATGTGTCAACAGAATTAAGTCACTGTATCTTTGGGAAGTACAGGTTCAAGCTAAACATAAATAGAAAAATAAAACATACCTTGACTGCACCTCTGAGTGTTAACAGTACATTTGTTCTCTCATCTTCTGGGATGCCACTCATGCTAACGTTACGGTAGAGTTCAAATAGCTCTCTGGCATGGATTGTGTACTGTGTATCCATTTCAGTGATTTTTCCATCAAATGCTTTCCACCTCTTTGGTTGTGAACACTTCAGAAACAATTTGTGTAAGTCTGAGCTATTATAATCTGATCACCAGCTGAACAAGTGCATTAGGTTTTATCAAGTTTCACTAGAGCAAATAGGGACTTAATATTAATGCTTGAGTAACACAAAAGGCTAATTCTACTGTGGATATTTATACAGTACCTTTTCCTCCAGAGCAGGTATCCAATCACCCTTTGTTTAAAGTTGCAAATAATTAAAATTTTTACTTACAGTATATTAAAAGTAAATAATATTCTCCTACAGGGATACGCTCTACTTCTTTAAAGCTAATTTACTGATATGGTGTTGTAACACATTTGCTCTGTACTTAATCTTGCAGTCATAAATCCCTCAAAACTATCAGAATAAATCAATGGGACTGTTGACTATGTAAAGATAGCAAATTTAAGGCTTCAGAGTCTACTGCAGGACAAAGTATCTCCAGGGAACTGTTATATTTATGCTGGCTATACAGATAGATAGAAGGCATAGACTTCGTTAAAGCTGACTAAGGCCAAGCATGAGATTGCAGCTTATCAGATACTTCAGCTGGCTTCTTGTTGCCAACTTAACTGCTTACCATATGCCTACTACTTCAGTTGTCTCTTTAACTTCTATAGGTAGTGAGAAGTTGCATGGTGTCAGCTGCCACACTCAGTTTGAAAAGTTCAAGCATTCTCTTACTTACAGAGGACTGGTTTTGGTTGCAAACCACACTGTTATACAGGGTGCTAGTTCACTGTGGAAATGGGTATCTAAATACAATAGAAAGATGGTATTCCAAATCCTCTTCCCATCATTACATGACTCCACTCCCTTTCCTTAATTGGGACAGCTATTTGGAATTTCATTCTGTCTATTAAGTATTCTCTTTCACTGTATTTGGAACTTGGAAGTTCACGAACACTCGTGAACTTCACTTTGCAATCATGATGAGAGTTAACAACAGCAACACGTCATGCAGCATTCACATGATGAACTGGGTATGACCCCAGCACTGATGTGACTGGTTACTGGATATGACCCCAGCATTGATGTAATCATTATTTTAACCAAATATACAGGCTTGCTATGCTGATAAGTCATAAAAATACCAAGAATATTAGACAGTTAGATATGATTAATCACCATTGCCACCAAAACAGAGCTTTCCACAATTTTAAATAAATAAATTATAAAGTTAGGTAAGCAAGACAAAATAATTGAAAAAAGGATTTAACACTGAATAACTGACATTTAATAACATTATCAGTGGGGGGAAACTAATTAAAGGAGGTGTTTTTAATCAGAAGTCATAATTCAGATCCAAAACTCATTAAGAAATGCATTAACAAAGCCAGACATTAGTAAAAAATGGAATTCTTAATTCTTAAGTGAAATCTTTTAACTTTTTTAAAACCAGAGATATTATTTTCTCTCTGTCATAATAAAAAGGGAGCATTCTGCTGTAATGTCATGACTTTGTTTGGTACAGTACCAGAAATTAATTTAAAGCAAACCAAACCACAAAACAAAGCAAATAAACAAGAAAAACAAAACCAAAACCCAACAACAAAAAAATCTCCACGAACTTAGAACCCGTATCATGCTGCAATTCCTTTGTATGGCAGACTGGCAGAAATCAGTACCTACATTTGATCCTGTCCAATGAAATTACTTATGAAACAGAAAGTTCTGAGAATTAAAATTAGGGGTTTTCTGATAAATTTGCACAACCTATATATGAGGTAGCAGTCTTGGTATTCCACTCTGCAAAATGATCCTTAACAGAGACCAACTATATAATGTCTAAATTATTCAAAGCAAGATACCACATCTGTAACTTATGGAATATTTCTTACTACTTCATCGTAACTGGATATTATATAAAATAACTTGAAAAGAAAGAAATTATGCTTCTTTCTATGGAAAAAGAAAAAAGAGAATTCATCAATATGAAGATTTCCAGCATTTCAGAAAAGATCACCAGTTCTCCAATGTCAGGACTAATTAATATATTCAAGATTGATGCAAGGAAAATAAAACTTACAGACTTTTAGCACTGTTTGTCCTTCAGTTAGTCAAGAGCTAAGAAATTCTCAGCTTGGAAAAAGAAATACACTGAATTGTGTTGACATGAACAACTGTGTAGTTTGGATATTTGAAACAGCATTCAAATTATTAACAGTTTAAGCTAGGAAAGTTTTGGCAGGTTGCTTGCAGATGTCTTTTCTGTTCCTGTACTTCAGTATTCTTTATATTCAGCCTAAAATTACATTACTGACCTTATTCAGAAAGCGAAATATTGCTTTTTGTTGATTCTCCTCATCTGCAATTAGTTTCTCTCTACCAAAGAGAGCAATCAGCTGTTCCTCTTCTTCAAATAGTCCACAAAGTGCTGCCTTTCTTTCAGCTCCAGTAAGGGCTCTGTTAATCCGTTCAATCTCCTCCTGCCTCCATACTACAGATACAAATATGTTGGGTGTTTTTACGTTTTCCACTGAAATGTCTAATTTCATGTTTAAGAAATAACATAATTTAAAATATTAATTAAAAGCCAGTTTCTATGTTATGGAATTGATTGTTATGCATATTTGCAATACATAGAAAATGGCCTGGAAATTTATGTAAATTATACAGATGTTCTGTGAGAGTATGAGTGCCTACATCAATTCCAAACATCAATTCCAAACATCAATTCCAAACATCAATTCCAAACATCAATTCCAAACATCAATTCCAAACATCAATTCCAATGCCAATTTGTACTCCAAACTCAGAGATGGCTTAGGAAAAAAAGGAGCTTTATGAGAGAGAAATAATGTAGCTCCTGTGCGAACGTGTTGAAATGATTTCTTCACAATTTTGCATCTAAAATAACTAAACTAACTGTGTCTCAAAGAGCTCCGAAAGGTATGAGCAATAGGAACTGTCTGAGCAACTGCTCATCAAAGGCACAAGAAAAGATACCATGGAGATTCTCTCAACAGATTAAGGATGGCATCTTATTGTGGTACCATTACTACACAATGCTGAGCATTTACTGCACAAACGAGTAAAATCTAAAGAGGTTTTAAGTCCTCCAAACTTGAGATAATACCTGACTGACAGCCACATCTAGCACTCCAGGTCTTACACTGAGTATTTCAGTGATATTATCTTTTGCCATCAAACGCAGATGGATGTGTATTAATAATCAGAAAGTCATTGCTTTACTCTCCCACTCCTCATCTACAACAAAGCCCTTAAAGTGGAGGAAGAGTCATGCAAACCACAGGAGTGCAATGACAGCAGCCTGTGAATCAGTACAGGCTGTACAAGGATCTGGCCTTATGACTTTATGGTCAAATCATCAAATCGCAGGTCCCTGCTGCACTTGTAAGTTCAACCACTTAATGACAGAAACATACAGATAGATGTATATGTACATGTCTATCGTGGTTTATTCCATAGTACCCAGTTTTTTACTATTACTGCTGATATACAGGCTACATGCCTTTACAGAAATCTGTTAGGAAAATCAAACTGGGTTTACTGAATAGTGTTTTCCTTTGTATACATGTAACAATCCTGGGCCTATCTGAAGAATCTGCTTCCATTTCAAATACCACTGGAGGTTTTTGAGGAATTTTTTTTAAGATCCAAAACTTCCAACATTCCTGAATAATGTCTCCAAGTGTTCTTATTGTTTCAGAACAGTTATGCAAAAGTGAGACCCAGCGTAAAGGAAAACAATCCAACATGCGATGCACACTTACTGAAAAAGCCTGTAACATCCTGTACCAGGTAAGATTAGAGGCAAAGAAGGGAAAAAGGAAGGTTTATTTTCTGCCTGTGGATTCCTTCTACAATACCTTTTGTTTTCCATTTTAAAATACTTCAATTCATTTCCTTAAGGTTCTCCAAGCTTCGGTATTAATATGACAGCTGTCTGACAAGTTCTAAGTACCCAAGATACACTTTTCAATAAAGCTATGACAGCAAACAAAAACTCTGTATAGAATTAATTGACATGAAGGTTTGTATGCCTGAAGGGGGCAGCAACTTCAAAGGCAGAGTTAATAAATACAGTAAGCAATTTTGTACTTACAGAAATGAAGCTGTCAGTTATCATCAATACTCACCTCCTGATTCACCATATACATGCAACCAAGTTAAAAACACTCTTAGATTATCTTTTCTATAGGTAGAGATTTTACTCATTACAGTTTTCATCCTAGTTTTTATAAACATAGCTCATACTTTTCAAATAAGTAATGTCACTGAATACTGATACACCCCATTTGCACCATACAGTCAACAAGTGAGTTTTTGTACCAACAGGAATTGCTTGTACTGGCTGACCCTGCAATAGTATCCCCTGTTGTGATCAGCAGCAATAACCTTTCCAGATCTCTGGAGGACAATAGTCTCATTCTATTACTGTCACAATGATTTAGCTTGTGTAGACTGTTGACACTGTAAGAATGTAAAAGTAGCTTCAGATGCAGGTAGAAAAAAACGTGCCTAGAACCACTAAGCTCTCAGAATAAAGAGCATGACTGCAAGTCCCCATGTAGATAAGCAACAAGTCAACAACAATAAACAAAAACAACAAAAAGATTTATACTAGAACGTTAAAAACAATATATATGTTAAAAAGACATTTCAAATAGTGGACTTTGCTCTGTTCCAGTGTAGAAGTGGCACATGCTTTTCAGGTTGCCTAGATATTAAATTCCTGAACATGAACAGCTGAAAGGTTTCTTACTTGTGAATTCAATGACATTAAATTAAGCAAAAGAGACACTTATATAAGTTTTAAATCTAAAAATACTGGGAACATCAGCACTCATTCACAGCTTTAACTCAGCTTTGTTTATTCTATTGCAAATAAGACTCTTCACACTTTAAAAAAAAAAAAAAAAAAAAGTGTATCATATATCTGATACCACATTAGCCAGGAAGCAGTTTTTAAAAGAAAATGTTACAGGAAATCAGGTGCCAAATAGTAGTACTTGCAATAAGAGGAGAGGAAAAAAATTATTGAGTACTTCGGCTTTACCTATTCAGACACAGATATAAAGGACGTGATTCTTGTGAAGAAAAAAGCTAACTATCTATGAAGAAAAAGGGAGGGTGGGAGAAACAACCCCTAAGAGACCACAAATCTCATTACAATACCATTCCCAGAATTCTTAAGTTTAAGACCAGTAATAATTTTTACATTTGCCACAAATTTATAAGTCATTTCTACATTCAGACAGAGTGTTTTGTTCAATGCCACACAAAGTATGACAGTATTAAAAGATTAGCATATGACTTGGGAATTATTGAATCATGATCCCAAGTTCTATGAATAACTCATGCCATCAAATTTATGCTCTGTTTACCATGGAAGAAATAGCTAAGATAGTTTAAGGTAGGCCAGGTGGCTTTGCAATGAAGCAGGTAACACACCAGGTCAGTTCTACTTCAGGGACAACAATGTCCAAACTGCCAGAGTTTTACCGTAAGCAAGCACTCCAGCCTAGATAACATATAAGCTGTTACAAGATGATACAAGACTAACACAAATGTTGCAGATTCATTGTATGCTGGTACAAGTCCTCTTTTTTCTGTTAGTTTCATTTTTCCAATAGAACATACTCAGTGGTTTTTGTTACACTTGTAAATCTTTACAGGTGAGTAATATTGCATCACATATCTGCAGTATTCACCTTATTTTTTCAGGGAAGTTTAGAGGTGTTTGCCTGTACTAGATATCCACTCAAACAAGAGAAGTAAGTTTTTAAAGATGTGCCATAGGACTCATAAGAGATTAATTTTTTTTAAAATTTGACAACACTTTTTTGTGAAACATGGAATAAATTAGAAAGGAAAAAAAGTACCAGTAAAAGAAGACTAGGACAAAAGAAATAACCTCAGTCATATTTTGCAGAATTCTGGGCAAAAATGTAATTCTTTATAAAAAATGTCTAGATTAAGTGACAATGGATCTTAAGACTAATTTCTTCATTGCATTATTTTCAGCACCTTGAATGTAGAATAAAAAGATTAAAGTAACTCTGATTAAAAAAAAACATTTCCTGTTCCTCTAGCTGCCCTTAACATTAGAGTTTAATTAAAAAATAGAACAATAAGCCTGCCAAACAGCACTATTTTACAAGCTGATTGTTTCCTAAAATGTTGTGTACTAGTTTCAGCTGGGATAATCTTATTCATAGTATCTTGTATGGTGCTCTGTTTTGGATGTTGAGAAAACAGCAATGTTTTTGTTCTTGTTGTACAGTGCTTACACAGCATCAAGGCATTTTTTCTGCTTCTAGTCATCTCTGAAAGTCAAATACTTATTTAAAAATGAAAGAAATTCCACTAAGTAAAAAAAAAAATATATATAATCATGGAACTCTCTATAGAAAAATAAAAAACATAGGGTGTTTTTTTTAAACAAACTGGACTGTTTTGCTGATTAATAGAAATAAAAAACTTACATTCTAAATCATGGAAGAGTAGCTCAAAATCTTCTTTTGTTTTAGGGTTCATTTTTCGCTCGTACTCCCTTCTCAGTTTTTCCTCTTTCTCCTTTTTTTTCCGTAATTCTTCTTGTGCCTCCCATTCCAGCCTTAACCTCTTTCTTTCCCTCAGATCCTGTACTATATTTATAGAATGCCAACGGCGGAAATACTTCTGTAATACTATTACCTATATGTGATACAATACCAAAGAAGTGTGAATTTAAAACAAAACAGCATAATTTTTTGTTCTTAACTGTTATTTTTTCCTAGCTACTTAACTGTACTTTCTAAGATTTGTCTTGTGCTCATTCAAATTAAAATTTTACAAAACCAGTCGTACTATTAGTTTAAACACTAGTGTCCTTCCTTATCTAGATAACTGCAGGGGTTTAACCAGTGAGTACAGTGTAGAAAAGAGGTTCAAATAATCAAGCAATCAAGAAATTTGGAATACCTAAATGGCATCCTCTGCACAATTAATCTACAGAATCTGTCACTGGAATAGCTTGCATGAGGCAACTCAGTGCACCAGAAAACCCCACAGACCCACTGCATGTGTTTGAACAACTAGGTTGTATCTTAACGCCAAAGCAGGTAGCATAAACACAATCCAAAATGGATCAGTGTACCAAAGGTAACCTACCAAGTCTGTTAACACAAACAAACAACCCCAGAAAACACAAAATCCAAAAGTTGAATGCAAGTCTCCTAAACCTAATCCAATACTCCATCCATTTGAGGCCATGCATTAAGCATGTCACTTAGGTCCTCCCAAAGACATCATGAGAATATCTCTGGGACAAGTCCTGCAATCTTTTAATCCCCAGAGCTTTATATGGAAGCTTAACTGTCACTGTAAGATAGAAAACAGTAAAATCTTAATAGTTAAGAAATCACAAGGTCTCAAATGTTGCTAAAAACATGAGCTAAAAACATGCTAACAACAGAGCAAATACCTCCCCCATATCTGAAAGATTATGAAATGCAAACATTAAGAGACAATTTGCAGTTCACTTCTAAATTCACTCTTTGAACACTCTAAACACTCATGATATAGAGATAACCTTTGTAATACTTTGTGTTACAGATTGTTTCAAAAAGATAAGAACTTACGGCCTCAAGTCGACGTTTATGGTATTCTTCTGCTGTAAAATACTTTCCAGGACTTAGTGATTTGTCAGTCACAGTTGATACATACAGGCCAATTTTAGTCATCTGTGTTGATGTTGTATTTGGTGTTTGTTGTGGCTTATTTTTTTCAAAAACTGTCTGGAGAAAAAGTGCAAGTCAGGTTATAACCAACTATAGAGGGTGTTTTCCCTCATTACTGTAAGTGGCAAAATTAGCTATTTGTAACAAAAATCACAAGACTAAGGATACCCACCCACTAAGTATTTCAATTGCACACTTACTTCTGATGTACTTCCTCATTCCTATTGGAAAAAAATTGCATCAATGTTGCATTCAATTTGTCAAAAAATACATTCTAAAAAGACACTGCAGAGCCATTACCTGTGTTTCTCTACAGAATATCTGAAATCCTTTGTCAGGTAGCTTTTTCGGTATCGTTTGCGATCCTGCATTATGAAATTCAGCTCCTGTTACCCTGTTCTTAAATCCACCCAGAAATGGTTTCTTATAGGTAGGTCTTCCAATTTTTATAGCTAAATCTTTAAATGAATCAGAATCTGTTAAAAGGGAAATGCCAAGATAGAAATATTGTTTCTTTTAATAACAGGTTGAGATTAGAGCACAATCATATATGTCCATACACATGTGAAAAGACCATTTACCTATTTTCACTCTGACAGTTATG